>NC_045427.1:544951164-545281164 GCF_902635505.1 Sarcophilus harrisii
AGCTTTGATTTCATTATCTATGCCTGTTTTTATCCTATGACCATTTATCAATTGAGAAATGATCTGTATTTTTGTAATTTTAACTCAGCCCTCTATATATTTGAGAAAGTAGGCCTTATCAAAAATACATGTGATGAAAAAAATTTCCCCATTTTCTGCTTTATTTTTAATTTTGGTTGTATGGATTTTATTTGGGCAGAAGCTTTTTAAATTTATATGTTCAAAATCCTTCCAGGTATTATCAAGCAAAGCAGACCAATATAAATGGGAATATTGTACTCTTTCTGCTCTGAGAGGCAATGACTTTTTATAATGAAAACTGAAAAAACAATAGAAGATCATTTAACCTATTGACTCTGGTGAATTAACATACTTAACAGTTACCCAGCCATTAGGAACTACTTTCTTGATATTGCAAGAACAGAACAGAAGGATTTGGTTCTCACATATTGTGGATTAAGATTTCTCATTTTTTTCCCTAATATATGTAGGCTCTCTGACCTTAGTCAAGTCACTTAATTGGTTAATTGAGGAATTTCTCTGGTGGAAGATAGAGTAACAGGGAGAAGTAATAGGTGGGTAAGGTGGGAAGTTTTAGAAGGTCATGACCAAAGCTCAATCTAATACTAACCAGGAACATAGTTTGTCTCAATATTTCCTGAAATGGAGGTTCTAGGAAGGAGCTCACCAATAAATAGCAAAATGGGTCTAGAGGCCTAGCATGCCTCATCTGGATGACTGTGTTCTCAAAGGAGCTTCTTAAGGGCAGGAACTGTCACCAATAATTTTGACTTCTGTTCCCCCTCTGAATTTGATGACTCTCAAAAAGATAGTGAGACTGATGGCTTTACTTAGCTCTGTCCTACTTAAATCCACTTAACTAATAAATTAACAGACCATTTTCATGTCATTTGTCCTCTTCAAAAATAAATAATAAAGAATATTGGATTATAAACTTTGTTAGAAAGAGGTAGAGCAGAGTTATAGGAATAAATGTCTATATTCTAAGAATGATACTAGTTAGTCATTAAAATGATCATCTATTACCTACCACTAACTTTACTACATTAATCCACAAAATAAAATAAAATACAAAACGACACTCTAAGTTTTATATATCTGTGGAGATGAAGATATAACAGTGGGAAGGGGGACAGTGGGTGTCCAGAATCACAGTTTTTAGAAGGTCTACAAATATTGATTTTGCTGGTAATATTTTATATTTGAGATCTTTATCTAGTTACCTTTAAATGTAGCCTTATTGAAAAATAGAATGCTGCCAGTCTTGATATTTTCACTGCGGGGAGGGGAGAGCGGAATCAAGATGACTGAGAGCAGACCCAGCTTTCTGTGACTTCCTCCAAGAGCTTCCCTCAAATTAACAGCAGAGTAAGCCTCTAACTGGTTTTTGGAGTGACAGAACTCATAAATATTTGGAGTACAACAAATTTCCAGAAGACACTGTGGAAGAACTTCAGAAAAGGTCAGTTTCAATTGGGCATGGGGAGAGGCTGCTGAACCCAGACCACAATGAAGAATGCTGGGGTAGGGAACCAGGTGGGGAACCAGGGTGTTGCTGCAACCACACCAGGAATCTACTTTGTCATGGTTGCAAACCAGTGGTTAAGTAGATATGCTGTAAGACACACAAATGCCAATACAAAAGGCAAATTGTGAGCCTCTGAGGCCCAGAAGAATGTGGGACCTGGCCATACTTACCCAGCCCGAGAAGTCAGTTAGCAGAACTGGCCCATGGAAAACTAAAGCAGCTATCATGACTTTGCCTTAAGAGCAGACATCAACCATTTTTAAAAAATAAGCAAAAAAGCAAAAAGAACACTAACCATAATAGCTTTTATGGAGAAAGAAAAAAAACAAACCTCAAACCCTGAGGATTATAAAGGCACGCCATCTCTAGATGAAGCCCCAAAAGGTGATATGAATTGGTCCCCATTTCACAAGGCTCTCTTAGAAGAATTCAAAGAGGATCTTAAAAAAGAATTAAAAGAAAAATGGGGAAAGGGAATGAGCTAGTTGCAAGAGGTTATGAAAAAGGAAAACCAGAAGATTTCTGAAGAAAACTCCTTAAAAATAGACTTGATGAAATGAAAAAAAAGCACATAACTCCTTACAAAATAGATATGAAAAAGAAACCAATTCATTGAAAAACAAAATCTATGAAATGGAAAAAAATTCAATGAACAAACCACTTCATATAAAAGTTCAATTGGCCAAATGCAAAAGGAGAAAAAAAAAAGTTAACTGAAGAAAATTTTTCACTGAACAAATGGAAGTGAATGAATCGAGAACTTGAAGAATCAGTCAAACAAAACCAAATAAAAACATGAAAAAATAGAAGAAAATATAAAATATATCATTGGAAAAACAGTTCACCTGGAAAATAGATCTAGGAGATATAATCTAAGAATTATTGGACTTCCTGAAAACCATGATGAAAAAAAGATCCTAGACACCATCTTTCAGAAAATCAAAGAAAACTACCTAGATAGTTTTCCTATAGCTGTTGCAATAGATAGAACACTGGGTATAGGCAAGTCACTTACCTCTCCTTACCTCCATATCCTCATTTACAAAATGGGGATAATAATAACCTACCTCAGGGTTATTGTGAAGATGCAATGAGATAATTATAAATTTTTAGCACAGTGTCCGGCATATAGCAGATAACACATAAATGCTATCATTATTATTCTATAAAAGGAGTCAAACTGGAAATGGAGAATAACAATAATTTCACAAAAAAATGAAATTGATTATATTCCCAAGTACATGTAACAACTAGACATTGATGTTTAAGTTATGGTCATGTTAACTGTATGTACAGCCAAATCAACAATTTTTAGAGCTGATATTATATAGATAGAAGATAGGATATCAACAAAATCATATGATGTGATTGAGGGAATTGCAAACTGACCTATTTAAACAAGCTAATGACACTAAAAAATTGAGTGGAATTGGGGCATACAGAAAAAATAACCATTACTATAGCCTATTATCATTTCTAAGGATGTTGAACTGATACAACTCAATCATCATAATGAGAAGACCCAAAATCCCAGAAACTGTATTAAGCAACAAAAAGAATCTATTTGCCTAGTAGAGAGTTATGACAACCTTGGGCAATACTATTTTAAGCTATAAATTTCTCTGTGATATCTTATGGAAAAAAAAAGAAAAGAGTCAATGAAATATTTAAAAATACTGAGAGAGAAGTTTGGGAATGGATAAAGATAAACAAGGCATGATGATATTGTATTAGATTTAATACATACTTTCAAAAATAAACCATATCTAATGGTGATTCATAGTTGCATATATAATCCTCTGTGGTTTTTGTGCATCTGAAAGGTCCACATTTATTGAGGTTTGTCATGTTCATACTAAAAACTTTTAAATCTTATGGGAAAAGATTGTAGAAGATTATGAGAAGTATTGTCTTATAAAATAACAAAAAAAGGGGGGAAAAGCAATATCATTTTAATGGCAGGTAAAGATGAAAGTATGGAGAGAGACAGGACAAAAAATGAAAAAGATACATAATAAACTCATTTTTCCATCAGTGACAATAAAGATACAGTTGAACTCTAATATTATTGTACCAGGTGTACTGTTTGAGAAAGTTAAAATAGTAAAAAAAAAAAAAAAAAAAAAAAAAAAAGGAAATGGAAAGAGTAAACTACATATGGAAGTTTTATGACAATTTTGAGAGAATTTGATTATTGATTTTCAAGGTGTCTGAAAGAGGGAAAAGGAGTGAATGTTTGAGAAAAAATCATAGATGCCATTTTAAAAACAAAAAAAAATAGAATATATCAATAGATAATTCAAAAATTCAAATCAAATATATCTTAAGAATTAAAAGTGTTTAAAGTGCTAGGCTAGGTGCTAAAGATAAAAAAAGCAAAAATAACAAAGTTATTGTTCTCAAGGAAAAGACTTTATGAAAAAAGATAAGTAAACATAAAAAGATCTGAGGAAAAAAAGACTAGGAGATAAACAATTACTTTCCATAAAAAGTTGCACATGAGCTAAGTCTTAAAGGAATATGGCTGTCTTTAGCCTCCTTAGACATGCTTCTTCACTTCTGAAGGAAGTACATCTCCAGGGTTTTGGAGGGCTATAGTTCAACATAAAGTATGAAACATAGACTGCACAGTGTAATACATTCATCTCCATTCTTTCATGCTCCCTACTAGTGTTCTTTGTGATTCCAAATTTTCAGGTTCCACTTGAGCTTTTTTTTTTTTTTTTTTTTTTACTATTTTAATTGTTTGAAAGGCACTTTGATAATATTATTTTGCTTCCTTTTTTTAATTCTTTTCCTTATAGATTTTATTTGTTTGTTTGGATGGGAGGATCTGAAGATAGAAAATTTACTTTTTTGATTCTTTATGGCCTTGCTTTTAGAATGGGCCCTTGGCACAAGATCTGGGTCTGCATAACTTTAACAAAATATCTTATTGAATATATGAAAAAACCCATTCAAATGTTATTTATTTAATTTATTAAGCATTTACTATGTAACAAGCACTATGTTAAACACTGGGCATACAAAAAAAGGCAAAAAATTAAAATTGAAAACAAAAATAAAACAAAAAAGATCTGTCAAAGAGTTTACATTGTAATGAAAAAGAACAATATATAAAGGTATATATGAATACATATATATACATGCATATATGTGTGTATATACCTACACACACACACACACACACACACACACACAGATTAAATATGTGGGGAAGTAAAAATGAGTAGTCCAAAATGATACTAAGTTTGTAAACCTAGGTAACTGAGAATACAGTAATAAGAAATTTGGGAAGGTAAAAGGATTATAGAGGAATGATCATGAATTTTATTTTAGACATTGTGAAGACGACCTCAGTATATATGTATGTATATGATAAAATACATATGTATAAAAAAGTAAATATACATAAATATGTATATATATTTATATATACGTGTATAAACATATTGTATACACATATATATGCAAATATATGTGCATATATACATGCTTTGTTAGGCAAATAATATTTTCCTTTCTTTGCACTTGAATGTGATCCCCGTATTTTTTTGGCCATTAACTTAAGGACAACCTATCAGTTGACTCATAATCATCTTTTGCACTTATCATTGGTTATACCATGTGTGGAATAGGGTATTAAAGTCTGGCCACCACATTTTAAAACAAGTAAGAATTTAGTGAGAAGATGGATATTACATGTAAAGTCAGGAGGCAAAAAAATATGTAAACAGTAACCTCAATTTGACTAATACATAGAAGGGGATTCATATGAGAGAAAGATGAAAAGCCAGAGTAGCAACAAATTATCAATGTTGTTAAGTGCCATTCATAGAATTTTAAATTTTAGGAGGAAAGCATTAGAGAGATATTAAAATTCTTTTTTTAATAGGAGTGAGGGTTATACACTTCAACAACAATACTATATGAAGATCAATTTTGATGAAAGTGGCTATCTTCAGCAATGAGAGGATCCAATTCAATTCCAATTGATCGGTGATGAACAGAACCAGGTACATTCAGCAAAAGAACACTGGAAAATGAGTGTGAACCACAACATAGCATTTACATTTTCTGTTCTTGTTTGCTTGCATTTTTGTTTTTCTTCCCAGGTTATTTTTTCCTTTCTAAATCTGATTTTTTTTGTGTGTGTGCAACAAGAGAACTGTATAAATATGGTCACATATATTGTATCTAAGATATACTTTAACATGTTTAACATATATGAAACTGCCTGCCATCTAGGAGAGAGTGTGGAGGGAAGGAAGGGAAAAGTTGAATCAAAAGTGTTTGCGAGGGTCAATGTTGAAAAATTACCCATGCATATGTTCTGTCAATAAAAAGCTATAATAAAAAAAAAATAGGAATGAGCGACTATCTATCTGTAAGGAAGATTAATTTAGTAGCAATATGAAGGATGGGTTATCAATAGATTTCATCATAACATACAATTGAGGTTATTTTTGTGCATTTGGAGCTTTGAGAAATTTCAGAATCTCCATTGCCAGTGACAAATTGGGCTCTAATTCTCTCTTCTCTAATTTAAAATTTGTTTTTTCCTTCTACTAGGTCATGACAGTATTAAATAAAATCTACTCTCTCTTTCTCAGCTAGCTTGTACCTGTGAAACCTGACCCATTCATAAATAGCATTGCGCTTTGGAACAGAATGTCATCTCTGTGTTTCTATAATACTATTATGGGGAAGAAAGGTTTCATGGTAAAGTCAATAAAAGGCTGGTTTTGGAATCTGAGAAACCTGGGTTCAAGCCTGACACTTAGCATATTCTGACTTTATAAAGATGTGGAAATCACTTAATCTCAGTGTCCCAGAGAACTCTAAAGTTCTAAGTTTCTGGCAATTAGGGGAGGGATTCCACACTGGTAGTTTTCTAAACACTTGACCACACAATTCTGAAATAAATCTTTAAAAATTTGAAGAAATACAAAGGAAAGAATGATGAGCTACATCTTTGTTCATGATCAAATGACAAATGAGGAACTCAAGAAAACATCAATGATAGTAGAGATACTAGAAGCAATTTTTCATTCAAAGTTACTCCAGATATGTTATGTAGTAAGATTGATGGAGAGTAGATGCATGTAATGATAATAGATTAATTGGACTCTGTGTCTTGTGGAATATAATGGGAAAAAAATATTAGTCTTAAAATCAGAAAAGCCAGATTCAAGTCACTGTTCCATAATGGATCACTTGCAAACTGTGATCCTGAAAAAGTAATTTAACTTCTTTGTATGATGGGGTTTTATTGATAATATTTACTGTAAATATTGCATTTGGAACTTTGAAAAATTTCAGAATTTCCATTCCTGGTGATAAATCTCTCTTCTCTGGTTTAAAAAATCATTTTTTTTCCCCTTCTACTAGGTCATGTCAGTTTTAAATCAAATCTACATCATCATGACATACAATCTGAGGTCATTTTTGCTTTATACACACACACACACACACACACACACACACACATATTGTAGATGCATATATACATAAATATATGCACATATACACATGCATATATGCATATGCATGCATAGTTATACAAATACAAATTCTATTTTCCTTCCTTTGCACTTGAATATGACTCCCATATCACAGTAAGATTTACATAATCCACTTTTCAGGGTTGTTAACTGAAAGTGTTTTGTTAATTTTAGGGTATCATTGTTATTTTTTGTTATTGCTTAGTTGTTTTTAACTTCTGTATGATTGATTCCTTTTTTTTTTTTTTTATAGTAACTTTTTATTGACAGAATCCATGCCAGGGTAATTTTTTTTTTACAACATTATCCCTTGCACTCACTTCTGTTCTGATTTTTCCCTCCCACCCTCCACCCCCTTCCCTAGATGGCAAGCAGTCCTATATATGTTGAATATGTCCTGGTATATCCTAGATACAATGTATGTGTGCAGATCCAAACAGTTTTCTTGTTGCACAGGGAGAATTGGATTCAGAAGGTAGAAATAACCCGGGAAGAAAAACAAAAATGCAAACAGTTTACATTCATTTCCCAGTGTTTTTTTCTTTGGGTGTAGCTGCTTCTGTCCATCATTGATCAATTGAAACTGAATTAGGTCTCTTTGTCAAAGAAATTCACTTCCATCAGATTACATCTTCATACAGTATCGTTGTTGACATATATAATGATCTCTTGGTTCTGCTCATTTCACTTAGCATCAGTTCATGTAATTCTCTCCAAGCCTCCCTGTATTCATCTTGCTGGTCATTTCTTACAGAACAATAATATTCCATAACATTCATATACCACAATTTACCCAACCATTCTCCAACTGATGGGCATCCACTCAGTTTCCAGCTTCTAGCCACTACAAACGGGGCTGCCACAAACATTTTGGCACATACTGGTCCCTATCCCTTCTTTAGTATCTCCTTGGGGTATAGGCCCAGTAGAAACACTGCTGGATCAAAGGATACGCACAGTTTGATAACTTTTGGGGCATAATTCCAGATTGCTCTCCAGAATGGTTGGATTTGTTCACAGCTCCACCAACAATGTATCAGTGTCCCAGTTTTCCCGCATCCCCTCCAACACTCATCATTATTTTTTCCTGTCATCTTAGCCAATCTGACAGGTGTGTAGTGGTATCTCAGAGTTGTCTTAATTTGCATTTCTCTGATTAATAATGATTTGGAACATTCTTTCATATGAGTGGTAATGATTTCAATTTCATTATCTGAAAATTGTCTGTTCATATCCTTTGACCATTTATCAATTGGAGAATGGCTTGGTTTCTTATAAATTAGAGTCAGCTCTCTATATATTTTGGAAATGAGACCTTTATCAGAACCTTTAACTGTGAAGATGTTTTCCCAGTTTGTTGCTTCCCTTCTAATCTTGTATACATTAGTTTTGTTTGTACAGAAGCTTTTTAATTTGATATAATCAAAATTTTCTATTTTGTGACCAATAATGGTCTGTAGTTCATCTTTAGTCACAAATTTCTTCCTCTTCCACAAGTCTGAGAGATAAACTATCCTATGTTCCTCCAATTTGTTTATAATCTCGTTGTTTATGTCTAATTCATGGACCCATTTTGATCTTATCTTGGTATACGGTGTTAAGTGTGGGTCCATGATGATTGATTCCTTTTGAGGCTATTTGAGGTTTTCTTGGTAAGATAATGGAGTGGTTTATCATTTCCTTCTCCAGCTCCTTTCATAGATGAGAAAACTATTAGCAAACATGTGTAAGTGACTTGCCCAGGGTAACAAAACTAGTTAGTGTCTGAGGCCAGATTTGAACTCAGAAAAAGGAATCTTCCTTAATCTAATTCAAATGCTCCCTCTGGTACGATACCTATATTGGACCATATCTCCACATATAGGTCCTTAATGTTGGGTCTATGAACCTTCTACTTATATATTTCAAATGATCCTTGAACTTGGATAGAGAAAAAAATACATGTGTATTTTCATTAACCTCTAACTGAAATTTAGCACCTCTTTTCATGGTAAACATTGGCAATAAATATTATACTGAGAAAGGATTCATAGGTTTCATCAGATTGCAAAGGGGTCCATAATACAAAACAGATTAAGAACTCTTAGTTAGAAGATTGATTAGTCAATCAATCTTTATTGATTGAAGAGTCATGCTCTGTATAAGGATATAAGGAATGGATAAAACTCAAACTTGCTTGGTCTCAAGAAATTTATAGGCTTAATGGGAAGAAAAGAAGACCTATGCATATGAAAATAAAATAAAAGAATCAAGCAAGTTAATCCTGTTTGTCTCAGTTTTCTCATCTATCAAATGAGCTGGAGAAGAAAACATTCCAAACACTCCACTATCTGCTGAGAAAAATCCAGATGGAGTCACAAAGAGTTAGGAACAACTGAAAAACAACTGAACAAATGTTTCTATAACAAAAGCATAGGATATAAACCCAGCAAGAAACATAAAATTATATGATCTTTAATGACAATAATGTCATAGTGAAGAAAATGCAATAGTGGACTTGGAGTCAGGAAGAACCGAGTTCTAATCCTAACTTTGATACATACAAGCTATGTGGTCAAGACAAATCATTCAATCTGTTTACCTTAGTTTCCTCATCAGCAAAAATCAGTACTCTTTTGGTCATATCTACCTCACAAGGTTGTTAGGAGATCCAGATGAGAAAATATCTTTGTCTTTTGTAGTTTTATTTTAGTAAATGTAACATAATTCCCAAAGCTTATGGATATGAAACTCTTTCCTCATTGGTACAGATTCATGCCTTGTACACCTGTGTAAGGAAGAGTAGAATGGAGTTATAGACCTCAGAAGAGGAGAACTCTGGTGTCTCTTAGAATTGGTTAGAGAGTCTGAATCTCTCGGATTCCTTTGGCTTCTACAGTCATTTTAGGTGATTCTGGTTTCTAGTTTTGAAAGAGAAAATGAAATATGGTAAGTCCTATTTCAGATTGCTGAAGGAAAAGATTCTGAGAAGAAGCTAAACCGAAAGGAATTAGCAGTCTTCTTAGTACAGCTCTCACAAAGGCCCAGGGGATGAATTACCACTGAGGAGAGAATGCCATACCAAACGGCATTGGGACTTGGGTACTTAAGGAACCTGCACTTTATCCTATAGGCAATGAGGAGCCATTGAAGGTTTTTGAGAAGGAAAGTGTGTAATAAAATTCTCTTTGTTGTCTTTTGTTTTGTTTTATTTTCCCCACCTACTCCCATTTGAGTTGTTTATTTCTCTTAGAAGTTTGCATTAATTCAAGGCAGTTTACTTCCAAAAAGTCAGAAACAAAAAGAACCCAGGCTGATGTTAAGAAAGTTAACTGTTTCATATATAAGAAGCACTGCAATTTATAGGAAAGACATCAGCAGCTGTATCTGGCAGAGACATGTACCATACCATGCTAGGGTCAGGACTTTTAACATCAGAAAATTCACCTGAGAGCACATATAGATAGGATATGAAGTGCTTTCAAGTTTCATTATATCTTTTAGGTTATATTTCATCTATTAGGGACTTATTAAGCACCACCTATATGCTATTTTTTTCAGAATACCATGATAAAATTTAAATCTTTGTTATTTGATCCACCATAATATCCGTCACAGTCTCTTCTTTGTGATATTTCTGGATCATAATCCATATTTGAATCTCTAGTAATCTATACTCACAATACTCATTTTGCTTTTCTAAGAGCAAGATGAAAAAAAATTGACAAAAATTAAAATATGAAGCTCACTCTGATACTTTCAAAGTTAAGAAAAAATATAAATGCTGGGCAAAACTGAGTAATTTTAATTCTGTCTCCTATTACATCAAGCTCCAGTTGTACCAAATGCTTGATGCTATATATTTTGCCCAAAATTCCAATTCAATGAATATTTACTTAGCACCTATTATATGCAAAGTATGATGTGAGCTACATAGCCACATCTATGGTCTTTGAGAACCTTACAGAATATGATGTGTGCTCAAATTATAGTGCAAAATAAAATAGGAAAAGTGTATAAATACAATAAAGCACTTATGAAAATTCAAAGGAGGAATTCCCCCAATATAAGAATCATGGGAAAAGTAACATAACATATGGACTTAAAGAATAGAATTTCCTCAAATGGAAACATGGGAAAACAAAACAAATAAAAACAAAAAACAAACCAAAAAAATAAAGAGAAAGAGTAGAAATAAGGAAGTATGAATTATTTAGGCAATAAAAAGAATGACACACGTAGACAATGGAGGACCTTTACTTCTAGACTGAGGAGTAGGGACTTTTATCTAGTAATACACTGGTTAGCACTGAAGGTTTGTGAACAAAAGATAATCTGATCAGTTATCTAATAGAGCTATTTATAGGATTAAAAGGAAAAATGATTGGAGGCAGAGAGACAAGTTATTGTAATAGTCTAAGTAGGCAATAATAAAGACCTAAACAGAGATATGATGGACAATGGAAATGTTTCATTTCATCAAAATTTTGACCTTGTTTCTCCAAAACTATTTTTCCAAAAAAAGTGATTACTATACTTGCCTTGTCAAGTCAAGGACTGATTATGATCTACACAAGAACCCTCTCAGATTGTCGTTTGCGGTGACTGCCTTTTTCTATTAATAGCAGGTGGTCTGAAGGTATATTTATTTATTTTCTTTTTTTGCAAACTCCATAGATGAGACTAGACCATGAACTCCTTATTCTTTTCAACTTCTCTAGCATTTAGTGTCACAAAGCTTAGGGGTGGGAAGAGTGAAGTAATTAGACAAATGCAGAATGCATTTGAGATAATTTATTAGAGTATTTAATATAATAGCAACCAAGTTCTGAGTTGCCTGTCTCGTCACTTGATTGGTGATTGGCTATTCAATACATTTTAAATGGAGTCATGCTGCTAGTAATTGAATCCATTGACTTGGCATGTCTTTAATTGATTCTAATTGTCTCTAGGGTTATTCTAGCAGCTTTCCTTCAGCAAACTATATTTGGTGGTCTACTCTGGGAGGAAGGAAGGGGTTAATAAAAAGCTAAGCTAGTTAGCAGGAAAATAAAAAACAAAGGGGGAGGGAAATGGATACATATACAGAAACCTCCAGCAAATCCAATGGCTAATAATGGCAAACTATTTGTTTGCCTTAAAGTACTGTTGCAAAGGGCAATCATTGTTTTAAATAGAAAAGCTGTTGAATTATAATTGGGAGTAATTGAAACTCACCGAAATATTGAATAAAACATTAGATATTTTAAACGGTGCTATCTTTACAATTATCTTCAGAAATAATTGCAGTGTAGCCATGAACAGTTATGAGACTCACCCAAGCGCCATTGTCTACAGTAGTCGTTTTTGTCAAGTGTTTCATGGTGAGAGTTATTTATAAGTAAGTACAACTTGGTTGTCTCTGACATGGTAGCTCCAGAACAAATGTCAAATCTGGATAGTGTTCTACCGAGCAAGGAAAAGAGCAGATTCTATTTTCAAAGCAACTGGCTTTGTAAATTAGACAAGTAAGTGCACCTGGCTGGGAGTCCTGTTATAGTTTCAGCTAGCACTGTAGGGCTCTGAGCAATATTTCCACAGCCGTTACAACGTCGCTCAACATGCCATCTCCCAGAGCACATCCTGGGCAGTGGATATTAACTGATATTTTCCAGCTGTCAACTTTACTGTGTCTTCTGTCACATCATTTGCCGGAGACCAACTTTACAACATGTTCCCTTCCCCTCTCCCCTAGACATTTTCTCCTTGGGTGCCATCTGCCAACCCTGCCAAGCAGTCACCCAATTTGGATAATGCATCTGAGCCAAGGATAGAAGGGGTAAGAGATCAAGAGTGAAGGACTCAGGAAGAAAACTGAAGAGAAGGATGAAGTAAAAGGAGGACAGATTAAAGGAGAAAGTAAAGAGGAGTATTATAATTAATAGTATATGGAAATGAGATGGCACTGTTATAGGGAATCACAGAATTAGAAGTAACTTTATAAGATTATTTAGTCCAGTTTCCCTCCTTCCCATTCTGTAGATAAAGAAACTGAGCCCCAAAATGGAAAAGATTTTTAAAAAGATATATAACTGGTTAGATTGGTAGAGATGGGAATAGAACTTCTGGTATATATATATATATATATATATATATACATAGATTATTCTAATGTACAGTTACTCATTTCTAACCGTTTTTTTTGGGGGGGGAGGGGAAGAAGGGGAGAGGGGAGGGAATAGTGAGGGAGAACACTAAATCTCAAGGCAATACTATGACCATCATATTTTAATCTCAAGACATCAGTCCATGTTTTGACATGTCTTTATTTCTAAAATGACCTCAGGTCCCCTCCAGCTTATAAAATCATGGAAGTGGAAACAAAAGAACTTCATAATAAAAATAGAAAGTCATGAGGAAGAATGCATTTTTTTAAGGAAATGATAATGAGACTTTAGAAGCATCTAGTTTGGAAATCTAAATAAAGATGAACAATAAGGAAATCTAAATAAAGATGAACAATAACATAAGAAATGTGATGAGAAGTTTAGGGTAATGTTCACAATGTAGACTTAGACTGAAGAATGATCCATATAGAGGAAATAGCTGAAAATATAGGAATTTATGGGATCACCAAACATAAAGAGATGAGAAAATATGGTAGAGAACAGAATTTTAGGAAATGTCTATGTTTGAGAAGAAGAAAGAAGAAAGAGAAGGATCAAAGAAAAATAAAACCAAAAATAAAGTACGAGAGGTTCCTAGGAAGGAATTCATGTTAATTCAATTTGAAATTTTATATTTTAATTATGTGCAAGGTAATATTCTAGATATTTGAGAGTTCTTGGGATAGCAAGGAGATCAAAATATGTTAATACTTAAAGAAAATAATTCAGGGTATTCTCTGGAAAGTCAAATATGGAAGCTGAAGCTCAAATATTTTGGTCACATAATGAAAAGATGACACTCATTGGAAAAGATCCTGATCTTGGCAAAATTTGAAGGCAAAAGAAAAGGGGTACAGAAGAGAATGAGATGAATAGATATTTTCATGGAAACTACAAACATGAATTTGGACAAGCATCAAAAGATAGTAGAGAATAGAAGAGCCAGCCATGTGTATGATCTAGGGGATCAGAAAAAGTTGCATATAACTAAATAACTGAAACAACAACAACAAACCATTCCAGGAACCAGAGATATGATATTGGAAGAAAAAAATTGGGATACTTTTACCTGCCTTTATTGAGCAGGCATTCTAATATAATGCAATAAGCAGTAGACATTGGTCAGCAGTGACCAGTATAACAAAGGAATTAATAATAATAAAGGGATGTGCTTGACAAATGATTGAGTTAATATATAATATTTAAAGTTTGAGATCTCCTTTATATACATTATTTTATTTGATTTTCACAAGAACTTTCTTAACTAATTGTTATTATCTATTATTACTCCCATGTTATGGGTGGGATGTAAAACTTCAAAGATATTACATAACTTGCACATAGAGAAATAATTAGTCAGGGTGAGAGGCAGAATTTGAAGCCATGTCTTCCAGGAAGTTGGGTGTAAGTTAGTACAGTATGCTAAGCCTGGAGTCAGGAAGAAAATATACCTTCAGACATTTACTGGCTGAATGACTCTGGACAAATCTTATAATCGCTGTTGCCACAATTTTCTCAACTGTTTATGAGGCATAACAACAGCATCTATTTCCCAGTTGTTGTGAGAATCAAATAAAATAATTGTGAAAAAATATTTGGCACATAGTAGGTACTTATTCCCTTTCCCTTCACTTCTTTGTGGCAGGATCAAAATTCTATCTTCTCTGCCAAGTTACCTCTCAATTCTCAATCAATATTAAAGGATATGATTATAGGCTCGTGGTTACCTTTGAGAGTTTTTGACAGTTTTCAAGAAGATGCCTAGAGGGATTCAGAAGTGATAATCACATCTTGATTGAAAATCAATGAACATATATTTCAACCATCTGTTGAATACAAGAAACCTTGAAATAGAAAGAAGAATCATGACTACGTCTCTATCCTAAAAAAAATTTAGGAATATGGAAAAAAAAAGAATAGGAAATGTGTTCTTATTTTCTCTCCCTCTCCTTTCCTTCCCTCTCCCCCTTTTTTCCTATTTCTTTATTGTCAGCCACAGTAGGTGAAGCTATTCTGCCTCTCCCTTTGTCTTTTCCCTTTCTCTTTCTCCCCTCCATCTGAGTGGAACTCTAACTAGTCTAGGAGATACAACACACATGTGTAGAGATTTTATGAGTGACAGGAGAGATCTTTTAATACCCATGTATAAGATTGAATTAAAGGAATGGGATGGAGGGCAGAATAGACAAACCCATGTAATAAAAATGTAGGGCAACTCAGGACAATGGGTCATCATTTTATTAATTATTAATAAGCTTTTATTAAAACAACAACAAAAAAATCCAGTGTATTCTGAAGTGTCGTGTTGAAGAAGAAAGGGCCAAAGACCTGCCCTTAGGAGTAATTTTCATTTTTCCCCCCTCTTCCTCCTCTGGCCTCTGTTTGGTCTTCCAAACAATTACCCTCAGTCTATGATTCATAGAAATCAAACCAAAAACACCAAAAGTACTTGTATATCACCTGATGCCCACCAAATGAGAGCCTAAGTCCTCTCCAGCTGATAACAAACACCCAAACACTTATGAGTATCCCTCTCCCATAAATGCACATCTTATGCAATGGGCTGGGTGGGAAAGGGGGAAGAGGAGAACATAAACATGATGAGTAAAAACACAATGATGTCATTCAGCAGGAAACTGCAACTAGACCAGTGAGAAAATGAATGGAGACCATAATAAGTTCAAGCAAGAGGCTTTATGTCACCCTCTAGGACAGGAGTTCTTAACTTTTGTATTTCTATGTGATGATCCCATTTGGCAATCTATATAGACGTACATGTTAATATGTCTATCTGTATGTATAGGTGGGTGCATATGCACATAGTATGTATGTATAAGTAACAAATATATACATATGAGTACACATTCATACCTATTTCTTTTGGAGGAAAAATTATGATTATCAGACAATTGAGGTAGGCCTGATTCTTTTAAGGACTTTGTTGTCTTTCCAAAATTTGTGTAGAGTTTTAGGGGTCAAAGAGCTTTCTGTGTTTTGTAATTTTTGGAATTTTTTGACTTGGAGAATAGGTTGGAAAATCATCTAGTCTAAGCCCTTAATTTTATAAAGGTAAAAACTAAGGACCTATAGGCATTATGTGGTGGTTAGTAACAAGATGGTAACTATTCAGTGTATATTTTGCTCAGATACCTCTTGGTTACCAAATTCAGTCATCATGAGCGTATTATTCCTCTGAGTAATAAAAAATATAATATTTCAAATAAAAATAATACCTACTATGTACCATGCTAGCAACTTTACGAATATTATCTCATTTGATTTGCACAACAACTCTGGGAAATAAGTATTATTATTATCATTTTACTTTTAAGGAAATTAAGCCAACCAGAGATTAATTAAATTGCCCAAAGTCACACAATTAGTAAAGCGTCTGAGGCTATATTTGAACTCAGGTCTTCCTGACTCCAGGCCTGGCACTTTATCTCCTGTGCCACCCAGCTGCCCCCAGTACTCTATCCACCACACTAATTGACTGCCTTTGGCTTCACAAAAATGTAAGCACAGCAAGCTTCACAACTTTATAGATTCATTCATTTAGGTATAGTGACCATAGGTCTGTGGAAAATAAGATGCTCAACTGTAATAAAGCAGCCAGGGAAAGAAGAATGAACATATAGCATCTTTTTTAAAGTTGGGGTTAACCTCAATTGTTTCTATTCTTCTAAAGACATCAGCATCATCTTGTTTGGTACCCTGGTTAACCATTCACCTTGCCCTAGCAATGTCTCTATTGAGGCTGCCTTCAGTTTCTTTTCCTGGTATATTTCAATTCCTCAAAAATTAATTCAAGGTCTTCTCTAATAATTTTGGGACATCAGTAAAAATTATTAGAGAAGACTTTGAATTATTTTCTTATCACACTTTTCCTTTCCTAGCAAGTTTCTGAGACTATCCAAATCAATCATTCATCATTCAATAAGCACTTACTAAGTGCTGTACACTGTTAGGTGTTGGTAAGACAAAAGTAGCAAAACTGTATCTGCCCTCAAAGAGCTTAGTTAGGTATATATACAAGACACATACAATGTGATTTGGGTGGGAGGGGAATATAAGTAGCTCAGCTAAGCAGAAAAGACTTCTTAAATAAAGTGGCCTTTAAACCATTCCTTGAAGAAAATTTGAAATTCTGAAAGACAGAGTAGAGGATATATATTCCAGACTTAGGGGAAGACCAATGACAAAATCCAAAGGCAGAAGTAGGACTAATATGCATGAGGAACAACAAAAAAGAAAGTTTCGCTGGACCACCATGTTTGAAAAGGGATAGAAACTAATATTTCTCACTGTAAAGTGGGAAAGGGAGGTTTGTGCTACATTGTTGAGGGTAAAGTGTTTAGCACAGTGCTTGTCACATAGTAAGTACTATATAAAATTGTTATTATCATTGTCATTATCAATGTCGCTGTGATGTTATTTAAATGCCAAACAAAAGGGTTTATATTTGATCCTGTATGAAATAGAGGGTCACTGATGCTTACTAAGTAAGAGGATGATCTAAATTTTTACTTTAGAAAAAATCAATTTGGCATCTCCCTCTTCATTATCAATCTCTGGTGTATAAGATCTGACACCTTAATATATTTAACAAGAGGAAAATAATTGTGAATGAAGATGCTGCATTCTACCAGGAGACTATACTCCGTCAGGATGCCAGGTCCAAGCAAAGCCTTAAGCACAGAAATTATAAGTTGGGGAATGATGATGCTTCTTCCAACACCTCTAAGAAAGACATTGTATATTTGAACTGTTTGTGGTTTTTCAATAAATCAATCTTGCTTCTAATATGAAATTATCTATGTTTCTTATGTTCTAAAGTTTCTGGAACTTACAAAAGCCCTTGCAATGTTAGAAGATTAAGACAATAAAACATTTTCCAAGGCCACCCAAGTAATAAAAGAGACCCTACTTTTGAGTCCTGCTCCTAATTCAAAATTCTGTTCTTTTTATAAAAGAGGAGTTCTTAAAGTGATGTCTACAGACCTATCTCAACAGGTCTGTGAAATTGGTTGGGGAAATAAATTACATCTTTGCTTCAATAAAATTAGTTTATTTTGTCCTGCTAAATAAATAAAAGGGCTCAGTAACCTTGCTGACGATGCTAACTTTAATTATGATACTTAATTTCTTAATATAACTTTATGAAATATGTACCATTGCCATAATATTGCCCCAAGGCAACTTACCTCAGAGTCAATTGTATCATGTTCACAAGGTTTGGGTTCAAATTTCATCTCTGATACTGCCTATGTATTTTTAAACAAATCACTTAAACTCAGTTTTCTCACCTATAAAATAAAAGGTTTAAAATAGCCTCTGGGATCTCTTCCAGGTTTACAGCTATGATCCTATGAGATCCATAAAGCTTAAGCAATTTGTCAGATATCCAATTTGAAAGTGCATTGATACCGAATTTGTGCATAGGTTATGGTGATGGTAGATTTGTTTGCTTGTCTGATGATAGTAATAATGCAATTGTCAACCCTCTGAAAAATTTTGAGGGGAAAAGAAGATAAATAATTAATTAACATTTATAAAGCATTTTAAAATTTTTCAGACTATTATATATATGTGTGTGTGTGTTATGTATATATGTATATATATATATATATATATATATACACACACATATATATCTATGATCTCATTTGTTTCTCACAAGAAGCTGATGAACAAATGCTATTACTGTCTTCATTTTATGGATAAGGAAAATGAAGGTGAAGAAGGTTGTGACTTGCATAGCATCATACCCCTGGTAAATTTCTAAGGCAGGATTCAATTTCAGGTTTTCTGGGCTCCAGTTCCATCATTCTATTCCCTAAGACATTTAATTTCTTTTAATAAACAGAAAAGAGAAATGAAAGATAAAGATTTTAAAAAGAAAAAATAGAATTAAGACAATAGTTAAAATAAGCCTAAACAGTGATCTCAATAGTCAAAATAATTCTACTCTATCAAGAATAGCATATGGAAAGGCAAAAGAAACAAATGGATCCAACTATAACTAGGCCAGGAAAATCAGACTTCTGATTTTATTGTTCCAAATGTAGAAGGACAGCATTTAAAGCCCAATAGCATAAAGTTTACACAACACAGAACTTAGTTACAGGCATAATAAGCTAAAATAGGAAGTGACTAAAAGATCAATTGATGTAAACATAAAATCTCACTTTCCAGACCCTTTTGGAATCTGTAACTTCAGTCTTGGACCCTCCTCTCCTTCCCTCCAATGATTTGTCCCGAGTGTTATTTGTGCTATTTGCCTTGGGTTCAAAAATCCCTAACACTTTACAAATACCTATGAAATATGATTATACCCAACTTTAAACATTTAGGGGAGTGAAATAAACCAAAGGCTTAGAATGCCTACAATTTTGAAGTCCTAGTATTAATTATATGATGTTTGATAAGTTGTTAATTATCTCTGAGTTTGAGACCAGAGCTTGACATCAAAAATCACATAGATAGTAAGTAGCAGAGATAAACTTTGAACATAAACTTTATTGCATAGTGCCAACAAAACTGCATTGGCTCTGGAATGCAAAGCAAAAATTCTAGACTGGAAAATCTCCAAGATAACTTTCCTTTTCTAGCAGTAGATCTGATGATTAAACCCCAAATACCCAAAATTACTCCAAAACCCTTGATTTAGTCCTTTATTTAATATTCCCCATTTGATGACTCACCACAAACTTCATCTCTTTATTTGGTTTTGTTTATATACCAGGACTTGATTATAGGAAGATTTCTTATAGAACAAAATTCATTATGACACAGGTCTACCATGACCCAGTCTAAAGAGATCTATTTACTGGAAAGTACAAAATAGATATTATTAAAACGAGGGTTCACTAATAACTACAAACTCACATGATGATATTATAAGTTTCTGCTGCCTTTTTCATTTTTCTTTTCATATATATATATATATATTCTATATATACATATATATTCTATACACACATGCATATGTGTGTATGGTATCTTGTTCTTTTATTAGATTGCCATTTGTCTGAAGCAACTTGGTCTAGTAGAACCAGCACTGTATTTAGAGGCAATAGAATCCGAGTTTGAATTATGACTTTGCTACTTACTATGTATAGGTTTAATCCCTCTGGAACTCATTTTCCTCATCTATTAAGATGAGGGGGTGAGGTAGATGATATCAACCTCTACTCTAAGGTCTTCTTTCTTAACTTAGTAGGACTGTGGGTATACCACAAATATTTTTGACTGTTTGACTACCCTCTTTGAGTTCATGCTATCCTTGAATTTGTGCTGTTTTTTTTTCATTTGAAGGATTTTTCTTAAAATGAATTAATCAAGTTTCATCCATGTCTCTCTCACATTTAAAAATATATGTTTCTTTAAATAAGTGATTTTGTGGTAAAACAGAAAAAAAATCTATCCACAAAACTCATATATCCAAATGAGATTAATTGAATATTTTTTATGGCTGAACAATATCCCAAGAGTTTAATGATGCTTTAAATAGTTAATCATCTATTTTGAGGTGGCATTACAATAGTTGCCTATGTGCCCACAGTGTCAAAATCATTTGAAATAAAGGATAGCAGCAAATATGACTTCCTTGCTTTCCCTTTTTAAAACGAAATGGTCCTATTTCTGATATGTGTTTAGTTTCATCAATCTTCCTTGATTCCCAGAGGTTGATAGAGAAGCAGGTTTTCAATCTGTTATTCCTACTCTTAAATCTTTGAAAATTATAATTGTTTGAGAGTGATAGAGTCAGAAATTTACTAGGTTTGTTCTTACAATTCAGAGTTTTTTTTCTCTTTTTATTTTTTTTTAATTTTTTTTAACGAATTTTTCTAACATTATGGAGACTTTTGCTAGTCTAGTAAAGCCTATGGATCCCTTCTCAGAATAATATTTGTTGCCTTCATTCATAAATGATACAAATGATAAAATCAACGAAAAATTAATGAAAATAATGATGATTTTTCTCATCCAAGTTCATGGACACACAGCTCTCCCCAAATTAAAAAAAAAAAATTAACCAGTAGACAAGAGGTTGAGAACCATGGTTATAGACAAGGAACTGACAATGGCTGCCTCTGACAAACTTTCCTAGAGTTTAAAAGTTTACTCTTCCACATAGAAGGCCATTAATCCATAAGGGGCTTCATGACAAGACAGAGGATGTTGGAATACACAGGAGCCACTTGACAGTGACTGCTGGAGATCCGATCCAGAATGCATGTCCTGTTGTAAGAGGATGATACTAGGAAACTGAGAGGTAATTGCTGTTCTCTGAACTCTCTGACTGAAAGGCTGTTGTCTCTCCTCTTTCCTCTGCCTCTAATTTATCTCGTTCCCAGTCCACAACACCTGTATCAGTAAAGGCTGATCTATAACCTCTTCAGATGTTATGATCCACAGCTGTGGAGGCTCTAGGAGAATTGACTGGTCCCTTAACAAGAGAAGAAACATTTTACATTAAATTTGATCATGGTGATAGCTTCTGATTGAACTCGATTGTCTGAACCAAGCTCCAGACTGCAAAACATTACAAAAGTTGTAGTACACTAGTTTAACATTATCTCTGTGCTTTTTATTTTGTATTTCATTTACTTAGAGTGCTTTGCATCTAAGAGATGGATCAACAGCCAAATACTGAGGATTGGAATAGGTCCTAAAATGATCTTACCTTTTCTTCACTTTTTTCTCCCTTTTCCTTAATTTTCACATTTTCATTAAGATTCTACGGTTCCTCTTTCTCTTTGTTCCTAGCCTTCTAGAATTGCTGTTACTAAGATATCTTTTTCACAAAGACATCAAGCAATGTGAAAAGAATGCTTCATTATAGTGACCTGTTCAACTTGTTACTTGGATAAACACCTGAGCATTATTAGTTAAGCTAAACCTAGGATTCTAAACTCTGTTAGTCATTTGCTGTCTGACCTGAGACATCACCAAGGGAAAAGGAAGTAGAAAATTTCAGGATTCTAATATAATAATAATTTTATATGCATGTATGTGTACACACACATACACACACACACACACACACAATTTAGTGAGACAATTGAGATTATGTGACTTGCCCAGGGTCACACAGCTAGTAAGTTTCGAGTATCTGAGGAAGGATTTGAACTCAGATTGTCCTTATTAAAGGACCAATACTCTATCCATTATACCACCTAGCTGGCCCTATTCAATGATAAATTAATACAAAAGAATACTTGCTTCAATTATTCTAACATAACATTTCTTTTTTTAAATTTTTAATAATAGCTTTTTATTTTCAAAATACATGCAAAGATCATTTTCAAGGTTCATCTTTGCAAAACCTTGTGTTCCAAATTTTTCTTTTTCCCTTCTCCCCCAACATCTCTCCTAGACAACAAACAATCCAATAAAGGCTAAACATGTGCAATTCTAAATATATTTCCACATTTATCATTCCACACAAGAAAAATCAGATCAAAAAGGAAAAAAAAAAATAAGAAAAAAAAAACAGCAAACAACAACAACAACAAAAGGTGAAAATACTATATCGTGATCCACATTCAGTCCCCATAGTCCTCTCTCTGGATGCAGTTTGCTCTCTGCATTACAAGTCTATTGCAATTGACCTGAATGACTTTATTTCTAAGAAGCACCAAGTCCATCACAGTTGATCATCACATAATCTTGTTCTTTCTGTGTACAATGTTCTCCTGATTCCACTCACTTTACTTACTATCAGTTTATGTAAGTCTCTCTAGGCTTTGCTGAAATCATCCTGCTCATCATATCTTATAGAATAATAATATTCCATAACATTCATAGACATAACTTATTCAGCCATTCCCCAATGATGGGCATCCATTCTGTTTCCAGTTCCTTGCCCCCACAAAAAGGGCTACTCTATTTTGTGCAAAAAGTTTATATATTTTTGCACATGTGTCCTTTTCCCTTTTTTTATGATCTCTTTAAAATAGACCCAGTAGAGACACTGCAGAATCAAACGTTATACACAGTTTGATAGCCCTTCGTGTATAGCTACAAATTGCTCTCCAGAATGGTTAGATTTGCTCCACCAACAAGTGTCCCAGTTTTCCCACATTCCCTTCAACATTTATCTCTATCTTTTCCTCTTATCTGAGCCAATCTGAAAGGTTTAATATTACATTTCTTAAAAGAGATCTTGAGAATGTCCTTATATCACCTTTTCTGATCACCTTGTTAAGTGCTTGCCCTGTGTAAGTTCTCCATAAAATAATCTTTTTGGCAAGCATACATTTAGCACTTAAGCAATGTGGCTAGTCCAATAGAGTTGTGCTTTCTGTAGTAGAGTTGGAATGCTTGACAGTTTAATTCCAGAAAGCACCTTGGTGTCTGGTATCTTATCCTGCCAGGGGATTTTCAGAATTTTTCTAAGGCAATTCAAATGGAAGTGATTCAGTTTCCTGGCTTGATTCACAGGCATACAATGAGATCAACACAACACATAATGAGCTGAGGTTTGAGTTGATGCACTGAGGTCCCAAGTACATGAGGCTAAATAGTAATTGGGCTATACTCTATTAATATACATGATTGGATAAAGAATGGTCCCTGCCCACTCTCCGTGCAAGTCCTGATGTGTTGTATAGGAAATGACGATTTTGGTGGGTGGAGGCAGAGAGAGAGAGAGGAAGAGAAGCTGGGAGAGATTGGGCCTGGGTTCGAGACTCCGAGCTGCTGGTTGTGTGGCTGCTGGTCGAGCTAGCTTCTTGACTCAGCTGCACACATTGCTATCACCGATTCTCTTCCACCTCCGATCCTTCTTCACTGAGAATAAAGACTGACGATTTTCCCCTAACCTGAATTCCTGACTCCTGTTGATTTAAAAATACACGATCTTCACACACAACAGTTTAGTAGACCTGTGGTTTGTTAGTCAGTCTAATATCTCTCTTCTCCCACATTTTTTTTAGGAGCCTCCCAAACACTGAACCAGCTCTGGCAAAGTGTGTGTCAATTTCATTATTAGTTTGTACATCATTGGAAAATATATTGCCAAGGAAGTGAATTTATCCACAGTATTCAAAACTTTTTGCTGTAACTTATGGTTCCACATATGGATGATATGATGCTGGATGATAGAATACCTGTATTTTCTTGATATTGTTAAGCCATTCTCAATGTTGCTCTTAAGAACTTTAAAATTGTTTGTGTGACATGGGAAATACAGACACAGGACCACTCAGTATGGTGCACCCTTACTGTGCTTTATAAGGTGCTGTGCTTTATAAGCAAAGCAGAATCGAACTATCTCAGAAAAAAATGTGAGAGTTAGAGAATTCACCCCAAATGTTCAAAGGCAATATTTGCATCTGATCTGTGGCAGAGAATTCTGAGCTTGCATCGGTCTGATCAGCCATAATTGGACACATTGTCACTTGATTCTAACATAGTGATGTCATTTTGGTTCTTTTTGAAAACGAAGGACTAGAACCATCATGACCAACACAAGAAGACTTCAATCAAAAATTCAAGTGAACTGAGAATTTGTGATGTTTCAGACAGCAACTAGGATAAAGTTTACCTTTATACTTTGAATTTTAAAAATGATGTGCAAATTGATGTATAATTTATAAACATGATTTCTAGGCCTGTTCAACTTACTATTATCAAGCATTTTAGCAGTATCATAAAAATGTTGAACTAATAGCAAACAGATATAGCATATAAGAAGGTCCAACAACTTCCACTTGGCACCACTTTATTAACCATCTGACCAAATTATTGCTCTTTCAAAGAATTTATATTTCTTACTATGAGGCATGAATAATGTATTTCAGGACAAAATTCTATGAACCTAAATGATCTGAATATAAATTGCCTTGTTCCTCACTTCAGCTGATATATATAATTATGGCAGTCAACTTATACTTAATGCCTCATATACCTCATGTAGAAAATGAAGATATTAGTGACTAAATGATACCTACTCTAGTTTAATGTGGTATTGTTTAAGTATAAATTGGAACTGATCTGTCTATGAACTACATTGTGAATACATGTCATTGGAACATAAACAGTTTATCACTTGAATCAAATCTCCTGTGACTTTCCTTCTCCTCAAGTTCATAATGAAAAAAAAATCAAAAGTAATGAAAATCAATGGAAGGAATAGTATATAACTGAACAATACAAATAAAAAGCAATCATCAAGGGCCTCAGAAATCATCTGGTCCAACTTATACCTGAACAAAATTTCTTTTATTGCATCTAGAACCAGATATTGAACAACCTTTCTTTGAGGTCTTCTAATGATAGGAATTCAAGATTCCACAAAAACCCACTCACTTTTTAATAGCTTTCTTATTATTAAGAAATTTTTATCATATGGAGCTGATATCTAATTCTGTACAACTTGTACCCATTATTCCTACTTCTGTTCTCTGAGTCCAAGTAAAATATATTTAATTCCCCAATACTTAAAAATAACTATCCTGTATCCCCACATCCAATCTTCTTTAAAAAATTAGATTGAGTTTAACAAGCTTATAATAATAATTTATAACGTGGATAATCCAAGTACATACTAGATATACAAACAAAGAAACAAAAATTAAAAAAAAAATGACTGTTTCTTATGGCTCTTCCTTCCCCCAAATAGCTTGAAGTCTTCTGGAGGAATGCAGCATGTACCCAGATATAGGTATAATCTGATTTGTGATTTGGTCAGGGGTTGGGAAGAACTCTTGACTAAAATATTATCTACAATTTAGTAATTAAGTCATAAGGAAGTTCTGTGGGTAAAAAGCAGCTAAACTAATGGACTCTGAATCACACAGCCAATAAATGTCATAAACAGACCCTAAATCCTGCATTCATTCATTATGCCATGCAATGTACATGTACATAGACTAGTATAATAAATGGTAATATATAAGGGTATAAAGACAAGACCTAAAGACGAAAATAATTCTAGGATTATTTGGGGCAGAAAAAAAAAAAAACAATTTCAGATGGAAAGGTGGAAAGGTATAAGGGAAGAATATTGATCAAGAAAAATATACTCTGTTTTCTCAAGCTTCCAGATGTAAAGTGGATAGTATTCATGTGTATATTTGTATGGGTTTTAGATGAGGAAAGAGAGCAGGAATTCTGAGGTAATTTTCAGCATTTTCTGAGGTCTCTTTAGAAAAAGCAATTCAATTTTTTAAAATCTGTCAGAAAGGAATAGAATAGCCAATAGAAGGCACATATGAGTCAATAGGTCTTACTTTTCTTAGCTTCTTCATCAAGGCTAATTAAAGGTTCCTTCCTAAGTCTTTAAAGACAGCAACACAAGACTGCAAATAGCTCTCAGTGACAGAAGCTAGTGTCTGTTCACAGAAAAAACAGCAGAACCATAGCATGCCTCAGTGATTCTGCTCCTTGCCCCCTGCTTTGGACACCTAGTGGCAGACTCTGAATTTCACTTCCCCTCCAGACTTGAGTCAAATGAGAAGAATGCAAATTGCATGCAGAATACCTTTGGAAATGTTATTGATAACCCCCAGAGTTGTTAAAAAAAAAATAACTGAAATCATATTTTCTCCTACTTTCCTTTATCTACAGTGTTTATTTGTTTTTCACTAGCACAGAAAGATGAGAACTGGGACCATGAAAATGCTAAAGTAGAATCAAATTGTGGTACAATGAACAGAACATTAGCTCTGAAGTCAGAGGTTCAAATCCCATGGCAAAACTGCTTGCTACCTGGTTAAATGAAAGGCACAACCTCCCTGAGCTACAATTTCTTCATCTGTAAAATACTAAGGTTCAGTTTGATGACATCTGAAGTCCTTTCTAGCTCTAGATTTTTGATCCTTG
Source organism: Sarcophilus harrisii (assembly GCF_902635505.1). NCBI lineage: Eukaryota > Metazoa > Chordata > Mammalia > Dasyuromorphia > Dasyuridae > Sarcophilus > Sarcophilus harrisii. The sequence continues at coordinate 544,978,176 of NC_045427.1, forward strand.
ACTAAGCATTCTTAACCTTTAAAATGAATGTATTAGGGACACATTTTGCAACCTGGTAAAACTTATGGAGCATTTCTCATTATAACATTATTAAATCATAAAAAAATATACATTAAAGACAAAGCCAATTCTCCTAAAATGAAATCATCAAAATATATAATTTTTAAAACTTTATAGGCTTTAGGTTAAGAACTTCTTTCTTAGTCCAACCCTTATCTTGCAGAATAAAGAAACTGAGTTGATAAAGTTCCCATGATTCTCCAGTGGGTACATAGTTTTTGACAAGCACCCAAAATAGAAGGCAGTCTTCTTGCCTCTCAATCTAGAATTATTAGTAATTACTCATAATCTTTTTTAATAAAAGAACTCCAAGGTATTCATAAAATTTTGAATTAATAATTATCTAGTCCAATCCCATAGTTCTGGACTTGAAACAAATTGAGGCATAAGCAGGTGATTTGCATAAAGTCATTCAATGAGCTGTACATTTGAAGTAGAAACTTCTGTTTTCTGGGAAAATCACAGGGTCTTAAAATTACAATTTGACTAAGAACTATTTTGCTCAGTGGTTCTTAACTTAGAGTCTATGAAATTTTTAAAAATTTGTTAATATAATTGGTTTCCTTTATAATCTTGCATGTTTTATTTTATAATTTACATTTTTTTCTGAGAAGTCTATAGACTTCAAACTGCCAAAGGGATACATAAACATGTGCACGCATGCACACACACACACATACACACACACACACACATTATAAATCCATGATTTAGATTCTACATTCTCTTATTTTCCAAATGAGAGACTTGAGACCTAGAGAATTAGTGATAATGTCTCTGTGTTTAGTTTCCCTTTAAACTAAATGGGAATGATAATAATAAGAGCTGGTATTTTTATGGGATTTTAGAAACATTAAAGTTGTTTACATATATTATCCCATTTGACAAAAATGAATAAAACTTTCTATCCCATAGTTTTTTGTATGAGGATGATGACCACAAGGTGTTTTTTGAGTAGTAATTTTTGCTTTTGAGAAACACAGCAATTGTGGGAAGCTTGATCAGTCTTAAATAACTTCTATGCCATCAACCATATGTAACTTGTTTCCTCCTCTATTAAAAATGCTCACCACTGAATGTCAGTGATTTGGCTGTCTCTGTTTAAATAATAATGTCTGACATTTCTACAATCACTTTCATCCTGGAGAGGGGTCACCCCTTGCACTTCAGAGATTCCCATAGAGATTCATATGGAGGGATTTCTTCATCAAACTATTGATGCCAAAGAACTATTAAGAACATTCCATACCCATTATTTTAGAGGGCTACAAAAGGACTTGTCTATCCATCCTTCCTTCTATATGCAGGTTTAACATCACATAAAACTAAATGATGATTTCATATAAGAACCCCATCTTCTCCCTCCTTTCCAGTCCCTTGGCATCCACTGAAAGGTTCCCCTGGTGTGACAGTTCCTCTATTCCTAAGCCCTGGAATCCAAGAAGCTACTAAAGTGATAAATCAATTATGAAATGGAAACCCCGATTACAGGCTGTCTGCTTAATTGTTTGACAAGTTAATTAATCTCCCAAGTAACTGGGCTGCAGTTCTCCCTGTAAATTGTGGGAAAATAACTATATCAGGTCCCTTAGGTCTTGGCAGTACAGTATCATAAAGACCCCTAGAAAACGACAAATAATAAGTATTTAGTAGGGTCAGCGCTTCTCTGTAGAAATGAGCGGGACTGCTTCAGAGTCTGCCCGAAGGCAGTTTTGTCACCAATCATTTTGCTACCAACTAATTACAATCTGTACTTGTCTGTTTGTTTGTTTTTATTTACTTTTCAAGAGACGAGTTTCTTTCCCTTATAAAAAAGATCTTATGATTCAAAGAACAACTACTTGCAGACTTTAAAAAAAAATTAGTGATGTCAGCCTTCACCCTCCTGGGAGACAGCACAATTAACAGTGCCATAGTAAATTATGTACTTCCCAAGGGAAATAGAGAGAGAGGGAGAAGAGGGAAAAAGAGAGAGAAAAAGTGAGAGAGAGAAACAGGGAGACAGGAGAGAGAAGGAGGGAAGGAAGGAGCCAGGGAAAAAGGGAAAGAGGGAGCAAGGAAGAGGGAGGGAGGGAGAGGGGAAGGAAGAGAGAAGGGGAAAGAAAGGAAAGAGAGGGGAGAGAGAGAAAAGGGGAGAAGAGAAGAAGGGGAGAGGGGAAAAGCAGGAAAGGGAAGAAAAAGGAGGGAGAGAGAGGAAGAGAGATGAGTCCAGGTATTTCTCTTGTGACTTGTGGTGCTTTGGATCTTCTTGGCTGCTCCCTCAATCTCAATGAGAAATCTCTCAGGAGATTATTTGGTGTCTTTAAGTCCCTCAAATGCTAAGGCTAAACAGTTGTCAAATTGCTGAATTTAGAATTTAGGCTGTATAATGATTGCCTAGATAGTTGTTGACAAAAATAGTGAATTTATCAGCACAAGTAAGTGGGCATGGATTCATGCCCATGCTAAGACTCATAATTAAATAAAGAATAGTTATATATCTTGATATACCTTTTTTTTTTTTAAAAGGACAAGTTATTGTAGGGAAGGACATATTATAGTGAGAAAAAACTGAATCAGAAAAACTAGGCTTGGACCTTGATCCTATTACTTACTAACTAGTGTTCAAAGATGGCTCTCTTCCAGATTCTTTTATTTAAATATATATGTATGTGTGTATGTATATATATATATATATTATATATATACATACACACATACATATACACACATGTATATGGACTTGATAATCATTACAAAACAAATGCATTTCAATATACAAAGAAGAAAATTTCAAGGAGAATGAGGGAGGGAGAAACAAGAATTAATTAAGTACTATTTTTCAGAAATTATGCTAAGTGCATTACAAAGCTTATCTCCTTTGATCATCATATCGATTTCCGGTGATAGACACTATTATTATTTCCATTTTACAACTGAGAAAACTGAGGTAAATAGTGATTAACTGACTTGCTCAGAATTACATTGATAATAAGTATCCAAAGTCAAATTTGAACTCAGATCTTCCTGGCTCTATTCACTGTCACTCAATTGCCTTTAGTTTACCTATAGTATGCTGTTGGTCAATAATTCAGTCATGTCTGACTTAGTTATTGGAATTTTCTTGGCAGATACTAGAGTGACTTGCCATTTCTTTCTCTATTGTGTCCCAATTTATAGATGAGGAACTGAGAAAAACAGGGTTAAGTGACTTGCCCAGGGTCACATAGGTAGTAAGAATCTGAAATCGGATTTGAACTCAGATCTTCCTGGTACTCTATCCACTGCACCACTACCTATGTTTATAATGTAGTTCAGTATAAAACTTCAACTTCTATATTGATTTTTGAAGATTATCTATATTCATGAGCATGTGTACCATACACACAGATGAACACACACACATATATACACAGCCACACATGTGTGTATATGCATATATGTACATATGTGGCCTATATGTATGTATACATATATACATGCAGATAGATATGCATGTTCCCTTGGTACTTTTAAACTTTCTTCTCTACATTTTGTTTATCTCCTCTAATTCAATTTCTTCATCTATAAAATGGTAATAATTACATATACTTTACTTTCTCCACATTAATCTCTATTGGCCCTCCTTTTATACATCTGATCATTCCTTTTTTTTTCCCCCTGAGGCAAATGGGGTTAAATGACTTGCCCAGGGTCACACAGTTGATTTGAACTCAGGTCCTCCTGACTTCAGGGCTGGTGCTCTATCCACTGTACCATCTAGCTGACCATTCCTTCTCAAATCTGTTTTGTTGGCTCATCATCTCTATTTTGTCCCCTAAGCATATGTGCTCTGAAGTTTTGTCCCAATCTCTTCTTGTACTAGCTCATTTTCTCTCTCCTTTTGTTTCATTCTCCTTCTTGTATATATGTATGTACAAATACATACCAAAAATGTATTTTTAACATGAGGCAAGAGAGTGAGGAAAAAGCTAAAGAGAGAGAGAGAGAGAGAGAGAGAGAGAGAGAGTAAAAAGTAAGATCTCCATTTTCTTTGTAAGTTCTCTGTTCAGTATTGGATCCCAATTGCCTAGGAGACATTTCAAAAAGATGCCCTTGAAACTCCTTAATCTCAACATATTGAAAATTGAATTTGTCTTTCTCCCTAAACCTTCTTCTTTCAAATTTATCTATTTTTGTTGAAGCCAGAACCATCCCTTCCAGTCTCTCAAGTTTTTAACTTCAGAATTATCCTGGACACTCCACTCTTTCTTGTCCCTTACTTTCTCTTCTCCATTCACAGAGTTATCACCTTATTTCAGGTCCTCATCACCTGTCCCTTAGATTATTGGAAAAGTTTCCCAATTGGATTCTTTACCACAAGTCACTCCCCATTCTACTACATCCCACACATTGCTACTAAGATAATTTTCCTTAATCACAGATGTGACCAACTGATTCCCTTAATCAATTAATCCCAATGACATCCTATTGCCTCTAGGATAAAATATAAACATTGCTATAGTTTTTCAAGTCCTATACAACCTGAATTCAACTCTCCTTTTCATCCTCATTGGATTTTGCTCCATGCCATACTCTGTGACCCAGTCAAACTCATGGTGTCTGTTCTTCACTAAGTCACAATACTCAGTCTTCCTTCTGAGTCTTTGCCTATGCTATTATATATGAAACACACGCCTTTTTATCTTTGCTCGAAGAATCATTCTCTTCCTTTGAAATCCTCCAAGCAACGTCTTTTGTATTAAGCTGTCTTCTGATTCCAGAAACTTCTAATACCCTCCTTCCTAATGTCCCTTGTACTGAACTACTTTGTATAAATTTGTACATATATACAAAGTGTATTTAATAATTTTATATTGATGCTATATATCTTAATATGAGAGTTTTTTGTCTCTATATTGGAATGTAAATTCTTTATATTTAGGGATTATTTCATTCCTTGCATTTGAATCCCCAGTACCTAGAAAAATGTCCCAAATCTAGTAGATACTTCATAAATGTTTGTTGATTGACTCATCAAAGTAAGAATATATTATAGCTTATAAATTGTCAAATTCTATTTCTTGTAAAGGATTATTTTTTTTCTACCTAGACAAAAGGGATCATTGTCACTTATAAACTCTCACTCTGACTTATTTTCTCCCATGTGCAGTTATCATATCAATCTTTTATATTTTATTTATTTTGTGCCCCAAATAGAATGCATTATCTTTTCCCCCTTAACTGGCCTGCCTCTAAAGATCCTTAGTTTATTTGAGAGCCCTGTCATGCTTCCCATGTTCAAAAGCTTAGAGTCTTTGTTAGTTCATCTTCCTCCTTCATGTACTACATATACTCCATCGTTAATGTTCTTGATTCTTCCCCTAAACCATCCTTCTCAGTGTCTTCTGTCTCATCATTGAAATAGTACATGTCCTACTTCTGGTCCATATCTTTTCTCTACTAGCCTATTCAAATATCTTCCCAATTTATCTCTCTGTTTCCACTTTCTCCCTTTTCCAATTCTCCCTCCCAAAAGTAGCAAGTTAATACTCCTAGAAAGACGTTTTCTGTGACTTCCCATTATCTGTAGGAGAAAATACAAACTTCTTAGTCTACTATTTTAAGCTCTCTACTTCATGACTCTCATGAGTTTCTCCAGACTTAGTTCACACATTCCTCTTTATACACTTTACCCTCCAGTCACATTGGCCTACTTGGTATCACCTGAACTCAGCATTCTATCTATTCTTGTCCCAACATCTGGAATGTCCTTTCTTCTTATCTCTACCTTTGAGAATCAAGGCTAAAGCTTGCTCATAAGCTACCTTCTATGAGGAACATTTCCTAATCTCCCTAGCTGTTAGTGTACTCTCCCTTCAAATTATAATGAGTACAATAATTTACTTGTCATATTCTTCCAGTATAATATAACCTCCTCAAGGGTCACATCCATAGAATGTACTTAATAAGAACTGATTTTATTGGATAGGAATCACATTTTGATTATTTTTGCTTCTTCCTCAGTGCTTAACAGAGGATTTATCTATCTATCTATTTATAGATAGATAGAGAATATCTACTAAATATTTGTTGAATTTTGTTTGATGAATGGAAATTAAATAAGATAGTGAGACATAGGATAATCTTGGAAGCCTATAACATTGAGCTCAGAAATTAGAAAGATTATACCAAAGAGAAAAGAAAAAAGGAGAGGAAAACATGAGGAAATATAAGACTCTTTCAAGTGCTTTGAATGGTCATACTCATCACTTGGCATTTATCAAGAGTCCATGACACATTAAATGTCAACTTGTCCTTAGAGTCTTAATCTGCTTTTAAGGATAACATTCTCACATGGACTTCTCATATTTGAGGCACAAGTATAAATAGTAAAATCCCACCTATAAAGAGAATTTGTCTATAGGTTCATAGCTTCACCTGTCCAGATTTTATATTAAATGTGGGTTAGATTCATGCTACTATCTATGCTTTATTATTATTATATGCATCTAATTTGCAAACATGACACAGAATATATTTCACACAATGTCTAGGTGAATGACAATACACACTTAAAGAGAACTCCCACTGTCAGAATCAAATAATTCTCTTCATCCCTAATTTTTTTCTCTTATACTTACATTTCTCTACTTTGGTTCACATCCAACATATGTACCTGTATTGCTAAGTGTACTCATCCCATGTTTGAATTTACATTTAAGGCAAAACCTTCTCAAACATTGTCTCAATCCTGTATGAGAGAAAAACTATTCCCACTGGCATACTGCTGTGTCAAATCACCTCTTGGAAAGCTGTCATCTTCAGTTAGTGGGGATAATGGGATTATTCTATCTGTGTAATAATAACATGTTCAATTTTAAAGAAAAAACTCTGAAGCCACTTAAAAGCTGCTGTTTGGTGCAGATGTATTATTTCAGTAATGAATAATCACTAAAGATATTATTCTGGATGCAGTTACCATGCAGTGATGTGAATAAAATGCATTAGATGGAAAATTGTATTTCAAGTAAATGTATGCACCGGTAGAAATGTATTACCACCCATCCATATGTATTAATTCCAAACCAAATGCCAACTAGAGTGCGTTTACATAGGTTTGAATGGCAGGCAGTGATTTGGAAGTAGAAGGAAATAGGTTTGGATCTGGTCAAATGGACTGAGAAATGGGAGGGGGGGATGAGAGAGAGGGAGAGTAAAGAACACGGTTTGTGGTTCAAAATGAACAGGTGAGTGGAACATCCTGTCTGTGGATACAGGCTTTAGGAATGTTCCCTCAGGCACCTCATTTGCTGTCGTTTTCTTTGATTAAGACTAACTGATAGCTGTTGACATTTCTGAAGCATAAGTTCTGTCCCCTCTCTCACAAGCCGCATCTTCAAGTATTCTATTCAAAGAGAAGGGAAGAGAGAGAGAGAAGTCGGCATTTCTCCCCAAGGTAGCTGCTTTGGCTGTTCATCTGGCTTTCTTATTCTTCTTCGATTGCACAAAAGGAGCAACTGTCACACTTGTCACTTGGCAAGATGTGCTCATCCAAGTCTAAAATCGGCAACGGTTTCCTCATTAGCACACTGATACTATTGTCTGGTCCTTCAATGGGTTCACCTCGAGGGATATAAGGGCCATGCTCCAGCCCTTTCCCTGCTGTCCTTGCCTTCTTTCTGAAATGGTTGTAATCTCCAGACAAATGACAAGCATCATTTTTCCCTTTCACAAGACAAGTGATTGATAAAGAGTTGAAAGAAAGATCCGAGTAACCAGTCTGGAGTCAAGAGAAATCCTTTTCTTTTTCAGCAACTCCTTAGTGGCTTTAGCCAGATACTAGATTTTTTTGCCAGCTCATACCTAAAACTGCCATGAGGAAGCTTGAAATATTCTCCCTATATTCCACTTAGAGGGGGCCATTTTAAATTTTAATAAAACATTCCTCCCTGATATTGAGACTGTGGACATATAGTTTTAATAGATAAAGTGCTAGATTTGGTTGGAGTTAGAAAGCACTAACTTAATTCTTACTTACTAACTTACTAACTATATAACACAGGCAAGCTATTTAACTTCTATATAATTTTAGTATCTCCTTAAAATTTAACCACTATGTCATAGACTAGTTGAACTGTGTTAGTAGAAGAAAAATTTAACATGTATTCAATCATTCTTCATATCCTCTTCCAGTATATTGAGACTTAAAAATATCCTCAAAATTCTGTAAGATAAATGATATTCTATAATGGTTTCACTTACTATTAAGACAAACCAATTCTCTAGGCAACTGAAGTTAAAACAAGAGGTGTATTTTAATTTTTAATCTAGAAACTGTTTTTTCTTAATGAATTAGGCAGTTACATATTTAATCCTCAGTCACCTTGCTTATGTAGACAGGATTTCTCATTGAGCTTGAGATCATTCATAATTTACTTACAAAGAGTTTTTTATTTGATTATCAAGTTCCTGTCCAATTCTTTCTCCATTTACCCCCAAGAAACACAGTAGTACAATCACAACACAGATACCATAGGATAAGGCATAATCTTTATCTCATAGATTTGACTCTCAACTGCAATTGTGGATTACAAGGCATCATTATATCTCTCAACACTGGCCCTTTGTATACAAAGGTGAAATCGTGATTATTGTGTGCAGATCTAAGAATCAAACTAAGACTTCCAGCCAACTTCAAAGACCAGAAAATCCCATTTCATTCAGTAGGTTCCCAAAGGTTTTTACATTAACTCTTTTATCCATTTTATTGTAGACTAAAATTCTAAACTATTTGCCGGTATACATGTTCAAGCAAAAGTAAAGACCTGTCAGTATGACAAGATCACACACATTATTTTGCCCTTCTTCTATGATTAGGTCAACCTGAGGTTTATATATTTACATACATATATATTTGTGTGTATGTATTTGCATGTGTATATGTGTGTATATATGGGTATATACCCATGTATTGTGTTTCTATGTATGTGTGCATATATGTATATATAAATATATGTTTGTGAATAAATAACATATATAATTAACCAAGTAGATCAACATAATGTGATATTTTCTCTATATTTCATGCTATATTAAGCCCAATAACTCAATATACTTACCCAAATATATAGCCCTGATGTTGCCCATATTCCCTTAGCATAGGTTTGTGATACCTAGAGTCAGAAGGAATTTCAACAATCAATAAGTATAATCACTTAATTTTAAAAATAAGGAAATCAAGGTCGAGAGAAGTAAACAATTTGGTTAATTAGTGTTGAAGGAGGATTTAAACTTAAATTTCCCAACTCTGAAATCTCATATTCTTTCCACTGAATGTCCTTTTTGAGCAAAGGAGTCAGAATTTGTTCAAGAAAAGCAAAAATCATATGACCCATGCTAGGGTCTAGTTTGTATTCATTATAGGACTAGAGGTAGGACACACAATCAATGAATTTTCTTGTTATTAGACAAAAGAATAATAGAATCATAGATTTAGAGATGAAAGGAAGAAATTATCTAATTTACCCCTCTTGATTTTACAGTTGAGAAAATATAGGTCAAAGATACAGTGTCTTGCCCAAGTCACATAGGAAAACTGAAGGCTAAAAAATCAAACCCAAGTTTCTTAATTTAAAATCTTGTGTTCTTGAGCTAAATTTGTTCATTCTGTGCTAAGAATAAAAGTGTCCTCTCCTTTCAAATCCCAAGATTCCTTCTTTCACAGCAAGATTTAGAACCACTGTAAGAGCTCGTGGTCCTCTATAAGAGTAGTGTACTTCCTGACTGTAGAGAAACAATTATTAATTTGCTTATTTAGTACTTTTCTACAAATGTATTATAGGGAGAGAGATAAAGACACACACACACACACACACACGAGCATCTCAGGGGAAAATAGAGTTTACATATCTACTCATGTTTCTACTGCCTTTGCTATACCTTTCTCTCAAGTCAGAGACTTGCAGGCTTAACCTCAAGTATACTATAACTCTAACATTCAAACTTCTGGCTTGAAAAGCTTCTGAGAATGTTTCTTTGGCCAAAAATATGATGCCTGAAATTCCTTCATAAAAATTAATTACTTCGAGTCTTTCCAGCTTTCTAAAATCTTCTAGTTAAATCAAATAGCCCTGAAAATAACAATTTAAACTATTCTTAATTCTAGACAGCTAAAGATCAAGTAGAGGGTGTTGAAATGGAAAAGAAGAGAATAGAACAATAAACATCACTAGACTACTGCATAATAGCCTCTTAATAACTGGTCTCCTTGCCTCCAGTCCCTCCCCTCTCCAATCTATTCTCCACACAGCTAGAAAAGTCATTTTCTTAAAAACAGGGTCTGACCATGTCACTTTGTACTCTAGGATCAAATACAAACTTTTCCATTTCACATTTAAAGCCTTTTGTCACCTGGCTCCAACCAATTTTTCCAGGACAATTATGTTTCTTTTTCTCATGCTTTCTACCCATTTGAAATCAAACATGTCTTTTTGCTATCTCATATACAATCCTCTCTCTCCTCTCCTCTCCTCCTCTCATAAGCAAAAATATGACTGTTTATTAGCTATCTCACATATCTGGAATGTATTTCCTTTTCCCCTCCATATCTTAAAATCCCTAGTTTTCTTCATTTCTAAGTTTAAATCTCACCTGCTATTTCCTGATCCCACAGGATCAGGAAACTTTAAATCAGTACTTTAGAAATACACACAAATATACACATGTATGCATATATGTGTACATGTATACATATGCACATGAAAATACACATATACCCATATGTGATACACACACATATCTAGGTTCTCCTATGATGAACTTTTTGAGGTAGAAACTGTTTTATTTCCATCTTTGCAATCCTAGCACTGAATGCAATGCCTCATGCTCAGTCACCTACTTAACAGTATTGACTGGTTTACAGCAATATAGCTGCATATATCAAGGAGTTATCTTAAGTACCATGTTAGTATATATTGTCCTTACTCTGCAACCATATATATATATATATATATATATATATATATATATATATATATATACTGGTCTCCCCAATACAGGCTTCAAGTTTGCTAAGTATTCTGTGCTCCTATAAATATTTTTATATTTTTTTTCAACTCTTATCCTTCTTCCCCTCACTAGCTGGCTGTAGTCCTTTTGTTAGACACTCTTATATTATCATCCTTATTTATGCCTCAGCAACACAACCTAAAGTTCTTGATTATTTACTGTTACTATTCATTCAACAGTCAAATGTTCCCCACAAGGTCTGTGATTCTCTCTTCCCTCTTTCCCTTTCTGTTCCCCTCTTCCCCCTCTCTCCTCCTCTCCCTTTGGAACTGGATACCACAATGAAGATTATTTTTCCCTCTACTTGCTTCTCTCAGCTAATGGGCACAGCAGCCATAGCAACCTGCCGACCTCGAGGAAAAACAGTGTTGAACTCAGTAATGAAATGGCTTGTATTTAAACCAATTTGCCTACAGCCCCAGGCCCTACTGCTGTCTTTCTGGCAAGCACTCCATGCCTGCTGTGTCTGCTGTGTTCCCTAATGCCTACATCATGCTCTGGCGTGCCCAGTGATGAATATATGGAAGCCCATAGAGCTGAAATCTCTCATTTACTGGAGAGAATATTTTCCTTAGCCAACTTGATATGAGTATAAGAAAGCACCTGGAGATGGGAAACCTTCACAGGCTATTCTATAAGACAAAGGGGTATTGTTCTTTTACTTTAAATGCCATATTTATATGAGAAATTAAGAATCAATATTCTACTAATATTATCCTATTTAAAAACAAAAACAAAACAAAAATATGTTCAGTTAAATTCTATCCTCTAAGTATGATAAAAAATAATGTATCCTCCTGGAAGTAAAAGAGAGAAAGGAAGACCTTCCCACCACTTTTTGTAGAAGGGAGAAGGAGCTTCACCTGCTACCTGGAATCTGATGAGTGACCAGGCATTTGTACACATGTGTAAAAATGCATTTATCCAATGTATAAATGTGTGTACATCGCTTGTACATTGCTATATAAACATATTGTGAATATCCATCTGTAGAGACATACAGACATACACATATAGTTATATCAATTGTGACAAAGATTGATTCTTTTTTAGGACCCATTTCAGGATTCCCATTTTTATGCCAAGTCATTCTTTCATACCTATCACAGAGAGAATAAAGAATCTGATAAAAAGTTTTCAACTCTCTAATGCTTACATTACAAGGCCATTGCAGGTAGTATGTCAAAATGTACTTGAAAGTATTTAAACTAAGGAATTTACATATGTCTCATTGTCGTAATATTTTTCTCACTTACTTTTAGCCCTGAAGAGGTTTGAACAGTAGAAAGTCAAGTTGAAATATAAAATCTATCAATCAACAAACATTTATTATATCTATTATGTTTCAGGCCCTATGCAAAGTCTTATGGATACAAAGAAAGACAGAATAAAGTCCCTGCTGCCAAGAAGCTCATGGTCTAATGAGGAAGAAACATGCAATCAACTATATATAAATAAGATATATATATGAATGAATTGGAAATAATCCACAGAGGGAAGAGACTAGAAGATGAAATTTTAGCTAGAATTTAAAAAGAATAAAGAATGACAAGGGGAAAAAAATCTAGACATGGTAGATAGCTAGTAGTAGCATTTAGCAGTCAAAACAACAGAAAACCCAGCTTAATGTCTTGTTTTAAGAAACAACTTGCTGGAAGAGCATGATTTTAATTATAAATTATTTTTATTTAAGTTTTTCTGGCAATTTATACCAGAGTGTCTTTCAAATGGAAGAAATAAAAAGCTATTCTATAACTTTTTTTCCATTATGTATTGAGTACCCTTTCTACTTTCACGTTTTTGGAGACCTGCACATGAACTGAGAGCCTAAGCTTTCTATAAAAGAAAAAGTGTGAAAAAAATTTTGGAAAACTGAAACCTAGAAACCTCATAATATTAGACTGAAAAATATCATGGGAATTCTTCCTGTTTCATGTACATCAATCAGGAAGATGGCTTCATGAGGCAGTTGACCTTGCACAACCCTCCCTTACTTAAATCCAATTCACTTGCATGGCATGGCATCATATCATGTTTCCCCTTCTAGAATAATGGACAAACAACACCTCTATGAATAAAACTGGTCCACAAACTTAATCTGGTCTGTTGGAAGATGCTTCCATCCCTTCCTTTCTCCTTCCATCCTTCCCTCTCTCTTTCCTTCCCTTCCTTTCTCCCTTCCTTCTTTCCTTACTTTCCTTCTCTGTCCACAAAGGGTATCATACCCTTCCCTACAGATACTCTTAAAAGAGCTATTTTTTTATCTCTTGCACTTCTAAACTTTTCCAAGATATCTTGGGGTTTACTGGCTAGCTCTCTTTCTTAGGCCCATGCCTTAAATGAAAACCAATCTGATTCGAAATGGTCACCAATAAGTCCTAGGGCAAGCCCCATTCTGTCATTGTCTGGGTCCTGACTGAGGCAGATTGAAGTAAATAACAGTCATTTCAGCTTTGGCCAGAAAACCTGAGTGTCTTCCCCTCCCAGATTTATTTATTTAGATTTTTTTTGGACTAGATGAAAAAGAGATTCTTTGTCTCAATTGCTACCTAACTTTAATCACTGAATAGGTGTTACCTCAAACTGAAACTTATTGAAGACCTTTTGCTTAAAGGACAAGATTTCCCAATACATTCAGGGTCCTTTTCAGACATCTTGATCTATATCTTTCCACTGGACACAAATGTCTCTGGGAGGGAAAAATCAGGCAAGTGACCTTGCACAACCCTCCCTCACTTAAATCCAATTTAATTGCATATCATGGCATTTCCTCTCTGATGCCATGGTCCTTTTCAAATATGAAGGAAAAACAACAAGTTCAAGAATGGTAAATATAAATGTTTTACATTTATATAGATTATTGATGTTGTATAAAGCATTTTCCCTTGTGTTATCACACATGATATTCTCAACAACTTCAGGAGGTAAACAGAATAAGGTTTATTACTCTGCTTTTAGATAAGATGGAGACTTGGTGAAGTTCAAGGATTTGTCCTTTCCAGCATCATTATTTGATAGAGAGAAAGCTAGAATCTAGATCTTTTTAATCCTCTAATCTATTTCCATAATATCCTCTCTAGAAGAAGAAAGAGACTTCATCTTCATTACATTAGTAAGGAATCCTTTGAAAATAACTGGTTAAAGATGGAGTTCTGAAACCCTCTTATTAATTCAATTTATACTATAATGTCGTTAACAAAGTACTATAGCAAAAACAATGACTCCAAAAAAGATTATAATAGTCCATAGATAGATTTAATCTATTAAGATTACATAAACCCTATGTCGACTACTCAAATGGAACTATAGATCTGAAAAATGCCTCCCATAATATAATTGCCAACTCATCCATACCTGTCCATATCATCCCACAAATTAAGTTAACCACAAAAATCCACACAATGTATGCTGAGGATCTTTTGTTGTCATGAGAATCAGTTGTATACATGGACATACCATCAGCTGCTCCTTGCTATTGCTATATCACCAATTAATATTTTTTCTTGATCTCACATAAGTAAAAACAAACTTTACCTAAGTTCTAATTCATAGTTTTCTGAAATGTGTTGCAACCTGCTGATAATTACCATGCTCCTTGCCTTTGCCATCTGAATCTTACTAGTTTTTAATTCATTAGGTATGTGTCACAATTCATAGACGCAACAGTGGCAGGGTGTTGTTATGTAAAGATAGATCTTTGTTACAAGAAGTTTGGACTAGTTAACATGCTTTGCAATTTGCTTAAAACAATTCATCCTTTCTTTCACCTAATTAGATTTTGGCTCAACTGAAAAGCAAATATACTGTATATATGCTGACTGGGTTCATGGAAATAAAGATCTCTAAAGGTTGTCCCTCTTATTTCATGTCATAATCTGGACAATAGATGTCCCATCTACTTGATTCTTCTGGTATACATATATTAAATTTTTGAATGGTATGGATGTCCTCTAGTAATCTCGACCCTGTTCTGGGGCTTATTGAAAATAGAACAATGCCATTCACAAACTGAATGATTTGGAGAATATCATCATCTATAGAGAATTGCTCTTCAAGTTAAAGCCTATCCTAGACATTTTCCATGACAATGACTAGACTATGTCTAGTGCATATACATATATGTGTGTGTGTATACATATATATAGATAGATATACACATACATGTATGTATATATATGTGTGTGTGTGTGTGTGTGTGTGTGTATATATATATATATATATATATATATATATATATATACCTTCCTTTTTTTGTCTTAACTAAGATTAATGATAAAAGTTGCATTTTTAGATTATTTCTGTGTTTATATTTTTAAGGAATCTTAAATGGTTCTTGGGATATGGATAGGAGACTGTTTAAGGAGAAAATTTAAGGAACTATGTTATTCACTCTCAAATCAAAGTCTTTCCAAAGCCCTCCAAATTAAAATAAGATCTTACATTCATTACTTCTTTCATTAAATTTTATGAAAGTTCATAGTCAGATGCCATCTAATGGGGTAGACGTGCTTCCAAGTTCTCAAAGCTGTACTATCCAAGTGCAAGCTCTTGCAGGTTCTACCATGCTGGAATGACTTCAGCTGCAGTCTTGGCAACAAAGTCAGTCTGCTTTCCAAGGATTAGCTACATATGGAGAGACTCATCAATCAATCAAACTAAGAAACAAGCTTTTATTAAACATTTATTATGTGCTAGGCATCATGCTAGGTGCGAGAGACACAAATGTAATGTGGGACAGGGGAGGGTTGACCAGAGAGCCCAGTCTTTATGAATGTATGCAGACTGTTATGCTGATTCAATTCTCATGTGAACTTTGGAATATGTGCAGACATTCTGTAATTGTTTCTGGTTCTCGTACCATATGGTAAAAAGCATTTTGACTGGTTTTGTAGCCAGACTTGGGGTGCATTCAAAAAACACTAATCAACTGAAGTGAAGTTTTGGCTCTTTCCTGACTGGCTGGCATTCAAGAAAGAGGATATCATGAGCCTTGGGTCTTACCTCATTTGGAGTCAACATGAAGACATGGATTCTTGAGTATGCTATTACTCTTTCTCTTCTGAGCATATTCTTCCTATCCTTAGGTAAAGAAGAATAAGGAACAGCTATGACTTTGCCATTCTGACCTTTTAAAGCTCACAAACTAAAATAGGAATCAAAGTCCTAGTCCATGTGAGTGTTAGAGCCAGCCAGGTTAGGAGCCAAGGCTGAGAAATGACCTGAGCCACCTAGCCTAAGAGTAGCTAAGATAAGAATTTATCAGGAAATTATACAACTTTTGTAAATTAACTCAATGGGATTAATGCTATGCAGAAACTGCTTTAAATCAGAGCCCACTGTCTCCAAGGGCTTAAAAGTAAGCCACCATAGATATTTGAGGCAAGGGAGGAATATTGTAAAGGAAGAAGAATGTTTACTTTCTATCATTGCTACCTTTGTAATAGATATCCCTTTGTAAAAGCTGATTGATCTTATTTGGTTAAATGGAACTAAAGCACTAATCATTAGTTACTAATGGGGGAGAAGGAAGGGAGATAGGTAAGAGTGGGGGAGAGGGAGAGAATGGGGGTAGGTGGGAGGTGACTCAAGCTGATAACATTAAAAGAAGATACTCTCAACCAAGCCTGGATAACCTAAACCCTGAGGGAGAAATGTAGTAGAGTTCACTCTAGGAGAGTGAATCTAAAGTATTGTTACATAAAGACAAAAGTTAAATGGTCCCAGCCCATCAGGAGCTTATCTTCATCTTAAAAGATGGGCTTTGGTTTGAATTTTCAGAAGTAGATATTCTAAAAGATGAAAGTAAAGAATAAGTACATTCTAGGACTAGGGAACTAACATGGTATGTCTGTCTGTGGTGTGTGTGTGTGTGTGTGTGTATGTGCACGTACATAACCAAACATGCAGAATAGAAATATAAGACTGAGAAGGTAAAAGTTAGGTTGTGAAGCGATTTAAATGTCTGACTAATGGAAAGTAAAATTTGATTGTAAAGTCAATGGAAGCTGCTAGAGCGGTGGTTTCTGGCAAGATATACAGGGCTACACAATCAAATTTATGCATTGACTAATTATTTCAACAGTTGAGGGAAGAATAGATGGGAATAAGAAGAGACTGGAGGCAAGGAGACCAAAGGAAGTTATTACAATTGTCTAGTGGAGAGAAAATGAGGATTTAATTTAAAAGAGTTATTATATAAGTGCAGAGGAGAGAACCCAAGAGAGATACTATGGATAAAAATTTGGCAACTGATTGTATATGTGGGATGAAGAATTGGGATAAAAGATTGTGAGCATGGAGAACTTGGAAGGAAAGTGTCCTGCACAGAAATAGGGACTTTAGGAAGAATGTCAGATTGTTCACAAAGAGTGGGTATACACTGAGTTTGAGATGCCTTTGGGACATTACCAGTATGCTAGCCATAATAACCTGTAAAACAAAGAAAAACACAAAATGGCTCTCAGTCCCCAAGTGATCCCTTTCATTTCTCTGGTGACAGTGTTAAAGAGGCAGAAAATGGAATAGAAGATGTATTTTTATATCTTCAATAAACATTAAACTTTCACATCAATTAAAGAATAAAAGTCATACACACAAATGCAGGATGAAGCAGGCAATGGAAGAATGCAATTGGTATGAAAAGAGCTGGTACTTGAAAAAAAATGAGAAAAATCACCTTCCTTTGTTTTTTTTTTTAATTCAATATTTAGTTTAACATTATTTTTTCTTAAATTTGAGTTCCAAACTCTTTTGTCCCCTTGTTTCTTTTTAACCACTGAGAAGGCAAGCAATATGAGATCAGACATATGAAATCATGCAAAGTCTTCCCATATTAGCCATGTTGCCCCACCCCTTGCCTCCTAAAAGCAAGAAAAATTAAGAGAGAATTATTTTTCAATTTGCATTTAGAGTTCATTAGTTCTCTCTCAAGAGATCGATAGTATTTTTCATCATGAGGACTTTGGAATTGTTTTAGAGCAATGAATTAATCACAGCAACTAAGTCTTTCACAGATGACCATGATTACATTATTGCTGTTATTGAGTCCAATGATCTGCTGGTTCTGCTCACTTCACTTTGCATCAGTTTATATAGGTCTTCTCAGGTTTCTCTGAAACTATCCTTTATGCCACAAATTGTTCAGTCATTCCCCAATTGATGGACATTCCCTCAGTTTCCAATTCTTTGCCATCACAAAAAGAGATACTATAAATACTTTTGCACATATAGGTCTTTTTCCTATTTTTTTCATTTCTTTGGGATATAAACCCAGTAGTACTATTTCCAAGTTAAAGGATATGTAGTTTACAGCCCTTTGATCATAATCCCATTGTTCTTCAGGATGATTATACTAGTTCACAATTCCATCAATAATTCATTAGTGTATCTATTTCCTCAATAACCCCTCCAGAATTTATCATTTCTGGTACCTCAGAGTTAATAATGTGCATTTCCCTAATCAATAAAGATTTAGGGTAGTTTTCATGACTATAGATAGCTTTGATTTCTTCTGAAAACTGCATTTTCATATCCCTGGACTATTTATCAGTTGGACAATAGCTCTTATATTTACACATTTGACTCAGTTCCCTAGGTATTTGAGAAATGAGACTTATCTGAGAAATTTGCTGTAAAAAATTTGGATATTGTTTCATTGTCTATGGCATTTTCTAGCAAAAGATGGTTTCCCTCATCATCTCTTTTCATAAGATATACTTTTAGTTTGTCTAAGATCATGATAGTTAATAATGCCTAAAACAACAACAACAAAAACAAACCTTTAGCTGAAGTATAATAGATTCTGTTCTAATCCCTTATTTTAACTCTGAGTGTGTGTCTTTCTATTTTAAATGTATTTTTATGAATAATATTGTTAGATTCTAGTTTCTAATCCATTTTACCATCTACTTCCATTTTTATGGAACAGTTTATTTTCAGTTGAAGATTACTAATTGTGTTTTTTCCCTCCATCTGATTTTCTTTTATCTCTCTTTCCTTTTTTTACCCTTTTCCCTTTCTAGAATCCATTTTTCTTCTGACCAAAACCTGCTTTATTTCTTCTGAAATATCCAACCCCTATTTTCCTTTAACATTGGAAGCTGCTAAATATTGTGGGATTCTGATTGTGGCTCCATAGCATTTGGATGTTTTATTTCTGGTTGCTTGCAATATTTTTTCCTGGCCTGATAGCTTTGAATTTGGCTATAATTTGTTGAAAAACAATGTCTAGCTTTGTTTTGTTTTTCATCATGAATTTCAAGTAGTCTAATAATTCTTAAATAACTTCTCCTCAATCTATTTTCCTGGTCAGTTGTTTTTTTAATGAGATATTTCACATTTTCCTTTTTCCCCCCATTCTTTATACAATATTGTGTTGTTTTGTGATGTCTCATGAAGTAATTAGCTTCTACTTTTTTAATTGTAATTTTTAAGGAATTATTTTTTTCAGTGAGGATTTACATACTTTCCCCCAAATTTGGCCTATTTTGTTTTATAAGGATTGTTTTTCAGTCAGGGAAAATGTCTTTTTTACCACTTATCCAATTCAGTTTTTTATGCTATTGTTTTCTTTAGGTTATATTCATGTATGTGGTGCCTTTTTTTTTTTAACGAGGCTATTATCTTCTAAAAATTTCCCTATATTACTCTCATTTCTTTTCCCATTTTTTTCTTTACCACTTATATGTCTTTCTTTAGCTCTTCCAGGAATTTTGTTGTGTTATTGCAGTTTTCTTTGAGGCTTTACATTGTACCTGTTTTTACATTTTTTTCTGAGTTTTGTTTCTTGGTCTTCTCTGCCACTATAATAGCTTTTTATAGTAGCTATAGTATGCCATTATAGTATCAATTTCTTTTTTGTTGTTGTTTGCAGCCTATTTCTTAATTTTGAGCTTTACATTAAAGTTGAGCTCTAATCACCTTGATTATGGGAAGGCAGCGTCCTAAGCTTCAGAGTTTTTCATGCTATTTTTTCAGAGCTAGTTTTGGGGGTTAAAACATTTTTGATCTTTGGAAGATATGGTCACTGCTGTCTTTGTTTTTACCCAGGTCTTTACCCAAGAAAAGTCCCTGAAGCTGCAGATTCTAGCACTCCTCTCAGTCTTAGGACTATGATCAGGACCCCTGCTCCTTTATCACAAGTGAAACTCTGCTTCCCCTGAAACCATGACCTCAAACTGTCTATAGCAATAGAGTTGAAAAATACTGTCAAGTCCTGTAGAAGAGTTTCCTGTAGTCTCTTTCTGAACATTTGTCTGACCCCTTTATCATCTCTGGGCTGAGAGACCCTAAAACTCACTACCTTATTACTACAACTATCGTAAGGCTTCCTGCTGGCACTCTAGTTTGTTACTGTCTCCAATGTCACAAACCTCTTCTCCCAACCCCCAGAATATTCTTGGAATGGGGAAAAAAATGTCTCATTCTGGCCTTTTATTGGCTCAACCACTCCAGAAATTGATTTGGGATCTTATTTAAAGTTATTTGGAGAGGAATGTTGGGAAATATCTGTTAAGTTGCTTCCCCTACTCTATCACATTAGCTGAGCTTCTTCTCCCCTAACCCTTTAGAGTTATTTGTATGTGGTGGGGAATAGGAATGGCATTATGATTGAGAAATAACATATATTCTGCTAGATTTTCTTGAAATGTGAAATTTCCCTGAATTTTCTCCTCATTTCTTTTTTCTTCTTTCTTACAAGTATAATGAGGTCTGGGTGAGAATAACAGTCCTTTCCAGTCTCCCCTGGTTAGAGGCCTAGTGTGTACCTTGGTCATTTCTGGGAAATATGCAGCCCAACTGTACCTTGTGCTTTGTTATGACACAGCAAACCCCAGGTAGCTCTTGACCCATTTTCCACTCTGACAGAGACACGGTACTGTATCAGTTAAACATGATAGTTTCAAAAAACTTCCTTTTCCTTTGATTTTTCTAGGTACTACTCAAATGAAAGTATATTGAAGGGAGGTTATTCTTGTCCCACTCCAGTAATGTAGCATTTGCAAATAGCACTTAAAGTGAATTCAGCCTGGTCCTCGGGCCCCTGGATGATTTAATTTCCAAAGCCCAGCAGCAAATCCATATTATTAAATAATAGATGAATACCAAGAAAAGAAAGAGAGAAGGGATATATCTGGAAATAAAGGTAGTATGAAATTAAAAATATAGATATATATATTTTTAAAAGATCAAGACTTTTTAGTAAACTTCAAGCTATGACAACAATAAGACATTACAATCTACCTAAAATGTAATATTATCTTAGACTGCAGTAAGAGAGGCATATTGTCCACCATAATTGTATTAAACATCTCACTGGTCCATAAAATCATTTCATTCTAGACACCATATTTCAGTAAAAATATAGACAAGCTGAAATGTATTCAAAAGGGGACACCCAAAAATGATGACTGGAAAGTATACAATTTGAGGATGGGCTACAAGGAACTGAAGAAGTTTATTCTAAATAAGAGAGCACTTGAATGGGGACACCAAAGTTGTCAAGTAACTTAAGAGCTATCTCATGAAAGATAGATTAAACTTGCTTTGTTTGGCCTCAGGAATCAGGACTTGGAAGTAAGAATAGGCGACAGTTGTAGAAAGATAGGATAAGACACAAATCTTTGTGTAAGACACAAAGATTTCCCAGAATGTAGTGAGTCTTAAATCATTTAAATTCTTCCACACAGGTGTTGTAGTGAGGATTCCTAGATAGATAGAAGTCTTTTGTTCTTCCCAACTCTGAAACTCTATTATTCTATGATAAAACCCACTCTGCTCTATAACTTCAATGTTGCCCTGAGAAATGCTTCCCTGCATCTCAATCCAAGGGAGCATTTCATTTATCATTCTTTTCCAGACATTTATTAATTTGATCAAGTCTCTTTCCAGTTCCAATCTGTTTCCTGGTTAAAACCACCTGAATAAGTCTCTATTGTGGACATTTTTCTTCAATACACCATACTTTATAATTATTTTACAGTGTCCTTTGAACTCTCTCAACTTGCTGAACCTCTGAAATAGTAAAAAAAAAAAATTGCTTTGGGGTTCTAGACAGATTCATGAATATCGTCGCAATATGTCTTGACCCCTCCCTATTCTATCCATGAAGAAGTTGCCACTCAATGCCGTCCTAGAGGGAAAGGCCAGTAATTGGTTTTGCTGGGGGGACAACCTTAGAGATAAATGCCTGGTGTGTAATCATTTACCTTTTTTCTGTGGCTCCCTCTCTGTCTTAGGTACCAGGTCATCTCATTGCTCATTGAATACCTGAATAGCTATTAAAGGAATAGCTGAAATGCCACTGCAGTGACTGAGAGCCTGTAATAGCTGTCAGGAAAAGCTCCCATTTGGAAAAGGTGAGTCATTTGGAGAAGGAAATTCTGCCTTCCTCTATTCAGATAGACAGGTTCAGAACTCCCAAATCAACTTTTTTATCTTTTCTATAACTGTGTGTTTTCTTTTTAGGTATTGTTGTACCATAAGAAGAACACATTTAAAGGTACCATTAAAATATCAATTTCCCCAGAACACACATTTATCCAAGATCAGGATACTCCCTTCTCTCAGCCAATCCATGTAACTCCATTCTTTCTACAGCTTTTTCTGTCTCTTCCAAGGAACTGTCTTTGATCAGCCCTACCTAATTCTAGTCCATCTGTTATTCGGTAGTTTGTATTATAGGTAAAATCCTGTAAGAATAATGTATACATTTTAAAAAAGAAAGAAAATTAATTCACAACAGATGGTCCATATATTCTAAACAATATTCAATCAACAGATTCCAAAGCCACCACAGGTTTAGGCATCCTCATGTATATGCTCTTGCAACATTTCCCTCATATTTTTTGTTTAAAGAGAGAGACACCAACAGACAGAAGCAGACATATACACAAAGACAGATATAGACACAAGCCCAGAGCATGCAGACATAGAAACAGAGAGAATATGACACAGAGTAAAAAACAGATACACAGAAAGAAAACTCAAAAGTCAGACAAAAAAGAGATAGAGACACAAAGAAAAAAAAAAAAGAGACACAGAAAATGGGAAATAGTCGGAAAGAGATTATTATTAGATGTGTAAATTAGATGTGTAAAAAAACAAGGAAGTCCTAGTGAGGAAACTTCCTTTAAAAATTGGCACATATACTGCAATTTGTAGTCTTAGCATTGTCTAGAGCATTGTGAAATCAAATGAATTGTTATACTCACAAAGACAAGTCTTAATCCTATATCTTTCTAAACCAAGGCTGGGTTTTTTAATCCATTAGTCCACATTGAAGTTACTGTTAAATTGTTCTATGTGGTGTTTTCATGACTATATATGTATAAACTATGTCAAATTGCTGGCCTTATCAATAAGGTAGGGAGTGGAGAGAGAAAAAGAATTTGAGACTCAATATAATTGAGGGGAAATAAAATATTAAATTATTTTAAAAAATGAAGCATATGAGTGGAGAGAAGGAGATGGATGTAAGAGATGTGGTAGAGTAGAATTGAAACAATGACAACAACAAACTTGTGTACTAATTGCATAGGAGCAAAGTGGAAGAGGAAAGTGTTGAAGATGACTCTGCAGCTGAAAATCTGGGTGACTAGGAGAGTGATTCCTGAAACATAAATAAGGAAATTAGGAAGAAACATCAGTGTGAATGACCTTCTCTGTTTTTATTTACTTATTTTTAGTAATGATTACAAATATGTACCTCTTTAAAATGTTAGCATGTTCTTCAGCAAATAAGAAATGTCCTTTTTCCTTTAAAAATGCTTCACTTTCAAGACTTTATTGTAGCTCTTTACCAGCTCTAAGTAGAGGAAATCTCTTGGTGACTCATGTTCCTCATCTGTGTGAAGCAGCATGGTACAATGGAAAGAATATTGGATCTGAAATCAGTAGATTTGGATTCAAGTCCCTGTTCAAGCTTCCTACTACCCTTTGAAAAACTTACTTCATGTCTCTTGGTCTTAGCATAGAATAAAGAATTAAATTTAATACCAGATAATATCTAAAGTTTCTTTGAGTTCTCTTCTATCCCTGACTCTTCTTACTTTATTTTTCTATTTTCGTCTCTCTCTTCATATCCATGTATACATGCATAAGTATACAAATGGTTATAAAATTAACTTGGATTGATAAGATTAATGTGGGAAAAGAAACTAAATATCAGAAAAAATTAAAATATTATACATACACATACATACACATGCATACACAATCCATGTTAGTGTGGATGTAGGGTTTATAGCCCTAATTCAAGGAGATTCAAGGATCAGTCCTTCATTTTCTAAGCTATAAAACAAAGAATTGGACTAAATATTCATTAACTTCCACCTAGTCCTAAATTATATGATTCACTAAATATGTTTTCTTATTATTCCTCTTATGGTATCTTATGATGACTGCATATTTTAAAATCAGCCAGAGTCAGGAATTCAGGTTAAGGGAAAATCCTCAATCTTTATTCTTTCCTGAGATGAAGGGAGATGGCGATAGGAAGTCAGAGCAGTTGCAACATGAATCTGACCAGCCAGTCTCTCTCCTCTCCCTCTCCACCCACCAAAATTGTCTCTACATCATTTCCTATACAACACATCAAAACTCGCACAGAGAGTGGGTGGGGCCATTCTTTCTCCAAGCATATATTAATAGAGTAGTCCAATTGCTATTTAGCCTCATGTCCTTGGGACCTCAGTGCATCAACTCGAGCTTCAGCCCATTACAGTATCTAATGCAGCACAGAACATATAGTAGTTGCTGAATAAAGTCATAGAATTATAGAAGGGCAAAGAAAATTAGAGAAGCAGTTTGGTTACCCTATTCTCATTTTACAGATAAAGAAATTAAATCCCAGAGAGCACCTGTAGATCATCCAGAAAATGTTGATGTCTCTGGAATACCTCTCAACACAGTTCAAAATAATCCTGGTTCTTGTTCATTACTGAGTGAAGTACTCAAAGCATTGGACACTCCTTTTTGTTGTTCTTAACTGTTGCAGTCATCTATGACTCTTGGTGATCCATTTGGAGTTTTCTTGGCAAAGATACTAGAGTGGTCTGCCATTGCCTTCTCCAGCTCATTTTACAGATGAGGAATGGAGGCAACAGGGTCAAATGACTTGTCTGTAGTTATACAACTGAAAAGTGTCTGAGACTAGATTCAAACTCAGTCTCCCTGACTCTAGGCTAAGAGCTCTATCCACTGTGCCAACTGCATGCCCATGGGCACTCTTATTCTGTCCTTTTTTTTTTTTTACTCTATCCTTCTTTTGGACCTACCCCAAGTAAGTGCAAGGCCATAATAACAACAAATATGGCATATCTATAATTTGAAGTTTTGTAAGTTTTTCTTTATTGTAACACTTTTCTCCTTTCCTCTCACTCTCTTATTACTCCCTTTAAACCAGATCCTAAGTCCAATATTCAACTAAAACTATCTTACTCAAATCATGTTACCTGTTATCAAATCTTGCTCTCTCTTTTTTAATTTCCATCTCTTTTTTTGACAATCAGATGATTTTTTTCTAAATCTTCATCCTTCTTGTCCTGTCTGCAGCTTTTGATATCATCTCCTTCTTCTGGATACTCTTCTTATTTGGATTTTTGTAACACTTTTCTCTTTTGGCTTTTCTATTATCTGACCACTCCTCAACCTTCTTTCTTGACTCTTTACTCAATGTAGGTAAACTTCAAGGCTTTGTTCTGAGACTTATCCCTTTCTCCTTTTATACTATTGCACTCAGTGATAGCAATCCCTCTTATGCACTCAATTATCTTTAAAATTATTCTCAGTCCTAATTAATGTACTAATATTTAGTAACATATCACCAATGGAGTTTTAGGATCTCAAACTTCATGCCACATATACATTAACAAACTCAAATATCCAAACCTAACATTCTCTGACTCCTTCCCCGCTCCTTCACACACACATTTCAAATACTCCCTTCTTTCCAACTTCTCTAATGTTGTAGAGAATGCTTTATATAATGTTCTTAGCCTCTCAATCACTCAGGTTTACAACCACAATGTCACCCTCTACTCTTCACTCATCCCATAGGTGAGATTTCATAACTGATCTTGTAATTTTCTTTTTCCACTGATATATTCACAACAGTAGTTTACAAAATAATACCTTCAACTTGGACTATTGAAATAACTTTCATAGCAAATCCAGTCTGTCTTCCTCAGGTATCTCATCTTTTCCATTTATCCTCTTTTCACTTATAAAGTTTTTTTTTTTCCCCTTAAAGAATAGGTAGGTCTGAAGCTCTTCTCATGGTACCCAAAAACTAGAAGCTAAAGGAGTAGCCACCTAGTGGAGAATGGTTAAACAAATTGTAATGCTGTAATGGAATATGTTGTACAATAATAAATAATGAAATGGAAGATTTCAGAGGAAATTGGGAAGACTTATAAACGGATAAAAATGGAAGTGGGCAGAACTAGGATAATTTATATGATAACAACAATATTAAATATTAAAGAGGAAAAAATACCTTGAAAGTCTTTACAATTTTTATTAATGAAATAATCAATTGCTCCACAAGACTGAAGATGAATCATACTACCCACTTCTGCCATATAGGTAATGGGCTTAAAAAGCAGATATACATTTTTAGACATGACCAATTTAGGAATTAGCTTTTATGGACTGTGCATATCTGTTATAAGGATTTTTTTTTTCTCTTAAATGAGGGGAGTGGGAGTAGAAAATAATAATTACTTGTAAAAATAAATACAAGCATTTATTTTTATATACACATAAATAGCTGTACTATATATATATACATATATACACACACATACACATACATACATATACATATCTGATTGACTATCACTTCTGCTTTAAAAAAATCATCAGTCCCTTCCTATGTCTGTTGAGTTCTCTTGACTACTTTTCAGGATCCTCCCATGCTGTTAAATTTAATTCCTATTATTCCTCTGTATTCCCCTTTTATTTTCCAAATAGAACCACTTGCTGACTGCAGAATTTGCCCTGTTCTTCTCAGTTACCATGTCTTTGCCCATAATCTGTGATATATCTGATCAGGACACTCTGCCTTTTCCCTCTGTACCTGTTGAACTTCTGCTTCTTTTAGAAAGCCCAATTGAAATGTTGCTAGTCCCATGCTTCTTCTGTAAGTAATAAGTTACCTGCCCTATTTTTTGGAGCTCACATAACATTATATTTTTACATACTTCTAAAACACTTAATATTATTGTTTTTATGCCTACCTCTGTATATATGTGTTGTCCCTCTGCTAAAGGTGTAAGCTCTATAAGGGTAGAAACATCTCTTCTTATTCATTGTAATACAGTAGTTGGCACACAATGTGGATATTTCATAATTTTGTCTAATTGTATTGATGTTAGCCAATGAAAAACTTTTGAAGGTTTTTGAACAGAAGAATTTCATTTTTAATTGTATGCACTGGAAAGGTTAACACGTAAAGTGGTTAATTTTGTGAATGAAGGTATTTCAAGGGAAGGGGACTGAAGACAAGGAAGATATGTAGAAGACTAATCCAATACTACAAAGAAGATATAATGAAAAACAGAATTACAATGTAGTAATGTTAGATAGGAAATGAATTTCACAGAATATTTCAGAAATAGAAACAGAAGGATTTGTAACAGAGAAGGGAAGGTATAAATGCATACTCAGTACTTGTGTGCCTCAGAGAATGGTGGTATCATCAATAGAAATTGACACATTAAGAACAAGGATATATAGTAGAGGGGAATACAGCTGTATTTATGCATACATCTATGGAATTGTAAGTCCTCTTGTACTGTTGACAGACTCTCATAATCATATCACTCCAAAAATTGACCTTGCTCTAGGGTACAGTCCTAGGAAAATCCTCCTTAATCCTAAAAGGTCCAAGTTAAGTGCCATTATTTTCATGATGCCTTCCCTTCATTTCCACATACTCTAACCCAAAAGAAATTTCCCTGGTCTCCTATGTCATAATACTTTCTCTGAGTTCCTCCTCTGTATTTTGTCATATTCTTCTTTATATCAATTATTTGTATACATATGATAACCACCCATTTGAATTTTAATGGTCTGAGGTGAGAAACTATTTTTTTTCCCCTATTTGTATTCCCTAAAATCGAATATAGCACCTTGTATGTCAGAGGTACTTAATATTGAATTGAATTAAATTACTCAAAATTAAATGGTCAGCATATGGATTCTCAGAACTTAGATTCTCTGATCTCATTGAGTGCTCTACTACATCTTGCCATTAAATGCTTTATGTGTCTCACTTGTCCGTGGTAATATTCAGTCTGAGTTCCCTCTCTGAAGACAATTGAAAAGTCTAAAAAGGGCATATTTTATCATGCTTGAAAGGAAAAACATTGTGAAATATCTTAAGCTTTCCCCTTAAAATTTAGCCCTGCCACCTTCATGTACAACTTTAATCTCTGACTGCTCATTCTACTCATCTACAAAGCTTTTTCTTGTACCTAACTTCTACCAAGGTCAATGACTTCTTTCAATCCAAAAAAGTCAAACATGATTTTGGGAGGTTTTTAAGACTATGTGAGATATGGGGGTAAGTAAAAATTAAGAGCCATTCTTTCTTCTCAACTCAATTCCACAAAAGAAATCCAACATTCCATCAAACACTACAGATAATAAAATAATTGCATGGTATAGTGTTATGGGCCAGAACTTGAAACAAGGTGTTGACTCACTGGAATTGATGGAAGCAATGTTTGTGTGCTTGGGTTTGCACCTTTGAGAGTTCTCAGTATGAGATTCACAAGAATGAGATTCACACCTCCCATATTCCACTCTTGGAGGAGGAATCAACCTTTGAGTTTATACCTCTAAAAGAGCATAAAAAGGAGCTGAGTCAGTGGAGTCAGTCAGTTCAGAAGATTGCCATGAGTCGGAGTTGAGCTAGAGGCAGAAGCTGGCAGAGGCAAAAGACTAGCAACGAGAGCTCTTGGAACCAAAGAAAGCTAACTGGGCTATTTTGGAAGAGATAATAAAAGATTGGATTTTAACTCCTGGCTGTATTTGAAGTGATTATTGATCTGAACTGAAACTAAGGCTGCCTCCAGAACCTCCCCAAGAAACCTGCTCCCAGAGAACCATCATATTTTAGAGAAAAGAAAAAGAACACTACAGTATGAAATCAATATATTAATTAATTAATCAAAATAATCCATAAGTGGAATCAAACTCCACAAGGTTAAGTGGAGGTTATATTTTATACCAAGCCTGAGCTTCACTCTGAGGCCATAAAGATATTACAAAAGCAGTCCTACAAAAACAGAACTACAAAAAATATATTGAGTATATTGGAAGGCAGGGAGGAGATAAGATAATATTTGGGAAAAGTGGTTTGGTGACTTTTTGGAAATAGATTTCTGTTAGGAGACACTTGGGAAGCCATTTGGAAGCCTATGGCAAAAGTTCTGATGAGAGGTACATGTGTATGTGCATGTGTATATTTACACATGTGTGTGTGTGTGGTATACATCTATCTATACATAGATATATACCACACACACACACATACATTGTGTATATGTACTGTGCACATATACGCATAAGTACATGTGTATATACACGCATGTGTACACATATGTATGCGTGTGCATGTATGCTTTGTGAGTCATGTTTATGTGTAAGCATATGACAATATTTATATGTATACATCTATACAAACATATATGCATATGTAGGCATCATGGATCTGTGTGTATATCACTATATAAATATGCAGATATAAATTTGTATGTTATATGTAAATATGCATATAAATTATAAGCATATATATAATAGCATATCCTTCCTAAAGTATTATGTGATTATGATTACATGCATGTCTTTTTTGATATATGTGATCTTATCCCATTGCTAGGTATAAAACCCAACAAGATCAATGACACAAAAGCTCTATATGAATTAAAATGTTCCTAACAGTACTTTTCGCATTAACAAAGAATTAGGAGAGGAAAGTAGATGCTCATTGATTGTGAATTAAGCAAATTATGTCAAATGAATATATTGTGATATAACAATATTCATGTACCAAGAGAAAAACCAAATGTGAAAAATACAGAGAGTTGAGGGTCAAAGACAGTGGGGAAACTCTGGGTGAAGCATAAAACACTTCAGCCCAGAGGGAACCTGCTGACTATGTCTGGTTCAGCTCTCCATCTCCCCTAAGGGTTCTCGGCCTTCCTGAGAAGTCAGGGGATGATGACAACCTGTGTTGAGATTGAACCAGAGTGATACCAGGTGGAAGTGTGATAACAGGTGGCAAACTATGTACAATAGCAGGTTGTTCATGTGGTCCCACGTGCACAGTATATATTTGGTGCATGCCCAGTGTTGCTTTGATTACTTAAAGGTATGAGGGTATAAAAGAAGGAAAGTCCTTGGAATAAACAGACTCCATTTTTCCACCACCCTTAGAAGTCCCAACTCATCACTTCTCCAGTAGGAAGGTATGGTGGAGGGTCTAGAAAGGGATATGTTTTGTCACCCCAACTTGGAGACTCTAGAAAGCAGGATACAACAGAATAGTGGTAAGATATGTAAACCAAGGTGAAGTAGAAGAAAAATTATATCATGACTACAACAATGTAAATGGAGACAATAAATAAAGACTGAACATTTATTGTCACCAAATTTGACCCTGAAGTAGAGATATAAGAATCTATCTCCCTTTCTTCTTTGCTCAAATAGAAAGCTATGGATATGAAATATTGTATAGGCTTTTGGACTTGTTAGATATGTTGATTAGTTTTATTTAGCTTCCTTCTATTCCCTTTTGTTGTTGTTTTGTTTTTTTTGTTGTTGTTGTTGTATAAGAGGAACTGCTAGGTGATACAGGGCATAGAATACAGGGTCTGTAGTCTGGAAGACTCACGCTGAAATCTGGCCTCAGATACTTACTATCTGTATTATGCTAGGCAATCACTAATCCTCTTTGTCTCAGTTTGCTTCTTTGTAAAATGTGAGCTGAATACAAATGGCCAATCACTAAAGTATCATTTCTAAGAATGACCTAAATAGGGTCACAAAGAATCAGACATGACTTAAAACAATTAAACAACAAATTCATTATAAAGGAATATTTTTCAAGATGTTAAATAGGGAGGGAAATGTTTTGGGAAATTAAGGTGGATAACAAAATTTTCACTAAAACTTTTGAAAATATATTTTTTCATTTTAGTAAGACATTAAGTAGCTTCATTTAAGGCGAAGTAGGATCCTCTCCTCCTGCATCTCAAATTGAATATTGTTTGAGTAGAGGATAAGTAAAGGCCCCTAATTTTATAAACAATTCTTAATGGTGCAATATTTTTCCCCTGACCACTTTGAGGTAAAAATAAATAAATACAATTAAAAATTAAAATAATCCCAACAATTGTGAAATTTTTTTTTAGAAGAATAGAGAAATACAATGAATGATTCCTTTGTAGTGTTAGACTAGCCTCAAAGGGCAAAATAGCAACCTAAGAAAGTAACCTTTAAATGTTTCACATTTTCAGGGAAAGGCATGCAAAAAATCTCAAGATTTCTCCAGTTCCTTCAATACCCGCCCTCCAAAAATGGCCATGGAAATTTTTTGAAGTGCCCTGGAATCCTGGGAATTTATTCAGACTTCCAGGTGGAGAGAGCCCAACACAAAGCATTGGCCAGCAGGAACACTGCTTCTGCCAATTGCACCCAGTTGGCAGTACTACAGTTCTACCACCAAGAGTAGCCTGAGTTTGGTGCCCAGAGAACAGTTGCTTCTGGCTTCATTTTAATGCCAAAACTAATCATGGCATATTCTGGACACGATCAATCCAGTTGAAAAGGATTGAGCCCCAGTTCTCCCTGTGACTAATCAGCATTTTTTTGACCAGTGACCACAGCTTTCTTTATAACCTATAACCCACATGATACTCCCATGCATGGGCTAGACAAGTGAAATATAACTGAACATAAGGGAGGGAGAGGAAGCACTGCCAGACTATAACCTTGATGTAGAATTAGGAAGGAAGAAGCAAAAGGGACACATACATTGTAGTTGCCAGGGGAGGAAATTAAATGAAGAAGAGAGGAAATTAAACTGGAGACAGTGTCATGAAAAGGTCCAACTAAAACCAGGGCAAAACTCCTTCTGGGAGTTCACCTCTTGTGCCAATTCCCTTTCAGTATGTTTTGTTATAGGATATTGAACTAAATTCTCTGGGGCCTAGTACTAAAATCTCTACTATCTAGGTATGGCTGCTACTCCTTTGTCTGAGCTAATTCTAGAGAAAAGAACACCAGCATTAATTCAAGCTTCTATATATTAGCAAAACATAGGAGAACAATATATATTGCATTAATAGATTCTAGCACTTTCAGTATGATTCCAGAGTTTCAAATGTCAAGGATCCCCAAACCTAGTTTTAAACTAGAACTACTTGGGATAACTGCAATCCACAGGGCTTAGTTAGGGAGCAGGTTTGGGCCCATTCTGAATACATGAATCTAATATTCAAAAATCTTCAGATATATCCTGCTCTAGTTTGGCTATTTTATAATATGACTTCTTAGATTCAAATAACTGGGTTATTTATTTAGATAGAACTTAGAAATAACTAGGTTGATTTTAGATAAGACTGAATTACAGGAAGCAGTATTACCCGCATATAATCTGGCACAAGATAGCTACAAGAAGTGAAGACTCCAAATAGTAATATAAAGCATCTTTGATTCTGAAAACAAAAGTCTATCTAATTTTTTTGTGGGGCAAATTATAGGAATTTGCAAGGAAAGTTTAGGTAAAAATTACATGTCTGATTTTTGTTTTTCCTTTCAACTTCTACCCTATTCTACAGATAGTATAGTTTAGAGGTTCAACACTAAACTAAGAGCAAGTAGACATAGGTTTAACTAACTTAAGTGTTTTTACCCAAACTATTTAGACTCAACAGGGAGTAGTTTTCGGATTTTGTAAATTTAGAAAGTATAATGTATCTCTGATCAAATCCTGACTCTTCCATTTACTACCTAATTTACCTTTTTGTTGTTGTTTGATTCATGTCCAACTCTTTGTGACCACATTTCAGAGTTTTCTTGGCAAAGATACTAGAGTAGTTTGCCATTTCCTTTTCCAAGTCGTTTTTACAGATGAAGAATTGAGGCAAACAGGAGTAAGTGATTTTCCCAGGGTTGCACAGCTAGCAAATGTCTGAGGTCACATTTGAACTCATGAAGATTAGTCTTCCTGAATCTAAGACTACTGCACTATGCATTGTGCTACCTGGTTTGCCATTCTTAAACTAATTTCACTTCACTGGGCCTTAATAAAGATTTCTGTAAAGAGAAGGCTAGACTAAATGGGTTTTATCAGCACTAATATTCTATGATCCATGATTTAGGAATTTACTGACTACCATATGCTTAATAATATTCAACATACTTGAGGAGAATGAAAAAGGATGAAATATTCCATATTCCAAGGAATGTCATTTTGTCTTTCAGTAAGAGAGGCAAGATATGAACTTTAGTTCAAAGATTTACTTCAGGAAACAAGAGAGCTCTTCTATTATCAGTAGGTTTACAATTAGAAGGGATCATAGATGTGATTTGGTCCATTTTACAGGAGAGAAACCTGAGACCCAGAAAGACATTCAAAATCATAACTAGGTCAACTCAAAAGTAATGGTTCCTGGGGCTGAATCCTGGTTCTCACTCCCATCTAGTAGAAGTAAAGCTTTCTTCTCAATAACCAGTCCTATACTGACATCCCTCCCTCCCCAACTTTATCCCCTATAAGGAATCATTATAGAACTAAACTCACAGAATAGCAGAAACATAAATGGCATTTAAAAAAAAAAACATACTAACTAATGTACCACACAGCTTCCTGATATACAAAACCCCAGGATTCTTGACCTTGTTTTGGGTAATAGATTCCTTTATCAGTCTGACTTCTTAGAAAAAGATTTCTAAATGCATAAAATAAAATACAAAGTTCCACACAAATAAAGTCAGATCTAACCAATTGGAAAAATATTAAATGCTCTTGGATTGGGCAAGCAAATATAATAAAGATGGCAATACTACCTAAACTAATCTATTTATTTAGTGCTATACCAGACTCCCAAAAAACTATTTTAATGACCTAGAAAAAATAACAACAAAGTTCATATGGAAAAACAAAAGGTCAAGAATTTCAAGGGAATTAATGAAAAAAAAAAATCTAATGAAGGTGGCCTAACTGTACCAGATCTAAAATTATATTATAAAGTAGCAGTTACCAAAACCCTTTGGTATTGGCTAAGAAATAGATTAGTTGATCAATGGAATAGGTTAGGTTCAAAGGACAAAACAGCCAATAAATTTTTTAATCTAGTGTTTGACAAATCCAAAGACCCCAGTTTTGGGGATAAGAACTCACTGTTTGACAAAAATTGCTGAGAAAATTAGAAATTAGTATGGCAGAAACTAGGCATTGACCCACACTTAACACCGTATACCAAGATAAGGTCAAAATGGGTTCATGACCTAGGCATAAAGAATGAGATTATAAAGAAATTAGAAGAACATAGGATAGTTTACCTCTCAGACTTGTTGAAGAGGAAGGAACTTATGACCAAAGAAGAACTAGAGATCATTATTGATCACAAAATAGAAAATTGTGATTATTTTAAATTGAAAAGTTTTTGTACAAACAAAACTAATGCAGACAAGATTAAAAAGGAAACAATAAACTGGGAAAACATTTTTACAGTCAAAGGTTCTGATAAAGGCCTCATTTCCAAAATATAGAGAGAATTGAGACTAATTTATAAGAAATCAAGCCATTCTCCAATTGATAAATGGTCAAAGGATATGATTAGACAATTCTCAGACAAAGAAATTAAAACTATTTATAGCCATATGAAAAGATGCTCCAAGTCATTATTATTCAGAGAAATGTAAATTAAGACAACTCTGAGATACCACTACACACCTGTCAGATTGGCTAGAATGACAGGGAAAGATAATGAGGGATGTTGGAGGAGATATGGGAAAACTGGGACACCATTGTTAGTAGAATTGTGAATACATCCAACCATTCTGGAGAGTGATTTGGAACTATGCTAAAAAAAATTATCAAACTGTGTATACCCTTGGATCCAGCAATGTTACTACTGGGATATAAGCCCAAAAAGATTTTAAAGAAGGGAAAGGGACCTGTATGTGCAAGAATGTTTGTGGCAGCCCTCTTTGTAATGGCCAGAAACTGGAAACTGAGTGCATGCCCATCAATTGGAGAATGGCTGAATAAATTATGGTATATGAATGTTAAGGAATATTATTGTTCTGTAAGAAATGATCAGCAGGATGATTTCAGAAAGGCCTGGAGAGACTTACATGAACTGATGATGAGTGAAATGAGCAGGACCAGGAGATCATTATAAACTTCAACAACAATACTATATGATGACCAATTCTAATGGGGGTGGCCCTCTTCAACAATGAGATGAACCAAATCAGTTCCAGTCGAACAGTAATGAACTGAACCAGCTACACCCAGGGAAAGAACTCTGGGAGATGACTATGAACCACTACATAGAATTCCCAATCCCTCTATTTTTGTCCGACTGCATTTTTGATTTCCTTCACATGCTAATTGTATACTATTTCAAAGTTCGAGTCTTTTTGTACAGCAAAATAACTGTTTGGGCATGTATACATATATTATATTTAACTTATACTTCAATACATTTAGCATGCATTGGTCAACCTGCCATCTGAGGGAAGGGGTAGGGGAAAGGAGGGAAAAAGTTAGAACAAAAGATCTTGCAATTGTCAATGCTGAAAAATTACCCATACATATATCTTGTAAATAAAAAGCTATAATAAAAAAAGTGACCATCTGCATTGGTGAATGGAGTTACCTCATCTAGGAATTCCCTTTAACAGCAATATCACAGATCCAAGATTTTTCCCTATTTTCCCTTATCTTGTCAATAAAAAGCTATAATAAAAAGTAAAATAAAATACAAAGAATCATGAAGGCAATCAACTATGATGAAATACAATTACCAAAATCTTTTTTAAGTTCATAGATCCTAGGTTAAAACCCCCTGAGATGGATAGAAAAAAAAAAGGAGTTAGACCATTTGGGAAGACAAGGCTTATAAATATTAAATATTAAGAAAATGATACAAGAGAGCATATAATCAATTTTATAGGACAAACTTAAGTGCTATGGAAACTCAAGAAACTGCAATAATGGTACTGAGGGACTGTTTATCTAGATATAAATCTTCATGGAATAGTGACTCTAGGAAGGGGAAAAGTAACAGAGAAAGTAGTCACCGAATTAAATTTCTTCAGGCTCTGTCTTATAGCTCAAAGCAGCACCAAACAGGGAGAAATGCATGCTATTAGAAACTATTTGCAGTGCACACTCTTCTGGAATGTGTGAAAATAGAAAATTCTGCAGGGTTTTAAGAGTCAATTAGTATCAGCTTTGCTAATTTCCTGGATTCTCCTACTCTCTTTGTGGCAAATCAGACCATTTCCCCTGTTTTCCCCTCCCTTATCCATCTGACAAATGGCTTTCAGTCTATTTCATTTTTCCTTCAAATTCATATCTTTAGTGTAACCCTTCCTGGACTGCACTTTCCCTGAATCAGCTGTTATGGGATTAAATAACATTTGGGTCCATACTCCATTGTGTTCTCCTAGTTCACCTAGGTCTCAGTTATGCTTCATTGAAAGTCAGTCTCATGGAGCAGCTAGATGGGGTAGCGGATTCGGTATCAGCCCTAAAGTCAAGGAGGACTTGACTCCAAATATGGCCTTAGACACTTAACACTTCCTGGTTGTGTGACCCTGGGCAAATCACTTAACCCTAATTGCTGCAGCAAAAAAAAAGAAGAAGAAGAAGAAGAAGAAGAAGAAGAAGAAGAAGAAGAAGAAGAAGAAGAAGAAGAAGAAGAAGAAGAAGAAGAAGAAGAAGAAGAAGAAGAAGAAAGAAGAAAGAAGAAGAAGAAGAAGAAGAAGGTTGGTTACATCTTCACTGGGTTTTCTTTGTTTGATCTGTCTATCTCTGTCTAATTTATATAAGCAGTATCTTGGACCAAGACTGAATTTTTCTCTATGCTCTGAGAACCTAGAGCACTTTTGGCATCCCATAAATATTTCCTATTATTAATTATATTTTACATTTTGATATTTTATTCTTGTGTGTGAGTGTCATATTCTAGGAAAAGACTAGAGACAGAGAAATAAACAAATGAGAAGTGGAAAGGATTTCTCTCCGTGTCTCTCTCTCTCTCTCTCTCTCACACACACACACACACACACTCACACAGAGTGTGAAACAGTTTTGTAATGACGTCCACTGTCAAATGTGGTACCACTATCAAGAGATTCCCTGCCAGCAAATTACCATTCAAGTTCCCCACACAATCACCAATATTATAGGCAGCTCTTACCATCCCCATAAAGATAATGATCAAGCAGCCTGGGTCAGGCTACTCTGCCCTGCTGAGTTAACCACATATCTGGAGATCTGCATGACAGCCTAGGATACAGCACAGCACTCTATGAGCTAGATCAGAAGTGTGGCTCTCTATAGTATCCCTCAGCTACCTGCCAAAAGATGGCACACGCTTTAGACCTTGTCTCTGCTCTCAACCCACATCCACAGGGGGGCAACCAGTCACCTAAAAGACAGTTGTGATTGAATTCTGATTTTCCTGCCTGTGGTTATATTATGTTTAATCCAGTCTTCATTAGGCTGAAGTTATTAGTTCACCTTCCTTATTATTTTTATTACATCACACTTCAACAACAACAACAACAACAAAATACCCTCCACTACTGTGTTCCTTTGCAATGCAAATAAAGAACTAAACTTCTTAGTTTGGTGTTTAAGGTTGGCATAGTCTAGTCCTAACAACATTTTCTATCCTTATCTTATAAAAATACCCTTTATTCTAGAATATTCTTTTCTTTTATCCTCACATTTTTGGGGCCATTTTAATATTTATCACACTTTTCCCAACATCCCATATGACTAAAATGCGTTTCCCATCCCATCAACAACTAGTAAATAAAATCTCCTCACCTTTTAAAAAAATTATTGATTTTTACCATTACTATCATTTCCCAGTAACTAGCACTGCCATTTCTGCTATCCTAGAATCCTTCCTTATAATCAAGACCTAATTGAGCAAAGTAAATCAGCACATTAGCTTCCCCATACTTAGAGGTCATCTCCTCTTCCACAAGGGAAAGAAATCAAGCTTTAACATTAGTCCTTTGAGGTCAATTAGTGACTCCATTAATCAGGTCTGTTGTTTTCTTTTATATTATTTTGAATACTGTGTAAATTGGTCTCTTGGTTCTGCTTATTTTGGTCTGAAACCAGTAAACAAATACAAGTCTTTACAAATTGCTCTGAATTCCTCATATCAGTCATTGCTTATGGTGCTATAATATCCTATTACATTTATATATCACAATCTGTTCAGCTGTTTCCTAACTGATGGGCATCTATTTAATTTCTAGTTTTTGGCTGACACAAAAATTACTGCTATAAACATATTCATATGTGAAGAGTCATTCTCTCTGCCTTTGACTTCTTGGAGTATGAGCCATGTAATGGTATAATTGGAGAAAGGGGGAAAGAGAAAAAAGAGAAGGAGATACACAGATTCAGAAGGACACTGACAAAGTGAGATATTGAGAAACAGAGAAATAAATGCAGGGGGAAAAGCACAGAGGAACAAAAGCAGAGACAGTTTCTCTTTCTGGCTCCTCACCCAGGTTATGCTCACTAGCAATGGGTATGGTTCTATGGCTCTCTTCCGGGCCATCTTCTTTTCTCCCTTTCTACAACTTTACTTGATGATCTCACCAGCTCCTATAAATTTAATTATTATATCTATGCTGATGATTCTCAGCATCTATGCTAATGATTCTCAGCATCTTTGCTGATGATAACTATTCTGTCCTAACCTCTGTTGGCCTCCAATCTCACATTTCCAGATGCTTTTCAGACATTTTAAACTGGCTGTCCAGTAAGGATCTTAAGCTCAACTATCAAAAACTGAACTCAGTATCTTTTCTCTTAAACCATTCCCCCTTTGAAACTCTTTTTTTACTATTGAGAGTGCCACTATCATACCAGTATTCCATGATCATAACTCTGGGCATCATTCTTGATTCCTCATTCTCTCTCATCACTCACTCCCATCACCCCATGTCCAACCTGTTGTCAAGATCTGCCGATTATACCCTTGGAACACATCTCTTATGTATCCCCTTCTCTTTTCTTCTGCTGCCACCACCTTGGTACAAATCCTTATTCTCTCATACATGGAATATCGCAACAGCTAGCTGATTTTATGCTTACCACAAGTTTTATCCCTTTCTTCCATTCAACTACTTAAGAAATTAAGTAATTAATTAAGTATTAATTAAGTAAGAAATTTTCTTAAATCACTGATCCAGTCATCTCATTCTCATACTCAGGTTCCAATGGTTCCATATCACCTTCAGTATCAAATACAAAATTTTCTCTTTGGGGAATTCAAACCGCTTCATAATCTACCCCTCCTCTATTTTTCTTATACCTTTTCCCATCCCTGATGTGCTCTTCATTCCACTGATATTAGCTTCCATGCTGTTTCTTGAACAAGATATTTCAACAATCAGTTCTAGGTATTTTCTCTGACTATCTTCTTTGCCTAGAATATCTTCCTTCTTCATCTCCATCTTCTTACTTCTCCAGTTTTATGCTTGCTATCTGTGTCATTTGGTACCAATCACTTAATTTCCATGGGCCTCAATTCTTTTTTTGTAATTGGAAAAGGAAGAGAATTAGACTAGATGAACTCTGAGATTCCTTATAGTCCTAAATCTATGATTTAATAATTATTCATAACGTTTTGGGATAAATTTAAAAACAATGAATCTCTATCCAATTATTTGTCTTCCTTTATTATGGTAAAGATTATACTTAGTGGTATTCTTTAAGCAAGCAAGTATTTTTTGATATGTTAAACCTAGGTTTGTTATTATTGTTCCATCATGTGTGATTCTGTGATTCCATTTTGAGGATTTTCTTGTCATAAATACTGGAGTGATTTGTTATTTCCTTCTCCAGTTCATTTTACAGATGAGGAAATGGAGGCAAACAGGGTTAAGTGATTTACCAGGGTCATACGGCTAGTATCTGTGGCCAGATTTAAGCTCATGAAGAAGAATCTTTCTAATTAATTTTTGAGTACATTCTCCCCTGCCCCATTATAGAATCAAAAGTTCCTTTTGAAATAAATGAGTTAGCTCATTCCTTCAGGTAAAATTATATGAGATCAGCTAGACCATAACAACAATTGACTAACAGAATATGGTGGTAGCAAAGGAAATGGAAATAAAAGGATGGATATAAGCCATTATAGAAGTAGAATTAATGAGATTGGCTGATGACTTCAATTCAATACACTCTAATTCTGCATAAAATATTGTTTTGATTGCAAATTGTATATGAGAGTTAAAAGAATGAGAACTGTCAAAAATGAAGTTAAGATTCTGAACTTGTGTAATGAAGAAAGGAGAGTGTGATTACAAAAACAGAGAGCTAATGTGAGAAATAATTTTGAGGGGGAAAGTGATGAATTTGGTTTGGCATACATTGAGCTTGAAATTCTAATTGAATATCTAGGAAGCATTTGAAAATGTAGATTTGAAATTACAAGACTAGAGACACAAATCTTAAAGTTACTTGAAAAGAGGTCATAGATGAGGTTCTAAAAGTGACACTAAAGACAATGCAAAGGAAGAAGAAGAGGAGGAGGAGAAGGAAGAAGAACCACCATGGAGTCAGAAAGATCCGAGATCAAATCTAGCCTCTCCACTTACTTGCAGCATGTCCCCAAGCAAGTTTCTTCAACTGTAAAGTGGGTACATCCCAAGTTTGTTCTGAAGATCAAAGAATACAGTATAGTAAAGTGCTTCTCAAAGTGCCTGGAATAGAATAAGTAATAAGGGTTTGTTCTCTTCCCCTTCCATTCTCTTCACCTCTATTCTGTCATGTCCTCTGCCATTATTTCATAAATGTGAATTTGGATACTGTAGAGATAAATAAATGCTGCCTCTTGGTTCCTAAAACTCCAAATTGTCTCATCTGAATGATGAATGATTTTACTGATAGATGTATTTCAGATATTAACCCATAATGATATGTTTTTTTTCTGAATAATACTTTAGTATATTTGGATAGTTTGTCTTAGAACCATGAGAACAGGGCTATACTAGTCATAAGGCAGAAAATATAGAGGATCCACTAGTATCAGGACACATGTAGAGATTGCCTTACCTTAAGCTTCCTTCCTTCTACATTTGAAATTAGCTATCAACATTTTATAGAGAATCAAGTGAAAGAGATAGCTGAAGAAAGCTACTTTTCTCATTTTCTATAGCCAAGGAAAACTGATAAGCAAACTTTGACAGCTGGATGCTTTATCCATTATATCAAGCTACCTTGTTTTCCCCCCTACCGGATGTCCTGACCACAAATTAAAAGAAGTTATTCTTTCACCCAAGAGTGAACATTTTTTTCCCAGAAGCACACATTGCCTCTATTTCTTCACATTTTATTAGATGCCCCTCACCCAACTTCCCCAAAATCCTCCTCACTTATGTTTCCTGAAACAAGAGCTACAACAGAATTTCCAGTTCCCATCAGGGAGAGGAAAAAATTCACCTTTGTAAATTCATTCTTGATTGACCTCAAAGTTATCCTCTGAAGACTAGGAGGATATAAAAAATGCAGCTCTGCAGTCAGATTTAAGAGGACTCTCCTGACCTTTCTGAGATCTATATCATACTCTGTCTTGGGGAAAACCCCAAAGCTGCTTCCTTCAAAAGCTATATAACCCACCTTTTCTACTCCTATTCTCTAGCTGTATTTCTTGAATCAGTTGACTAAGAAGCATCTTCCACAGCCAGCTAAGGAGGAGGGTGGAAGGAGAAAGTGTTGAAACATCACACACAAACCTCACCTCCTTCAAACTCTTTAATCTCTTCCATTGACCAAATAAATCCTGTCACCTGTCTAAAATCTCACTTGCTCAAATAAAATCATGTACATTTTTTTTCCACGGAGCACTCTCTCTTACTGCCTAATGAAACTCTGAATCTATTATGTCTTGTCACCCAAAGTGATTTCTGACAAAGGCTGCAAAGCTTCCCGGAGAGATAATAATGAATGCATCTGACTTTTTAAGAGACAAGAATGTGTGGTCAGACAGTGCTTTGTGGACCTGCCAGGGAGATTAGAACAATGCCCGCACCTCTTTCTCTTATTTTATTCTATCCAGGATCCTCGTGATGGAAATGAATCAGGGAGATAAGATAATTCAGTGTTTAAGTAAAAATCAAACCTTCTCTCTCTTTCTCTCTCTCTCTCTCTCTCTCTCTCTCTCTCTCTCTCTCTCTCTCTCTCTCCCCATTGCCATTAGAATTTTCCCAAAGGTCATATTAAAGGAGGCAACATTAATAAAATTAAAAACTAACATTTATATAACACTAAGAGCCTTGAAGAACAATCCTTTCTCCCCCTCCATGGAAGGTCTATCAGGTCAATACCAGTAATTACAGATCCTTGAGACTAGGGGTAGATACAGGTTGGGGTATATAGAACAGTAAGCCTGCAGTCAGAAAGACCCAAGTTCAAATATGAACATAGACACTTAGAACTAATTGTAAGATCCTAGGTAATACAGTTAACCTCTGTTTGCTTCAGTCTGCTCAATTGTAAATGGTGAATAATAATATTATCTACTTCTCAGAATTATTGTGAAGAATTAATGAAATTATTATTTGTAAAGGACTTAGTATAGTATTTGGCATATAGTAGCCATTTAATTAAAGTTTATTGTTTGTTTGTTTTCCTGTGTGACAGAATATTCTGGTCTACTAGGAAGGAATCTTAGGCTGGTAACAATGGATTTCAGGACTCTGTATTTAGAGCAGTAGCTCATAATTTAGGGTACTTGTTGAATATGCTGATACTCGTATGAAGCAATATTTAAGTGATAATATATCATTTTACAGATCTTCTCCTATGGAAAAGTAATACCAACATAGTCAAAAATTTTTGTGAGGTAAGGAAGTGAATTGTGTAACTGAAATTTAGGGAAAATTGTGGGGAAGGAGAAGGAGAAAGAGGATTCTTTGTAGTCCATAGTAGTTAGCTCCAGTCAAATCAGAGGAGGTCCAGCTTTCATATAATGATTAAGAAAAAAAAATTCTGAATAACAAGGAATTTTTCCAGCAAGTAAGAGCCAGTTAGTAAAATGGAAACAACAGTCACAAGAGAAAGGGATCATGTCATACTGGAGCTCAAACTTAATTACGGCATTGAATAGTAAAACATGTAAGTTAGACTCTTAAGTAGATACCAAGTGTTTCAAAAGCAAAATAACAACATAAGATAGATATTGATATAGATTAAAACTTTTAAAATGATTACATTTCAGCAAAAGTAGGAGATAATAATACATTCAATTTTAAACATAATCATTATTACAATTACAGTAATAGGGATTCTAGATATGTAAAACGATGTCTACAAATCCTATACCATGATGTCAAATAACCTTGCAGATGTGATTTTAGAAATGTTCTTCATAGTTTTTAAGGAACTATCAAGAATTATTTAAAATTCAATTCATCTGTCAATAAAAAAGTTATTTAAAAAAAATAAAAAATAAAATTCAATTCAACCAATATTTACAAAACATCTACTAAATAAGGCACTTCACTAGATCTCAAGAATAGGTTTTAAATTAATGGGAAATGGAGACATATAATAATTTATAAAAGGTTCATCAAGGAATGGTGGT
Source organism: Sarcophilus harrisii (assembly GCF_902635505.1). NCBI lineage: Eukaryota > Metazoa > Chordata > Mammalia > Dasyuromorphia > Dasyuridae > Sarcophilus > Sarcophilus harrisii. The sequence goes on from NC_045427.1 coordinate 545,022,131, forward strand.
AAGAAATTGCAAATGGATATTAATCATTAATTTCTAGATTCAATACTTAATTTGTATCAATTTAGAATGTGATACTTCAATGGGAGTCAGCATGGGTTGAATAAACATAAAACTAACTATGTTAGAAACAGGTGATTTCTTATAAAAATGGAATAGTAAAAAGTTATATATAACTTTACTATATATACTCTAGCAAGGATCTTTAAAAAAAAAAAACACTATTTGAAAAAAAATGACTAAGAAAAATAAAAACTTATTTGTAAGTTTCTTCTTCCAATTCATGACTATACAAAAATATGACAAAAAGTTGTAAGTATTAGAAGAGGTTTTCTAATAGGGGAAAGTGAACATGAACTCAGAACAAGCTAGGAGTTCACAGTAGCATTCAGACTGAGGACCATAAATAGAATGAGGAGGTTCTCTAAGAAATGGAAGCTCATAACAATGACTAAATTAGGGAAACTGAAGCTTACCAGTATTCTGAGGGCAGACACATCTGTGAAGGTAGAAGCTAGGCATAGGAGCCCAGGGAATCAAAGTCAATGCCAAACAGAACCAGAATACCTCATTCAATAATGTGGGAGAAGGTAGAATCTTGGCACTGATACAGAAATCACCATCAGGAAATGAGGTTGGAAGTGTGAATAAATAGAAGAAATATTGAATATTATAAAGTAATGTTATGGTTTAAAAGATGTCCAAGAAAAATAAATGACTGGTCCAAAAGAACAATAAGAATATATCAAGAAATAAAGTAAAATAAATAAATAAATGGAAATATAAGTGAAGAGCTAAGGAAGAAAGATTTGAAAAATAAATAACAGAATCAATGATAGGAAATCTTATTTAAATAAGAGACTCCCTGAAGTAGACAAAACAGGAAGCCATGAGATAAGACAAAAAGAATCAATGATTGAAAAAATAGAAGAAAACATAAGATGTCTACTAGTAGCCTAGAAAAATACAAGATATGGCAGCTTCTACAAAAAAGAGAAAACTTTATGATATTCTATTTCAAAAAGCAGATAATGAAGACATAACCAAAAATCACTTACCCTGTAAGAGTAACCGTAATCTTATATGGAGGAAAAAAGATCTTAAAAAGAACTTCAAATATTCCTGATGAAAAGAATAAAACTGAATAGAAACTTTGAGTCTTAGGGAACTACAGGAGTCCAGAGAAATTTTTAAAAGTGAATGCATTTAAATATTTGGAAGAAACTAATAATAAGATATTTGTATTGTAAAAGGGACAAGTGTACTATCAAAATCTGAATATCTTCAAAGATGTCAGGGAAGAAGACAAAAAAAGGTGAACTGTAATATAGTAACCTATAGAGGGGGAATTATAGGTTTAATTAAGATTTAAAGTGTAAATAAGTCTTAGGAATGGAAAAATTGAATACTGAAAGCAAAGAATGGAAGCCTGGTATCACCTTCAAATAAATATGAAAGTTGATTAGAGAAAAAAAAAAGTTTTGGGGTAAAGGCAATGAACTGTTCAGTGTGAGGATATCTTAGGTATCTTTGGGACACCTGGTTTTAAAGTATCAAAAAAAAAAAAATCACTGGTAATGTAGGACTGAAGTTCACATGAGAGACTTAGGTTGAATACACATATATGACAATCATCTACATAGAAATAATTTAACAGATGAAAAAAATGAGGTCATCAAAAATATATGCAACAACAAGAATAGGGATCCCTGTTCAGAGCCTTAATAGAGAATACAGTTAGGACGCTTGATAGGAATAACAATTCAGCAAAGAACCTTAAGAAGGACTAGTTGGATAGATTGGAGAACTTGTACAGAGCAATAAAATCCAATAAAGAGAAAATTGTTAGGAGGAAAGAGTGATCAACAGCATTAAAAACTATCAAGCAGTCATGAAGGATGAAGATAAGGGGAAAATATCAGATTTTATAATGAAGAGATTGTTGGTAACTTTAGACAGAGAAATTTAAGTTCAGTAACAAGGTTAGAAGCCATATTGGAAAGAGTGCATTTATCATACTGCATTTGAAGAATCAAGGTAGTGAGAGACAATGACAATGAAATTAATTACCTTTATTTCTTTTTTTAAAATAATAATAGCTTTTACGTTTTCTATTCTGGGCTGTATCTAGAACAGCACCCATCACCTCTGCCTAGTTATTGATGCCCAAGAAGAAATGAATTGCCATCTATGAACTCCTTTTTTAAGGAGGGAATAATAGTAACCAAGGAGGATGTCCACATGCCAACCTAACCTGGCAGACAAAAATGTGCCCAATATCTTTATCATAAAGGCTACACAGTCTCTAAAGTCTCATGGCTATGTTAAGGAACAATTTTGAGGCATTACTACTGATACCAACAATGAGGGCATTCAATACATTCAATACCTTCGGGATTACCTTCACCTGCTCTGAGATTGTGCCTTACTACTCTCCACAGAAGCCATCCTGACACAGGAAGGCTAAGGCCTACTGGTCTGGAGGATGAGTGACCTGCCTGACTTACTCAGGGTGAAGCTGACAGAGATATATATACATGAAGTGCTGCTCCCCTTGGGGCTGACAGGAAGGTTGAGGCTGGAGCTAGCAAAAGAATTTCAGTTTAGAAATAGATTTGGTTGTGGACATGGTCAACCTTCTCAGTAAAAACTATAGATATATGTTTCTTATTGAATAAAATTTGGGGAAAAATATTAAAAATAAAAATACCTTTTTATTTTTCATAATACATGCAAAGATAATTTTCAACATTCACCCTTGCAAAACCTTGTGTTCCAAATTTTTCTCTCTCCCTCCCCACCACTCTCCTGCCCTAGACAGCAAGTAATCCAATATAGATTAAACATATGCAATTCTTATAAACATATTTTCACATTTATCATACTGCACAAGAAAAATCAGATCAAAAGGGGGTGAAATGAGAAAGTAAAATCAAGCAAGTAAATAACAACAGTAACAAGAAAAAAGGTCAAAATACTATGTTGTGATCCACATTCAGTCCCCATAGTTCTTACTCTGGCTGCAAATGGCTCTCTCCATCACATCTATTGAAATTGGTCTAAATTACCTCATTGTTAAAAAGACCACGTCCATCATAATTGATCATCACATAATCATGTTGTTACTGTGCACAGTGGTTGGTCATTTCTTATAGAACAATAATATTCCGTAACATTCATATACTACAACTTATTCAGCAATTGATAGACATCCACTCAATTTTCAGTTCCTTGACACTACAAAATGGGTTGCTACAAATATTTTGTACATGTGAGCACTTTTCTCTTTTTTTGTTTATATTTTTTATAAGAGATTATTATCTCTTTGTGATATAAACCCAGTAGAGACACTGCTAGCTCAAAGGGTATGCACAGTTTTGTAGCTCTTTAGGCATAGTTCCAAATGACTCTCCAGAACAGTTGCATCAGTTCACAATTTTACCAACAGTGTATTAATGTCCCAGTTTTCCCACATCCCCTCCAGCATTTATCAGTATCTTTTCCTGTCATCTTAGTCAATCTTAGAGGTGTGAAGTGATACCTCAGAATTGTCTTAATTTGCATTTCTCTAGTTAATAGTGGATTGCCTTTTTCTAAGAATTTGGCTTAGGACAAAGAAGGACTTAAAGAGAAGACTGGGAAAAAGAGAGATTAGAAATAACTGCATTTTCCATGACCAACAAAAGATGTCAAGTACCAAATGTAATATTCATTTCTATACATTTATCATGCTTGACCTCTCGAGATCTTCCCAAATAATCAATCAACTTTGTCTCTGGGATTTCCTCTCTAGTCTTCATTTCTATGGTGAAACCCTCAATTGGTTCTTGTCCTATGTGTCTGAAGCTCCTCAGCCTCCTTAGCTGGATTGTCATCTGTCTCTCTGTTCACTTTGTGTGGATGAACTTCAAGGTTCTATCCTTGTACCCTTTTATCTATCTGTACTTCTTATCTTGGTGATCTTGCTAGCTCTAAAGGGTTCAGTTTTCATCTCTAAGCAGATGACTTCCAAATTTCTATTTTACATGAATTCTGCATTTAAGACAAAATGACCTATTAATTGATTACCAAATTCAGAATCTATCTTCTCCTTCCATGTCTTTGCATAGGCTGTCCCACAGCTTCAGAATACACAACCTTCCCATACCTACCTCGTAGAATCCTTCAAAGCTCAGCTCATGTGTCACTTTTGTCATTACTATGCCCACCCAGAGGTTAATATTGCTTCCTTAGTTAAATTACTTTCTGTGTATATGTTATTACTCTTCTCCCCATATCAGATCCATGCCACACACATAGTTATTAGAATGAAAACTTCATTAGAACAGGAACAACTTCATTTTTGTCTTTATGAATGTTTTGTGTGAAAGCTATGTGTAGATTTCAGAAAAATAGTCATTTAATAAATACTCACTGACTTTGGGCCAATCTCCATTTTATCACTTTTAATAATGTGGAATTCACTAATTCATTTTGGAGCCAATTCCCTATTTGGAGCTATGTCTAATTTTTATAAATTTCTTTTTACTCTATTACTTACTTGACATCTTGGAGAAAAATATTTCCAGGAATAAAGAATAAAGTCGAACCTCTGACCTACCCATACAAGAAATTGTCATTTCTTGTTTACCATTTTATTTTCCCCCAATTACCTATAAAAAACAATTTCTAAAACTCATTTTAAAATTGCGTTCTGAAATCTTTCACTGCCCCCTCTCATTGAGAATGCAATGTGATATGTTATATATGTATAGTCATGTAAAATATAGTTCTATATTAGTCATGTTGTAAAAGAAAGCAGTTCAAAAAACAAAAAGAAAACTCTTAAGAAAAATAAAGTAAAAAACAAAAACTTGAATAAGGATAAAAGGGAACTTTCCTTAAAAATAATAAGCAGTATCTATCTAAAACCTAAAGCAAACATTACTTGTAATGAACAGAAGCTAGACACATTCCCAATAAGATCATAATATCATAATTGCTACTTGTATTTCCCTCCATCCTATTTCCCCCTGTTTATTCTCTCTCCTCAAAAGTGTTTTGCTTCTGACTGCTACCTCTTCCAATTTGCCCTCCTTTCTATCACACACACACACACACACACACACACAGAGAGAGAGAGAGAGAGAGAGAGAGAGAGAGAGAGAGAGAGAGAGATTTGGTTAAAGCTTTTTATTTTGAAAACATATGAATAATTTTCAACATTCAATTCAATTCAAAATTCAAACATTTCAACATTCACCCCTACAAAACCTTGTGTTCCATTTTCCCCTTCCCTTCCCTCCATTCCATCCCTTAAATAGCAAGTAATCCAATATGTTAAATATGTCCAATTTTTCCATACATAGTTCCACAATTAGCATGGTGCACAAGAAAAACCAGATCAAAAAGGAAAAAAAAATGAAAAAGAAAACAAAATGAAAGCAAATAATAAAAAAGGTGAAAATGTGTATTGTGATCCATACTCAGTCCCCACAGTCCTCTTTTGGGGTGCAGATGGCTCTCTTCATCACAAACCATTGGAACTGGCCAAAATCATCTTGCTGTTGAAAAGGACCACATCCATCAAAAATGATTATCATATAATCTTGCTGTTGCTGACACAGACCTTTTTTTATTCCCTTCCCCTCCTACTTTTGTGTAACATAAGATAGAGATTTCTATGCCCAATTGAGTATGTATGTTATGCTTTCTATGAGCCACTCTCCCTCTCACTTCCCCATTTTTCTCTCCACTGTAAAAGTTTTTTTCTCGCTTATTTCATGTGAGATAATTTACTCCACTCAACCCTCCCTTTCCTCTTTCGCCAACTGCATTTTTCTCTCAATCCTTAATTTTATTTTTTCTAAATATCATCCTTTCATATTCAACTCATAGTTGTATCTTATACATATATATATATATATATATATATATATAAACACACACACACACACACACACACACACACACACACACACATATATATTCTACCCTCCCTAATAATGAAAAAGTTCTCATTAGTTACAAATATTATCTTCTCATGTTGGAATGTAAACAGTTTAAACATTAATTCCCTTGTGATTTTTCTTTCCCATTTACCTTTTTAAGTTTCTCTTGGGTCTTGTATTTGAAAGTCAAATTTTCTATTCAGCGCGAATTTTCATGAGAAATGTTTGAAAGTCCTCTATTTCACTGAATATCCACTTTATCCCCTGAAAGAGTAAACTAAGTTTTGTTAGGTAAACAACTATTGGTTGTCATCCTAACTTCTTTGCCACCAAAATATTATATTCTAAGTCTTCTGTTCTTTAGTATAAAACCTATTATCCTTATGGTAATTCCACAATAGTTTGTTTGTTTTCTGACTGCTCACAATATTTTTTCTTTGACCTAGGAGCTTAGAAATTTGGCCATAATATCCCCAGGAGTTTTCATTTTGGGATCTCTTCCAGGAGTTGATTAGTATTCTTTCAATTCCTATTTTACCCTCCATCCCCATTCTAAAATATAAGCAGAGTTTTCCATCATAGTTTTTTGAAAGATGTCTAGGATTCTTTTCTTGATCATGACTTTCAGATAGTTCAATAAAATTTTTAATTATCTCTCCTGGATCTATTTTCCTGGTCAGTTTTTCCCTTAATGACTCATTTCATATTTCTTTTTTTTATTCTTTTGATTTTATTTGATGATTTCATAATCTCTCATAAAGTTATTAACTTCCATTTGCCCAATTCTAATGTTTTAAGTAATATTTTCTTTAGTGAGCTTTTCTATCTCCTTTTCCATTTGGCTAGTTTTTATTTTTTAAGCAATTAGGGTTAAGTGCCTTGCCCACAGACACACAGCTACAAAGTGCTAAGTGTCTGAGACTGGATTTGAACTCAGGTTCTTCTGAATTTAGAGCCAGCACTCTATCTACTGCAGCATCTAACTGCCACTCCAATTCTACTTTAAGGAGATTTTTCTTCAGTGAATCTTTCCATTTTGTTACTTCTTTTTAAGTCATTCACATCCTCACTGGCTTTTGTGCCTCTTTTACCATTTGGCCCAGTTTGTTTTTTTAAGGTGTTATTTTCTTCAGTATTTTTTGTGTGTGTGTCTACTTTACCAAGTTGACTTGTTTTTCATGATTTCCTTTTATCACTTATGTTTCTTCCCAATGTTTTCTCTACTTTTCTTACTTTATTTTCATTTTTTTTCAGCCCATCTATGGCTGTGCTTCCAGAGTAGAGGGTGAATTGTTCCAAACTTTAGGGTTTTTATGCAGCTGTTTTCACAGATACTTTTAAGAACCTATGAGTTTTCAATTCTTTCAAGTCGGTATGATCTAAGGAGAGGTGTGTTTATTATTCTCCTGCCCTGTGCTCAGGTTTTTAAGAAAGCACAAGCACTCTTTTCTGCCCTTAAATTATAACAAGAATCCTTGCTCCACAATGGCCTTCAAGCTCTGGGGTGCTAATTGTCCTCCTTAACCTGGGAACGCCACCTAGGACTGTGACCCAGATCTGAGTATAGACAAACCAACACAATTCTTGCCTCAGTGCTAGCAAAGAAATCTCCTGACCAGTTTTTCCATCTCCTTACCATCTGTGAGCTTAGAGTTCTGGAAGCAGCAGCAGCTGCTGTGGATTCAGTGGTTCCCAAAGTCTGTTCTTGGTTTTCTGGGGCCAGAGCTGTGTTGAACTGTACTCCACTCTTATGCAGGTACAACAGAGCCTTTTGGTCAATCTTCTAACTTTATTTGATTGGAAAATTTGTTCACCCTCTCCTTTTGTGGGCTCAGCCACTCCAGAAATTGTTTTATGGAATTATTTTAGGGTATTCAAAGAGGTTTGAGGGAGAGCTCAGGTGAGTCATTGCCTTTTCTCTGTCATTTTGGCTCCATCTCTAAAATGTTCTTATTTTTTAATCTTCTTTAAAGACCTTTGAATTTCACAGAAAAAAAGATGAGTAACAGGTGCAGTTCTCTATTATGATATGTTTAAAAACATAGATCAGGTTCTGTTCTCTGGTAGAATACAGAACAATTTCCTTATTTGAAGAGATCCTCTCTTTTCTATATCTACATTTCTTTATAAAAATGAGCTATTTGCCATGCATACTTGTGAATCAAGGACACTATATTTCCTGGACCATATGCATAAGAAATATGGGAAACATTCTGTCAATTCTATACAGATGCTGGGGAGGTTTAACTATCTAAATGACCTTCATATAGTGGGCCTAAATATGCTTTCTTTTTCTTCTCAGGTTTCTTTTTTTTTTTTTTAAACCCAGCAGGTGTGTTTGAATAGCAGCCCATTACCGCTTACCCAGTGATATAAATATTTATAAGCACGCTTCTCATATAACCACATGGAAATGACTGTATAATAAAAGCGGCCAGTGGGCTGGCTGTTACTTAAGAGCAAAAGTATGAGACAGTATTTGGAAGTGTGTTCAGTACTAGTGTTTGTAAAGTGTGAAAGTCCGGGCAGAAGCTGGTAAATCCATAACCAATATAGATGAGATGGCATATATTGGCAGGAGATATAAAGCATCTGGCTGGTTGCCTTTGAGTAAAGGGGCCAATCAGTTATGAAAGGCTCACACAATAGTCTTTACTTACCTCTCTGAAGGACTGTGAGGTTTATTAGCTAATGGTTACAAAGCCCTAGGGATCCATAGCAGAAAAGCACTTGAAAAGTGGAAAGTCTTGTTTCTTCTCCTAGTATGGGGCAAGGCAATGCAACTGGATGAACCACTGATCCCATGAAGCATTCATTACATTAGGGCAGTTCAGAAAACTAATGAAGATAGCTGTAGGGGCATTTTGCCCCCTGTTGGAAGCAACAGAAGAACACAATTTGATCTCCAGGGACCTTCCCCAAATTTAGGAAAGAACTTTTACCTTGCCAGGTAAATCAAATCTTCCTTGGAATGAGCCCTGGATACAAGATAAACTACAGCCAAATATATTCATATTTTATCATCTGCTTGTAGCACAGAAGGAAATAGGTAGCGATCATAAGCAGCTTCAGCAAATTCCCCTCAAAAACAAAACAAAAGAAAACAAACAAACAAACCACTATGTTGTAAACCATTTACAGCAAGGATGTAGTGTGTTATGAAATCAAAGTTAGAAGAATCTTTTGTCAAAGGTGAAGAAACTGAGGCCTAGAGAAGGTTAAACCATTCTCCTGAGATTTGCTAGTTAGCAAATTGCATTTGGAAAGAGCAAATAAAAATACACATGTTCTCATCAACCTGTCCCTGAACCCTTCTTCAGAAAGTGAGTTAAATGCCAGAGAGTTTGTTCTAAGATAGGCTAAGCAGTTAGTTATTCAATGCCTCTTGCTAATTCTGAAACACATATACACACATATACACATACATTTGCCAAAGTCCCATGCATAGCTCTATCAACTTCAAAACTCCTAACTAATGTTTTTATCACAAAACTGTTAGATAAATGAAATGTTCTTTCAAACATCTTTTTTAGAGCTATATGGACTTCAAAATAGTGAGTTTAAATTATTTTAAAATAAATTCAGAAGAAAAAGAGTAGATAGATAGATAGATCGACAGACAGACAGACAGACAGACATATCCTAGTAAATCCGGAATTCATTTTGTTATATACTGTGTATCAAGTTAGCCTTTTAAAAAAGTAAAGATAATTTTATAGAGGACATGTAATTAAGGGATATTGGAATGAATGATGAAGCAGAAATCTGGATGTTCAAGTTGGAGTCCCAATCATATGTTGGACAAGTCACAAATTTAATTTCCCTCTCCTGTTTTGTAAAAGGGTATAATAATTATGCTATCTACCTTTTTTATTATTGTTAGGGAACTACTTTTCAAAGTGCAAAGTGTTGTACAAATATGACCTATGAGTTATTATATTTATGGTAAAGGGATTGAGAGGAGCCATTTTTTCTGAAGGCTAGAAGGATTGCTTCTGATCAAACTGAAAAGCAATGAAATGGATAATAGAAACTCCTCTCAAAATTTTATCTCATTATTTTTTAGTCCCCCATCCTCTAGCTAAATTTTCTTTTGTTTCTTTTTTCTCTTTTTTGTGAGGCTATTGGTCAAAGTGAATTACCCAGGGTCATGCAGCTAATAAGTGTCAAGTATCTGAGGCTGAATTTAAACTGAGGTCCTCCTGACTCCAGGGCTAGTGCTCTATCCAGTGTGCCATTTAACTGTCCCTCTAGCTCATTTTCATCTTTTTTTTTTCAGAGTCTGACCTAGGTTTATAACTTACTTTTCATTCATTCAGTGTATAGAAGGTAATTTCCTAATGGAATTAAAGAAACAAAAATGTAAAACTCAGCTTTTAAAGAGACTGAATCTTTTGGGGGGCAGGGGTAATGAGAAGAAGGAAAGAGGAACACATAATATGTGCAAATGAGAAAATACTAGAATACAAATGAAAACAAAGTAATTTTAATAATGAGAGAATAAAAATTGGTAGGTTACAGAAGCATCTCACATAGGAGAGGGCACATGAAGCATGTTAAGAAAAAATTTTGGGAGACAGAGGTGAGGAAGGAATGCAATCCAAACATAAGAGATTTCCTATTCAAAAGTATGAAAGTGAAAGTTAGAATTTGTTGAATCATTGCAGATGCACTTTTATTGGCATAAAGTATATGTGAAGAGATACTTTAACTCAATCTTTAATTCAACATAAGTTAAAAATATTTTGAGGAATAATTGACTAGGCACTTCCCTCAAGTTGCTTACAGTCTGGTAAGGAAGATAAGACTTGTACAAATAAAACAAAATAAGATTAAAATGTTCATACAATTTGTGAGTCAATAAATCCAAATGTAAATGAGTATTACAAATAAGACTTCACACTTTCAGATGAAAGCTTGAAAGAAAGACTTCATGGAGGAGCTATAGGTGACTTGAGGCTTAAAGAATCAAAATTTCAGTAGGAAGAAACAAGGGTAGGAGGAATCCTTTTTTGTTGTTCATCATTCAGTCCTGCTTGACATTTTGTGGTCCTGAGAATCCTACTCTAAAGGATTTTCTTGGCAAAGATACTACAGTGACTTGCCATTTCCTTCTCCAGTGGATAAAGTCAAACAGGGTTAAGTGACTTGCCCCTCCCCCCAGTATCAGATACTGAGCTAGTATCTGAGGCCACATTTGAACTCAGGTCTTGACTCCAAGCCCAGCGCTTTATCCACTAAGCTATCTAGCTGCCCCTTGAAAAAATCCTAGGCAGAAGATTCTTGTAAAATGGCATAGAAGTTCAGAAAATTCCAAGTTCTTTAGGTTTCACCCAAAAAAAGACAAAATTACATCTCATGGCAAACATACAGTGATTTTTAAACAAACAGGGATTCTCCTGGGACAGAGAAGATTTAAAGAAAAAGACTAGACAAAAGTCTGGCTTTCATGAAGTATAAGCACCTTCACTGAAACAGCAAGGGCAAGCCCTGGGGCTAACTAGATTTGGAGGTAGCCTCTGTCCCAGCCCCAGGAACTTTCACTTCCTAGGCAATGTGTACAGTCAGGGATATGAATCAGTAAGAATTGAGTGAATCTTTGCTTATATGGAATGCCAGGCCCAGCTGTACTGCTGAGATGCAGCTCTGGGCAAGAAGGAACCAACACATACTTGGTGAGTGCAAAAGCAGTGAGACAAGAACACTGCTGGCTGTGGGTATTAATAGGAGGGATGATTTCTTTGGTTCCAGTACAGAGGAAAAAACAAACAGAAGGAGCCCCTGAAGTCAGAGACACTATCCTCCATACTCCAGGACTAGATTGCCATTTTTAATAGGGTAATTCTAAAGAAAAATTGGAATAAATTGGAGTATGAAGTGATTCTAAAAAACAAAACCATGTAGGAAAATGTAAAAAGAATAATTATATTATGTGAATGAGGTGCAAGAAGAATGTACACAGAAGAATTAGATGGAGGAAGAGAGCTGGTAGTTCTGGAATTCTACTCATACTGGGAATATGTCAAAGAAGGAATTATACATACATACATATATATATGTATGTATAAAAATCATCTAAATTCAAAAAAAATGAGAGAAAAGGGAAGGGAATAGGTCAGGAAGAATAGGAAATAAGAGATATACATAAACATAATAATGATCAGATGTGTAATTTATTAGAGAAAAAAGCAGGGTTCGTAATCATTGATCTCAAAGTTAAAGTTAAAATAGATTTAATCAAAAAATAAAAATAGGGAAACTATATTATATGCTAGTCATAGTGATCAATATTGTTTTAGACTATTTAAAATAGATAGTATAAAGTTGGAATATTGCTGTGGTAGGAAATGATGAGTGTGGATTTAGAAAAACATGGAACTTATGAAGGATGATGTTATTCACTTTCAGAGAAACAAAGGATAGATAAATGTTATAAAGTCTTATATAGATGCATAAGAATGTATGTGTCCATGTATATGCATGTGTATGTATATATAATGGCTATAAATATTTACATATTGTTTATTTATTTGTTCATATATGTATACATATATATATATATATATATATATACATATGTATATATAAATATATCTGCACTTAATTGTACCCTCCTTGAGGGAGATGAAGTCAGGAAAAAGGAAAAAATGAAGTAAAAAGTGCATAGCAGAGAACAAAAGAAAACATACAAAAAAGCAAAGAGAAGATGGACAGCTTTGAACACAATGTGTAGTATTTTTTTATATAGACCTTCTTGGTATGGAAATTTATTTTCTGATATTTTGAATGCTTTCATGTTCTGCTGAGCAATGGCAATATTTTTTCTTTATCTTTTTTTTCTTATTTTATTTATTTTTATTTTGAAATTTTAAGAAACATTTGTAAGAAGAAAAAAGAAATCCTACGAATTATCATTAGCAAAAGTTCAAGATTAGTAGCTCAAGATACAAGTTTATATCATTTGTCCAAAGCAGAAGATTTGTATTAGAGATGTAGTGAGAGATAAAATAGATAGTATCCAGGTAATGGAGCATTTTAGACAATTAGGTGTTAAGATAGATAGAGTGCTGGACCCGAACTCAAGAATACTCATATTTCCAAGTTCAAAACTGGCATCAGACACTTTCTAACTGTGTGATCTTGGACAAATCATTTAATGTGGTTTGTCTCAGTTCTTTATCTGTAAAATGAGAAGCAAATGGCAAACCATTGTAGTATCTACCAAGAAAACTCCAAATTGCGTCCTGAAGAATCAAGCATGACTGAACTGATTTTTAATTCTATTCTATGTTACTTCAATGTTCCTCAAACACTTATATCACTGTATCATTTCTCTGGCCAAAAAGGGCAGCAACAATAACAAATATGTAATGGTAGCTTCTCCAGTATTTGTTAAGCACTGATATGAGATAGTGCATTAATAGTTATAATAATGAGATAGTGTATTAATAGGAATAAGAGAAACATAAAATTATTTTTACCTTTAAATAGCCTGAATTTTGCTAGGGGAGTATATTCCACTAATCTAGATCTAAATAGATATGAAGGAGAGAGAGAGAGAGAGAAAGAGAGAGAGAGGGGGGGGGCACGCCAGTGTAATAATGAACCAAGCTAATGTGGAAACTCATGAACCAAAAAAAAAAAAAAAAAAAAAGGAATCATTTAAAGTTGACGATGGCCAACAGTATCCAAGAGGCCCAAATTCTCTTGTTGCTTGGTCAACTTACACGTGTTCTGCTTCCCATGGAGAATGATAATAGAAATCAGAAAATTTTATACATCAAATCAGTATTATTGTAACTTGACAATAATACTTGTTAAGATTTCATGAGGAGGATACTGCAACAAACAGCTAAATTGGGTTTAGTAGCTTTCTGTCAATTTCATTTATGGATGATATGATCTTCATTACTGTTATCCATTTGAGAAACTGTTGTTCTAGTTACCCATGCAATGCACCTGCATAGAACAAGAAAGCTTTTTCTCAGCAAGCTACTTTATGTCATTTTTTTTCCTTTGGAATCTTTGTTGCCTAACTTTAGTTTCAACCAGCTGGCAGATGTTTTCCCAGATGCTGCAAATGTGGACATGATTCTTTTGTTCCAGGTGACAGCAGTTCCTCATGGTCGAGTTCTTCAAGTTCTGTCCAAGGTTTAAGGGCTAACAGCATGTAGCAGAAGTGGCTGATGGTAATCCCATTCATTGACACTGAACATAAGGGCCCTCCCTCCCGTTTCTCTCATTCTTCCTGGTAGGAAGGGGAAAGGATGTAGGAAAGAAGAGTGAGAAAAGAATTTATTGATGTCATACAGAAGAAAGCACAGGAATGAATTGGTCTATGGTCAAGATTCAACTAAAGGAGTGGGAGAGAAGTGTGGGAAGGACCCTATCTACATACCCATGGTAATCACCACAGGAGGGCAGCAACTTCTTACCTTCCTACCTTTATATTCATTAGCCAATATGAAGGAATTGGAGCTTCAAAGATCCCAATTCCTTCATTAGGTTGAGTGGTACAAACTGTTATTGCTTATTCTGATTAGCATAACTAGCTAAAACCCCATATTTATAAGGCCACCATCACAGGCACACTTTCTGTTAAGATTATTCATCATTTCTCTCCTCTCTATGTCCATAGATTTTATACTTCTGACTCACCATTTACTCTTGGTCAGAAGGGTCTAGGGCAAAAGAACAGTCAACAATCTGAAAATCTGTTATAACTAGGTTCATCTCCAATTCTTGAGACTATTATTTCCGTAGGAAGGCTGAGGCCCAGAAAGGTAAAGACTTAAGTCAAGCATGATAATTTAAAATATTTGAAGGGCTATCACAAAAAGGGGAAAGGGAAGAGGGGTGGGGATCAATAATACTGTTTCTGGTTGGCCCCAAATGACAGAAGAAGGAAAAGGGGGAAGGAATAAAGATTTTTTAAAAATATTTTCTATGCTTCAAATAGTATGCTAAGAACTTTGAAAATATTATCTCATTTGACTTCACCACTGTCCTGTGAAGCAATATTATGGTCTACACTTTAAAGATAAGGAAACTGAGGCAGAAGGAAATTAAGTTACTTGCCCAATGTCACTCAGCTAGTAAGTAGTGAGGGTGGATTTGAACTCAGATCTTCCTAACTGGAAACCTACCATTCTTTTCTCTGAACCAAATAACTAGAAGGGACAGGATAGAAGCTGAAGAAAAAGAGATTTGTTTTTAATATAATTCCTAACAGAGTTATTCCAAAGTAAATCAATTGCCTCAGGAGGTCTTGGATTCTTTCCTTACTGAGCATCATTGAGAGCCTACATGACCACTTGAAGATTTAACAGAATGAAATCTTGGTCATCTATAAATTTGAACAGATGTATGAAATGCATCTTCATCTTCATCTTCTAATTCTTTATCATTTTATTCCTTTCCTGTAAACTTGATAGTCAACCCATTGCCCCAGTTTTTCCCAACATGAATTATTTTTTTAATTAAAATATAAGGTGATAATAATGGATCTATTTTGCAGATATCCATGTGAAATATACCATGCCTTTAATGTGTAACAGAAATTCTAAAATTCAGATTACCCAGAGGGAAAAAATTGGGCCTGATTTCCAGATTGTTTGGGTTTTTTTTCTCAGAGCTAATGCTTATTATGGCTAAAATGGGATAGCAAACAGCTTGTGCTAACACTGACCTTAGTGAGGAATGATCATGATATGTCAACAATTACAGTAAGTCTTGGAGGCACAGAAAGATGTCTTCTCAAGATCTGAAAGCCATGGATAAGAGCACTGCTCTTATATATAAAACTTGGCAGTTAGCCCTTTGCTGAAATCTAACACCAATTTCAGTTAACTAAACAATGGTTACTATCTCCTTAGTCTGACATCAAGGTTACCAAAAGCTGGCTCCATCCTATACTTTTAGTCTTATCTCTCACCATGCTTCTGGTGGGGTCATATTTTCTGAACTAAACAGGACATATGGTCAGACAATATTTATTCACAAGACTAAGAGCTTAAAAGGGCTCTAGATAGCTATTCCAGTTTTGTTGCCAAACAAGGAAATTGTAATCTGGAGGGGATAAAACAATTTTCTCAATGTCACACAGATAGCAAGGTACCTTAAAACTAGAATTCAAACCCAGGGCTGAACAGCTATTCCAGGATTCCAATATACAGAAATAAATTCTCACACAGCTTATCTAATAACAAGGTTGAATGATGATACACAAATCAATTTAGTGGAGCTATTGAGGATATGTGTACCTTAACTACCACACAGCTACCTTATATATTATGATCAGCTTTACTTGCAAGATATGAAAGAGTGAAAGAGGGCCAGACAGCTTTTCCTGCTCAGAACATTTCAGGTTAATTTAAGTAACCCCAGGGAGGTTAAGGACGATGAGGTTTTCTGAACATTGACAAAGGGATCTGAAGCCCATCATATATAGATCCAGGTATTTTTGAATATAACAATTATGAGGAGGCCTGCTAAGGATAAACACAGTATTTGGGAAAATTCCATTGATGTTAGAGTTGGAGCTTAATGGACTCAGCAGTCCAGCTGTTTCCAAATACATGTCTATCTTCCTCCTTCTGAGCAGGGGGCTTAATATAATCAGACTCATCAGGTCTTCTGACTACAAATCCAGGGCTCTTTCTGCTATAATACACAGCCTTGCCTTTTTCAAAGCTTAACTATAGTTTCTTTTCTAAAAATTGGAACTAACCTAGAAAATCTTGCTATTCCCAATCAACCTCATCCTTATCTTCCCAGCTTCTCTCATACTATTTTCTCTTTCTAGAATCCTTTCCTCTATACCTATTCAAATTCTTTGTGGAGATTTGGGGTTGACACATGAACCATCCTTGGGCATTTATTAGAAGAACTATCCCATCAAAGATGCATTATATTTATTCTTCTTGGGGACAAAGAACTAAAAAGGGAACAATAAATTGAAGTTTCAGAGAGGCAAATTTAGGCTTCATGTAAATACAACACTTCCTAATACTCTAAACTATCAAAAAGTATAATGGATTGCCTTAAGAGGTAGGAAATTCACCATCATTAAAGAACATTTTCAGTAGATTTTATGAAGGAATTTTTTTCAGCTATAATTTTGACTAGATTCTTTATCAAATTTAATATTTCATTCTGCATGAAGTTCTGTATGAACTTCAGAGAATTAGCCTTTTTCTATTAGAATATGAACTCCTTGAAGGTAGAGAGGCTGCCTTGTTTTCTTCTATTTCTATATCCAGCAGTGACAATATATAGTAAGTGCTTGAAAAATCCTTAACTTACACAGTCTTTTCCATTCTCAACCTCTTCCTCAGTTAGAAGGATTCTCTTCCTCTTTTAAATTTCTAGAATAGTCCCAAGACACTAAATGCAAGCTACTTTATATTGTAATTATTTATATGCTTGTCATTTCTTGGACCAAGTTCTATGATTATTTTATCTGCTATGTTTTACAAATAGTAGATATTCAATAAATGTTTGGTAAATGAGTGAATTGAGTTTTGTATTTTCATCTATAAAAATGAACCTCCTTAAGTGCTAGTTTGACTATGTCATGTTTCTTCCTCCTGTTCCTCTTCTCACCTACAACACTCAAACTTCAGTGGCTACCTATTATCTGTAAGATTAAATATAAAATTTTACTATTTGATTTTTATACTTCATCATAGCCTAGCCCTCACCCTGAATTCCTAGTCTGCTTACAATTTAAGTCTCATTGCACTGTGATCCAGAGCTCTTAGACTCTTTGTTATTCTTCAAACAAAACACTCCATTTCCAAATTCCAAACATTTTCAGTGAATAGCCTCCATTTCTGGACTGTTCTCCCTAGTTATTTCTACCTTCTGAATTATTTAGATTCTTTCAAGTCTCAGCTAAAATAGCTTCTCTAGGAGAAGTCTTTCACTATTCTCCCTGCCCCAAGTGCTATACCTCTGTTTATTATATCCAGTTTTTCTCACTTATAGTTTATTTGCAGAAAGTTGTTGGCAAGTGGTCTCCATTAGATTGGAAGCTCCTCATCTGCTTTTGTATACATCATGTTTGGTGCAATATCTGGAACATGGCAAATACTTAATAAATGTTTATTGACTGACCTAAGGAAGACCAAAAGGATAGGACTATTACTTGTGGTAGGTGCGAAAATGAAAATATTATACATTAAGAATTTATTAAAAGTCTACTGTATGCCGAGAATTTTATTAACTAGTAGGATAAAAATAAGAAAAGGACAGTTTTTACCTGTAAAAAACTTACAATCGAATGAGGGAAAACAACATACAAAAAGCAGCTAAAAATAGGAAGAAAGAGAGGCAAGTGGGGCATGATGATGGTGAAGTAAATTCCAAAGAATGTTGCTAATGGGAACTGAATCATTCACCAAACTTCTGAGCCTTCTTTATACATCATCCTAAAAGGCTTTGGGAGAATGACAAGGTAGATTTTTTTTTCT
The DNA here is from genome assembly GCF_902635505.1 of Sarcophilus harrisii. Classification (NCBI taxonomy): domain Eukaryota; kingdom Metazoa; phylum Chordata; class Mammalia; order Dasyuromorphia; family Dasyuridae; genus Sarcophilus; species Sarcophilus harrisii. The sequence goes on from NC_045427.1 coordinate 545,040,531, forward strand.
GTACTAAGCAGAATGGCTTCAGAGTTGTGTCTAGAAGAAAAATGATAAACACAGAATTGAGATCCAAAATAAATGAGATTATCCTAGGGAAAAAGTCCTTTATCCTCAATAAGTCATTAGTCTAGAAAGAACTATTTCCCATGGAATACTAGAAGATTGATAGATACTATTGTGGAATTAATGTCTGTGATCTTAGAAAAATTATCAAGACTGAGAAAATGTGCCAAAGAAGAAAAGATAGATAAATGTTTTACTTTTGAGAGAGAGAGAAAGAGAGAGAGAGAGAGAGAGAGAGAGAGAGAGAGAGAGAGAGAGAGAGAGAGAGAGAGAGAAGAGGTGAATTTTATCAACTATAGGCTAGTGAGCCTTAATTCCTATAAATATCTGTAATACATAATTAAAGTGATGGTGAATACTTAGGTAATCACAAAATTTAAGAACTGAAATTCTTATCAAGTTCAATACTTTAATTTTACAGATAAAAAGAGGGTCCTTGGAGGAGAAAGATTTGCCCAAAGAAAGAAATGTGATGCTATTGGAAGTTTATACCCTAATTTTTAAAGTTGTTGTTAACTGTAGCAATACAGAAATATTTATCTTCCAGAACCATAAATTCCTATAATAACTTCTCATGATTTAAGATTACAAGTTTATGATCAACTACTTGGAAATAGAGGAGGATGGAAGATGCCTTTCAAAGGAAGAAAGTTTTTACAAAGTTCTTTCCTTTTCTTTCAAAGGCTAATTCTACAATATATTATAATGTTAATAAATCTGTACCTATAACCAATCCCATAGTCAATTGTTTCCCTCAGAGACATTATTATAATTTCTGATGGCTGAAGGATGGCTCCAATATATAGCATGTAAAATGTCACTTTGTCACTGCCTGAATAACTTTCAGTCATAAAAAAAGAGATGAAATATTTCTGTTCCAATATAGAAATAAGAAATTGCCAGGGGAAAAAAATAGACCATAGGGAAAAATTGGTGGGGAAATGAAAATGTGGGCAATATTTTTCAAATTCAACCTTTGGAAATCTAAAGTTACTTTGTAAATTTGGGAATGTGAAAATATATCTTGTAAAATTTAATTTATTCTTAATTTATGATATTTGAAATATGCATTCTAAGGTCCCTCCTACTTTAAGAGCCAATGTTCTATGAAAATTTCTTTGTTGATTACAGGAAACAAATTGTGACTAGAGAGACTGTATCATAACAGCTACCAAAATTAGCATATTCCTCCAAGGAATACATTAAACAAATGGATATGTTTAAAAGTATGTTAGATAACAAATACAATTTAGCTTATAAAAATCACAATCTAAAACTTTGTCACACCACATTTTTGGGGTTGTTGTGTCTAAGGAAAGAGGATCTGCAAACTTATTACAACAATCCTCTTATTATAAAATTCTCCTTAGCTAGGAAATCATTCACATCTCCATGATTCCCCATGATTCCCCATGTTAAAAAGCTGGGAACATCTAGTCAAGTCTATGAAGCAGTTGAAGTGAGGAGAGAACGAGTCAGATGTAAGTTAACTAGAATTAAAAAAAAAAAAAAAAACTTGAAAAGCAAAATAAAATGAAATAATCCAAGAAACACTGGGTTTAAAACTTCAGCTCCCAAGGACATAAACCAAGAGAGAAATACTCACAAAGATAGAATGAAACTAAACAGCAATTCCAAGAGAGGCCATAGGATATGGAGTATTATGCTATGAAAGAAAATAAAATAGGTGATCAATATACTCAAGAATATAAAGTACTCAGCAAAAACTTACTGACAAAATGAAACAAACAAACAAACAAACAAAACATCTAGGAAGTATTTAGATCAGGAGAGGAGAAAACATTTTATGTTAGCATCTTACAACCACATACCATACCATATTTCAAATGGATGTTTTTAATGCATATCAAAAAGAATTTTATTTTTAAGTTGAAAAAAATGGATGATTATGGCTAAATGGACACTTTTTAAATTTTCTTTTTTATTAACCCTTTTTATTTTCAAAACATATGCATAAATAATTTTCAACAGTCACCTTTGCAAAACCTTGTGTTCCAAAATTTTTTCCTCCCCTAGATGGCAAGTAATCCAATATATGTTAAACATATGCAAGTTTTCTATATATATTTCCACAATTATCATGCTGCAAAAAAAATCAAATCAAGAAAGAAAAATGAGAAAGAAAACTAAATGCAAACAATTAAACATTTAAAATGAAAATACTATGTTGTGATCCACACTCAATCTTTGTGACCGAGTCCTCTTTCTGGGTGAAGATGTCTCTCTTCATCACAAGACCATTGGAATTGGCCTGAATCACCTCATAGAGGACATCTTTTTTAAAAACCAAATACAAGATATAGATTACAAAAAGGATAGATAATTATATTACCTAAAATTGTAAGGCTTTTGAATGAATTGCATTATTGCATGTAAAATAAGAAGGAAAATTATCAATTGGTTAAGGAGTCTTTCTATTAGACATTTCTAAAAGATGATGTCTAAAATACAGAGGAAATAAATATAAAAGTAGCAATATTTATTCTGTAAATGAACACTTTTAAACTGTCAACTATTAATAGCCATAAAGAAGATTGCTCCAAATCACTTATATCAATACAAAAGGGAAAACAATTCTGAGGTTTCTCTTTATACTAGCAAATCAGAAAAGATAACAAAAAGTTAAAATAGTCCATTTTGGTGGGGCTATTAAAAAAAAAACCTAGCATAAAAATAGACTGCTATTGGAGTTGTGATTAGATCATCCAGTTCAAAAAATTTTGGAATAAGGTTTTTATTAAATGATTAAATTATCCATAAACATGGACTTACAGATTCTACTGATAGGCATCTACCACAAGAAAATCAAAGTTAAAAGGTTCAATACATAACAAAATATTCATAGCAGCACTTTTATGCATACAAAGCACAAATATGACTTTTAAATAATATTTTAAAATTCAGAGTTATGCAAAATTGGAAAGAATAAAAAAAAGTCATCTAATTCATATTCTACGTGCTTCCCCCAAAAAGCATATGTTCTATAACAAACCTGTTAATTATACTAATAAAATGACCAAAATGAAAGATAATTAATGTCATTATTGTTTCACAATACTATTTTCTATTTTTTAATTTAAAAATTTAAGATGTTTAGATCTCTTATTTTTTCTTTCTGTCATTTCAACGTATATGGCCTTCTTTCTCTCCCCCATCTCTTTACACCCAATGTACCAGCATTTATTTTTCTCATAACAAAGGGAAACAAGCAAAAACAGTCAGGATATTGTGTCTGATAATATTTGTAATAGTCTTTACACATAGTTCTCCACTTCTCTATTAAAGGAGGAAGGTACATTTCATTAGCTATCATCTCGATCCAAGAATGGTCATTAAAAGTGTTCATTATTTGATTTCCTTTTGCCATTATTTCTGCTTACATCATCATAATGCTTGAATATGATTTTCCTGGATTTTCTTCATTTATGTTATTTATGGCAAGTCTTCCTTTGTTTCTCCAAATTCTTCATTTTTTTATTTCTTACTACAAAAAAAAAGCATGTGCAATATTTTGTTCAGTCACTTCTTAGTAGATAGATGGACATTTACTGCCTTTGGATTTCAAACTACAATGAAGCAGAGTAAGATACAACTCTTTTTAAAAAAAAATTAATTCTATTATTATGAAAATATTTTATAGTAGAATGTAATTTTAAAAATCAAAAACTTCAGAAGTATTTTTTAAACAGAAAACACTTTTTAAAGAACTTTGGCATTTAATTACATTGTCAAGCAAAGAAATTTGATTGGTATACATTATAATTCTGAATGTTCTGTCTTTGTTGGCTTTGTACTTTCCATTTGATAAAGCATCTCCATGAGTGATTTATTGCTACCTTGGCAGAACTCTTCATATTTAGGCCAAACAATGAACTTAAAGTTTAAAATAATCAGTATTGTATTTATATCTAAGATTTAATCTTCTCTCTTTTCCAGATGGATAGTCAAGTCCTACTTCATTTTTATTGTCAGGCATAGGAAGACTTGAAATATTTAATTCAATATTATTATTTTTGCCCACAAAACCAAGCAGAGTTATTTAAGTACCCCACCCTGATTCCTCACCACACATATTCATTTTGGAATTTCTCTGTTATTTTATTTTTCCATTGAAATTCAACTTCTTTGTCTGATGGTCCTACAGAGTGACCCGAGATCTAGAAGATTAATCTAGCAGAGCATTAGTTCTGGCAAAACCTAAGCTGGAAAGGTTTTAAGTACAGAGATAGTTACAGAGGGCTATGCTTGTCATTTGACAAATCAGCTTGATTGGTTTTGACCAGCCAAGTCATGAAGACTAGCAGACAATCTGTTTCCATGGTAAAAAGCACCCACATTGGTGGATTTCTCAAAGTATTAAAAAAAGACAGTATTTATTTATCAGAATCAAATACATTTGATTCTTTAAACACAGGAATAGAATAAAATAACTGACAAAAATGAGCAAACAATTTCCTCTATATCTTTCCCAACTCATCTATTGTTGACCCAAGTTCTTAATTTTATACTCTGTCAACCCCAACAATTCCCTTATATCATCAGTTACTAGACTTGATTTGAATTTCTCATCTCTTGAAACTATCATTGCCCCAAACCAGGGGTAATGCTTACGTTTTTGTTGGAATGAATTGCTTGGAATATTACAATCACTTCCTAATTTCTCACCTTGCTACCAGTCTCTCCCTTTTCCAAATGATCCTCCACATTGCTGCCAAAACAATGTTCTTGCCACAGATTTCCTCCCAAGAAATTAAGTGATGGGGCCTATTCATATTGCTCACATCCAAATGAAAGTATGATTTTCCCCCATCTAATTTATTTTCCACACAACTGACAAATTAATCTTTTCATATCATAAATTTGACCATTGTCATTTTGCTTCAAAATATTTAAGGGCAGCCTATTGACTCTAGCTATGAAGTTTATACCTCATCATTTAAAGACCTTCACAATTTTGCTTGCACTTACATTTCCAAACTTATTTGACATTACTTTCCCTAACAAAGTATACATCACAGTCAAACTGGTCTATTACCTATTGTCTGAACATAGCTTTTCATATTATACCTCTAAATTTGCTCAGGCTTGGCCCAAAGCCCAGAATGTACCCTCCTTCATCTCTACCTCTTGGAATCTTCTTTTAACATTCAGTTCAGCTCCACCTTATCTAAAGTCTTTCTGCATCCTCAGTGCCCATTATTCTTTACTTTACCAAATTATCATTCAAAGAAAAAAATATTTGAAGAGTGTTTTGCAAAACCAAATGTTTCATAAACATTAACTCATTACATATATGGGTTGTGTCCCCCCCCCATATGAATACAAGTTCTTAGGGAACAGAAATTATCTTTTTTGTCTCTGTCTTCAAAACCTAATCTCCAAAATAAGAGGAGAGGTTACTGGTGACAAATGTAAATGATCTAAATCAATGATTGTAGCATGCTTACATATAGCATGTTTTGTTTTTTAAAAAAAATTTTTTTTTAGGAACCACAACTGTAAAATAGCCTTACCTCTGCTACTAACTACATGACCTTGAATAATTATAACACTTTCACTCCTGAGTTTACTTTTTTACAGTATCTAAGTTGGAAAAGTCAGAGAAAATGGTTTCTGAAGTCACTTTAAGTTCTATGATTCCATGACTCCAAATAAAAATTTTTTAACAATGACCTGCCATATGGTATTAATTACTTCCAAATTTGATGTTCTAGATATAGTGACATAATACAGCTATGTTATAACCCTATTCTTTCCCCTTCATCTATAGTCTTATTCCCCACCCTTAATGTTCGATTCCCTTTGCACCAGATTTTTTTCCAGCACTATATTGCTACCCCTCCAACAATTCCTAATTCTCCCCCAAATAAAGGAAGTAAATTGGGATCATACCTATGACCAGATGCAGAATTAATTCCAAATGGACTGAGGAGCTCATACTGGCAGTCAGCAGATTTCCCAGATCTTTTATTTATGACCAGTGGTAACTTAATGAAATCCTAAACTTTGTAGTATAAAGATTAGGATTTTATCCTATAGCTACAACTAGGCTATGGCATTACTAGTTTAAGAATGTTTTCCCCACAACTAATAGAAGAAAGTAGGGTGAATTTTTTCACCCCACAGACAAGATGTCAAAGCCAAGAAAGTTGTACAATGCTTAGCTAGAAAAATAGACAAAGCTATTTTTCAGTCAAGTCTAAGCTAGTTTTCTCTTCTACCCATCTTTACTTTTTTTCCCTCCCTCCTTTCTAAAAGATAAGGGAAGGTAGCAGATTATTATAATCCTTTTTAAGTGTCCTACTCTTCTTTCACATAAAGAATATGCAGGTGCTCAGATCTACTAAGAAAATACAAGGATTCAGTCCTTAGGAAGATTTTTTTCCCCTCAGATAACAAAAGGTAGTCAGCCTAGAAAACCCACTGAGGTACCACCAGACCCAAAAGTAGTAGTCACTTCTCTAGGTTAGAAATCTGCCATAGACAAAAGGATGTCTTCCAGTTTATCTTCTTCCCCTCCCCTGCTTGCTCTCTCCAGGCACCCTTCTACACAACAGGAGAGCTTTCCCTTCCCCCCCCCCAAAAAAAAAAAATCTCCAAGTTCATCTCCAAAATGTTCCCCTACAGCTTTCGCCTCTTTTTAAATGCCATCTTCTCTGAGAACCAGCTGTTCCTTCTAATGTTAGGGGGAGGAGAATTTTCTCTTACACCCACCCTGCTCCCTCCCAGCTGTTCTTACTTATGAAAAAGTGTTCTTTCATCAGTTAGGATAGATTAAACAAATATAGTACCATATTCACAAGACAGACATGCAATGGGAAGGAAGAATTTTGTATAAGGGGAGTAAAGAGTGAGTCACTTGTGAAATAGATTAGATTATGAATCACAGCATTATACTAGAAGGGACCTTAGAGCTCATCTATTCAACTGGCTCACTTTATAGATACAGAAAACAAGGATCAATAAAGTAAAATGACTTTCTCAAGTCTTACAACTAACTCTGAGTGGAATATGAGCTATCCAACTTTGAGTCTCTGAGTTAAATCCTATTTTTCCAATAGCAAAAATGTGCTAAAAACCATTTGTTGAGAAGCTACTATGTTCCAAGATCTATATTAGGTATGAAAGTTTTAAAGACAAAAATGAAACAGCTCCTACCATCAAGGAACTCAGAATCTATTAAACTAGTTAATTTACACATTGTAGATAGAATCATAGATACACAAATACAAAATATATACATTATATATATTGTATATATACATATATAATGTGTTCATGTAGCATATATATACAATGTATAACTATATATTTTATGTATATACATTATATAAATATATGTCACATAGAATAAAGTAAACATATACATGAAAGCCACAAAAAATATAATGAGGGAAGGAGATTTTATCAGATTAGGGAGCAATGAGGAAAAATTATATAGTAAATGGAGCTTAAATAGTGTTTTAAAGGAAACTAGAAACTCATAAAGGGAGAGGTGAGAAAGTTGTCCATTCCAGATAATGGAGACAGCCTTTATAAAGAGAACGAAAAATTTAGCAAGCACTGGGATATCCCCTGTTTTTATTTTTTGTTATTATTTTTATTGTTGTTTGAATGGCTCAGCTACATGAGGCCAGAGTTACAATTTAGTTTGAAACATCAGAGCAGATGTTTAAAAAAAATGACAAACTCAAGATTTCTACAAGTGGAAAGAGTGCCCATGATTGAGATCATGGATCCAAAAAAGTACTTTAGTTTTTTGTATGCATGTACTACAACCCCTCCACATTAGACAATAAGCTTCTTGAGGTCAGGCCCACTTATTTGTTAACTATATATTATATAAAGACAAGGGAAGGGAAAGGAACCTCAAAAAGTGAAAAAGTATGTATTGTATTCATTTGGGACAATCTCTTTCATCAGAACTGTTTAATGGATATAAATTGATACTGCTTAAATATCAAAGGAAAGAAAAGACAGATTGAGAGGATGATAGGGAAAAAAGAAATTATACCGAGAATACACCTTATGAGTAGTACCTATAATTTCTAGTTAGTTGATTTCTGTGAGTGTGCTTTGTAGTTTATCCCTCATTATTTCCTTACCTTTGTGTATTAGGGTCTGTGGTTCCACCTTCAAGTAACATAGAGATTCAAGAGAAAAGTTCTTACACCCTCATACCCTGTCCCATAATGACCAAAATCTTGTCAAATTATACAGGTAGACTCTAACCCATCCCCTAAAAAACATCCCTGTCCTTGTACCTTTCCTATCTTAATGAGATTCTTTGGGACTGGGAATAGGCAAATGCCTTGTTCCAGATAATCCAAACTCATGTTTTCAGCTGTCGCTGAAGTCCTCAGAAGGGGGAGGTGGTGTCTAGGGAGACATTCTTATGAATTGTGAGAAATCTTGCCCAGATTCAGTTTTTATGTTCACATCTGTGCTGCTGTATTCAAAGTATCTGTCTAAGCTGAATGTTTTTATTCTCTTCTGTTAACAGTGGATTGCCAGATCTCAATAATAAGATTATAAGACATGGAGATTCTGAGCTTTGGTGGAATGAGGTGAAGTAGGATGCAGACAATGCTGTCAGAAGATAAACCAATTGTCTTTGTTCACCTGAGGCAGTCAGATGGCATAATAGAGAAAGTATTGAATGTGAAATCATGCAAATAAGTTCAAATTCAGGCTCAGATGTTTATTTGCTGGGTAACACTTAAGTCACTTATTCTCTCTAAACCTCAATTTCTTTCTCTGTAAAATGGGAATCACTAGCACCCACCTCAATAGGTTTTTGTGAGGGTCAAAGGAGATTATGTACATAAAGCAATTTGAAAACTTTGAAAACTTTAAAGCATTATGTAAAAGACAGCTGTTATTTTTTGATCTGCAAAGAAGATTTGGAAGATTTAGAGCAGAAATATATTTTTACTGAACCCAACTTTCCAATACTACTAAGCAGATGTGTCAATGTCATCTGTGCAAGCCCATTTCTATTCTCTGAATCCAGACTAAGTCAGAACCCCTCTAAATGTCAGACAACTCACATAGAGGTCAATCTCTTATCTGTAAGAGTTTGTCAACTCATTTTATGCCATCTGATGATTGATATTAGTTATCTGACTTAGAAAATGGGATATTAATTGCTGGGGGTGGCCCAACATTTCTAAGATTTGGGTGACAAATCTAACTGGAGCTTTAGGAGTGACATGCACAGATGGACTGGCTCTCTGAAGAAAACACTCACCCTTTTTGGCTTCCTTCTCTTTCCTTGATGGATGTTGAGATCACTGCACCTGTCTCTGGAACCTAATTGGGAGGGCAAGCATGAAAAGAAGGGTGGGAAACATAATGGGAGAAAGAAATGTGCAAATTAGCAAGAAGAAACACACACACACAATCTGGAAACAGATGTCACTAATAGAATTGTTGCTCTAAGATGCGCATTTCTCCTGAGATGCAGAGTGGCCCCTTATATTCCACAGTTAGTCAGGAATCATATTGGCTCAGTCTGAGGATTTCAAGATTGTCCATTGCTTTACAGGAGCCCCAGCAGTTCATTCTGTTGAAACCTAAATCTTGATGATGGCTCTCAATAGATTGGACTTAGGAAAAATATTTTTATTCTGGCAATAATATGAATACTAAAACTTATGATGTTGACCCTCCAAAGATCAAATGGAAAAGTAACTAATTTATTTACAATGCAAAATTTTGCTATATTTACAATAGAAACGGGTACGTGTCCCCAAATTACATGATTTAGATGTTATTTTCCTATGGGAAAAAGATGGGTGAGTATTGTTTTTCATCAAAAATATTTTAGAACTTAAACTAAAGCACTCTCCACTTAAAAGCCTTTTCCTCCAAAGATCTTTAGTTTTACTCTTTAGAAAAGTTATCTTGATGCAGACTTCCTCTCCTCTAGTGTTAATGGGCTTTACACCTCTCTAGCTCCTTCCACCTAAGACTAGGCTTGGATATTTGTGATTGCATTTCTATTAATCCCTCTTGTCCCTCTCATAAGTAAAATAGTCTCTGAGTCCACTTATGTCAATGTATCTCCTGGTCCCTGCATTACTTTGAGCTGTTTTTTGATGCCAGTTATTCTATCTCACATCTAGGCTGTATCTCATTAAAGCTGTGTTTCACTCTAGCATCCTTGTCATTACAACTGGCAGAGAGCTTAGCTTCTGGGAAACACAATTATAATGAGGGCAAAGTGTACAGCACAAAAACAGCTTCTAATAGCTCATTAGTAAAATTGACTAGTTAAGCAGTACTCTCATTCTTTTTCTTTGACTAAAGATCGAAAGACCTTCTCTCTTAAGCATGCTGTGGGAGGTTAGCCTCCTTCCTGTTTTTCCAATAAAGGAACAATCCAGGAAGGGTGTGTATGAGCTCAAATTTCATCATGGATAAGCTTAAACATTCCTTATCAGTCATGTGATTATGAAACCTTCAGCATGGTTGATTAAGCATTCATACAATAAGAGAGTTTGATTCATTGAGGGTTAAATGGATATAGAACAGAGTAAAGACTAAAGGACAGTAAGACTGCCAGTAGTGACAATTTCCAGCTGTCTTTAACCCAACTTCAGTGATAAGACCCTTTACATCAGTAATCCCTATAAGCTCTGAATGTCCCAACTTGGGACATGCTTTGGAAAATTTCATCCAATGACCTAAATGATATCCTAGATATTTGTCCAATGTTCTGATTAGAGAGAGCCAATCCTGGCCTGTGTGTGTGTCTGTGTGTGTGTACATCTTTTTTGAATTTAAAGAAGTAACACAAAGTTGTGACATAGAAGGGGTCATGGGAGTATTTCTTTTCAAATAGCAGTGACAAGGAAGCTTACTAGTACAGAAAACCTGGTAGGCATATGTTTTATACAAAAAAGTCAATAACCCAGATAAAAATATAATTATTATGTTGATCAAACTTATAGATGATGTAAATGAAATGGATTGATATGGGCCAGAACTCTGAACTTGAAACAAAGGATTCTTCTAAGGTACTAAGTCAGTGGAATTGATAGAAAATAGTTATCTAATTTAGCATGGTGCTTAACAGTTCTCTAGTTCAATACATGTACTTAGTGCTTACTATAGTTCTATAAGATTCACACCTTTGATAAGAGAGCATATAAGCTCAGGCAAAGTGAGTGAGCCAGAATCAAGAATTAGGGAAGACAGAGAAGTGGTGGCAGACTCTCCTCCTTCGCTTCTCCATTTAAACCAAGATCCAGAAGGCCTCCAGAAATTCCAAGCTAGCAGAAGCCCCAGGAAAAGAGAAAAGATTTTCAAAGAGATAATAAAGGATTTGGACTTTAACCCCTGGCTACTCTCGGAATGATTACTGAACTGAAATGAAGGCTGCTCCCATAGATCCCAAGAAAACTTCAACAGAGAACATTACATTTTAGAGAGAATATTACAATGGATAGATACCATTTTGGATGAAAGTTTGGGCATCAAGATATTTCAATATTCTAGAAAAGTCTTTTAAATAAAATTAAAATACTTAGGATATATTTACAATTTAATGTAGGGATTTAGAAGATAAATTTCAAAAGCATAAGACAGGGGAAACCTGTCTAGACAGCATTACCTAAAGAGAAGAGTAAAGGAGCGTTTTAGTAAACTGAAGATTCAATATGAGTCAACATTTTGATATGGAAGCCAAAGAAGTTGATATAACCATAATTTACATTTAGAGGCAAAGTATCAAGACTGAGGGAAATAACTGTCCTATTATTCTGTCCTGGTCAGGTCACATATGGAGTGATATATTTATTTTAGGCATCTTAGACAAACTGGATTATTGAAGAGGAGGATGACCAGGATGATCAGAGTACTATGTAACATGTCATCCAAAGAACTACAGGAATATCATTTGAAGGATCCAAAGATATTTATTCTATAGAAAGGAAGATTTGTTTTAAGGAGAGGAGGAAAGATAATAGTGTTCAAGAATTGAAAGGCTGTTATGTGATAAATCAGTTAGAATTTGTTAGGGTGTCAAGAAAAAGAGTAGAACTTGAACAGACTTAGGTTCTTCAGGAAAAAAAAAACTTCCCAACAATTGGAGCTATCAAAAAAAAAATAAAATAAAAAAACTCGGCTACCTCAGAAGATAGTATGTTCCTTATCATAAGGGATATAAAAGTAGAGTTTGTATGAGGAATATTATAAAATATATTCTTATTTGATTCATGCTTAAATTAAATGGACTTTAAAGTTACTTCCAATTCCTAGATCCTATGAAATTTATGCCCAGAGAAGTAAAGGGACTTTCATAAGATCTTTAAGGAAGTCAGTAGCAAAACCAGGAGTTAGAGCCAGTGGTCTGATATACTAATCAAACATTCTTATATTGTTTTTAAAGTAGCACCAATATTTATTGATACTATTTGTCCTTTATAATGATATTTATAAACAAAAAAAAAAATTCAAGAAATTATTCCCTCCTTGCCAACACTTACATACTATTTATTTTTATTTAGGTATTAAATAATCTTCCCTAAGCACATGAATGACCAGGTTATTTCTCTCCTCAAGCATTTCAGTGGCTCCCTTTTTGACTATAGGATAAAATGCAGCTTCTTATAAAGCCCTGCAGAATGTGATTCCACTTCACCTGTCCAGATGTACCTTATATTACTTGTCTCTAGACTTGAATACTCTTTTTATATGTGTACAACTCCAGATAGCATTCTCCCTGAGAAGGTTTCTTTTCCCCCATACTCTTTTCTAGCCTGTATGACTGTCTGTTGAATTTTTATATTAGCTATTGATTTTAGAATTAATTTGGTAATTATGCATAGCCTCATTACATCTTGTTACATATATTCTATTGCCATTTTAGACTCCAATTTAAATGTTTTACTTTTTTATGTTTATCTTCTCTGTCTTATTAAATTAGACATTGAGGGTAAGAACCAAGTCCTTTTGTATGTATTCTCAACCCCATGCCAGCTTCTCATGTGTCCAAGTACAATGTGATATAATTTGATTTTCCAAACAAAGGTGGAAAAATAGCAAGATGCATTTAAGAGGAAATAGAGAATAATCACAGAACCTTGAGGGTGAATGAAAGCTTTAACACAATTTAATCCATCTATGAGAAAATCCACTATTATGTTATGTGTTCCTTAGAAAAGTAGGAAGCTAGCAAAGAAAGAAAATTAGGGAAATTATAGAATCTTAGAGTTGGAAGGGATATTAGATTATATAATCTATTCTATCTATAGAGATTCACTTTAACTATTCCCTTGGGGTTATGATATGAAAATCAATTTTAACACACACAGTGGAAAACAGAATTTGGAGTCTATGACCCTGGGTTCAAATCTCAGCTTTAATACTATTCTTTGGACACTCTTAAACAAGTCATACAACTTCTACTCCTTGCCTGTAAAATGAGAGCATTAGAATAGATCATTGTAACAATGATTCCATAGATCTTTTCATTGTTTTTGTTTGTTCTTCACTCTCAAAGAAGATCAATAACATTGGGAATATCTTGCAAATGAATTGGATTTAAACCTGAACTGTGCAGAATCATCACCCTCACTCTTTCATCCAAAATCTCTGAGTCCAATGACAAGACATGGATCAGGATGACTAACTGGCTACAGGAAGCAGTAGAAGATTTTGACCTTTTTTAAGGCAAGGCCTTTCCCAGGCCTCAGTTTGTCTGAAGCAACATTCATTCAGTAATTAATGCTAGATAAGAATGGAGACAAAAGATGGTCTAGTTTGTCTTCATAAAAGAGTCAATCTGGGAGGGGAAGATGCTTGGTTCACTCAACCATCTCAGTTAGGGTTCAAGGTAAATGTACCTTCTAAATCCTATTCTATGGACAAAAAAACTATTATAGATGAGTTTTGCTTACTCCAAGACTAGCACTGCATCAGGGGTACCACTTAGCTATCCCTGTTTTATATTATATTTGGCTTTAAATTAAAAATAAATAAATAAGAAAAATGCTGTTAAACAGAATTTATAAAGGAGAGAAAACAAATGTTACCAGATAAAAGAACAGTTTAAATAATGGGGTAAAATAAAACAAAAGATACAATTTATGAATCTTCACAGTTGTGATTCTTCTATATGTAAGGTAGCCAGATATCGAAGATTCACTTTCATGTTCCACATGGCTAATTTATTTCATTTTCAACTGGAGAGTAGGTCTTCTAACTCTTGGTAAAAGTCAACATAACTTCAAGAAAGAAAGTCCTGCCTCCATATCACTACCCACCACTCTGGAAAAAGAAAAGTTTTATTGGAGGATGGGAAAGAAGAAAAAATAACATATACTTCTGGAACTGGAAGGGACATTAGAAGTAATCTATCTAATATGACATCAAATTAACTAGCTTTATAAGACTCCATGTCAGAGCGTGACGTTATGTTGAGTTCACCAACTAAAAACTACAGATCTTTTTCATATGACCTGCTACCTTGTCATATCTTTCCTGTCTTGAATTTGTGCACTTGATTTTTTTTATTTTTTTGAACAGTACTATATTTAACATTAATCCAAATCTGTTTATTTCTTTCAAGCCAATGTTCAAGTCTATTAAAATCTTGGTTTAAGCCAACCACTAATATAATCATTTCCTCAAAGAAGTAGGCATCACATTCAAACCAAATTAAATGTTTCTATTTGGATAATCATTTTATTTTTTTTTCTTATTAAAATTGTTTAGAATTATTCTCAATGAGAGAGCATCATGTTTCTTTTTATAGACTTTTCTCTCTTCAAATTGAAAGGAACTAAATAGTAGAAATCTCAAGATAGGATTTTTTTGGAACTTAAAAAAATTATTTGTTAATATTTAGCAATGTTTTATTCTTAGTATTTTGGCAATTCTGTTTGGTTTGTGTTGTTATTTTGAAGGTAGGTAAGATCATTAGCTTTCTATCCCAAGAGTTTTCCAAATAATAATAAATAATATTTTTCTTTAGGTAGCTTAAGAAGTTTTTTTCTTTTGGCTTTTCTGTCCATCTAATTTATAGCAATGTCACATTTGAAGCTTTTTTTTTTTTTTTTTTTTTTTTTTGGTATTCTTATTTTGACCACACTGAAGGAAAAGACTGGTGGGGTACCTATCATCCTGTAAGTATACATTATTTAAAAGTAATTTTCTTTCTCTTTTCTATAAGAATGAAGATAAAATCTAGAGTCCTGTCTCTTAGAATTGATTTCTAAACATCTATACTCACAAAATAAATGTTACCATCATAAAAAGTTTCAAAGTCCCTTGAAACATTTCATTTGCCTAAAAGACCTATTTAGTATAGTAAAAAGCTACTTTCTGATGCAAGAATAATGAAACTAATAATTTCTATCCAGTCACAGATATTAGACTTCATCCAAGTAGCTTCTGATTTGCAGAGGATCTGCTTACATTGAAATTGAGATGACAATATGGTGCTGTAGAATGAACTTTATGTTTTGAGAGTTCATCAAAATTCATTAATGTCCTTTTCAGATTTGGAGTAGGCATTAGGTAGGGGAGCAGAAGAGAAGACAGTGTGACTTGTCTGGTTTTGAAGTCTGGATAGTCTGTAACTACAAGTAGCTCCAGGTTATTCAATCGATTTCCCAGTAACTAGGTGTCATCTTTGTCAATATCTCCTCTTTTTCCAAATGCTTTACTCCTCAGATATCTTCACATTTCCCACCCCTCAACTATGCTTATTTTGGATCTCTCTTGACAACTCTACCTTGTCTCCCTCTTTTCAGCTTTCTTTTGAATTTTTTGCTTTACCTCTTTGATTGAGGGCAGACACTATCTTTTTCCCTATGCTACTTTTGCACAGTACCTAATACATAGCAGGTGATTAATAAATGTTTATTGACTTGGGACTCCTTCCAGTTTGTATCAGTCTAGCTAATAAAGAATGCAAACTTGGTCTAATCCAGCATTTCACATGAGCGCTTTCTCTAGCTTATTTCAGGGAGTGATAGGTCCAGCTCTCTCTTTTTTTTTTTTTTTTCCTATTACAATCTTTTCTTCTTTCTTTTGCCTTTAACTACTCCATCCTGTCCTACCCATTGCCCATTTTTGTTGATGTCCCTAGTCTCTTTCTCTGCAATAAGAACACTCAGCAAGGAAGATGGGATATTATTGGGGAGGGACTATGAAAAAAAAATTGATTACAAAGAGGCTATTTTTAACTTGTCCTTAATAGCACTTATCTACTTCATGATGACTCATGTACTGTCCCCTTCACTCCTGCCTTCAAATGAAGTTTGAAGACTTTTTACTCTATAGCCATCTCTGTTGCTATTCTCTTGCTTGTTTCTCAACTACAATATACTTAATTTTTTTATCTTTATTTATTTATTTAATAGCCTTTTATTTACAGGTTATATGTATGAATAACTTTACAGCATTTTTTTTTAATTTAATTTAATAGCCTTTTATTTACAGGATATATACATGGGTAACTTTACAGCATTAACAATTGCCAAACCTCTTGTTCCAATTTTTCACCTCTTACCCCCCACCCCCTTCCCCAGATGGCAGGATGACCAGTAGATGTTAAATATATTAAAATATAAATTAGATACACAATAAGTATACATGACCAAACCGTTATTTTGCTGTACAAAAAGAATCAGACTCTGAAATATTGTACAATTAGCTTGTGAAGGAAATCAAAAATGCAGGTGGGCATAAATATAGGGATTGGGAATTCAATGTAATGGTTTTTAGTCATCACCCAGAGTTCTTTCTCTGGGCGTAGCTGGTTCAGTTCCTTACTACTCCATTGGAAATGATTTGGTTGATCTCATTGCTGAGGATGGCCAGGTCCATCAGAACTGGTCATCATATAGTATTGTTGTTGAAGTATATAATGATCTCCTGGTCCTGCTCATTTCACTCAGCATCAGTTCATGTAAGTCTCTCCAGGCCTTTCTGAAATCATCCTGTTGGTCATTTCTTACAGAAAAATAATATTCCATAATATTCATATACCACAATTTATTCAGCCATTCTCCAACTGATGGGCATCCACTCAGTTTCCAGTTTCTAGCCACTACAAAGAGAGCTGCCACAAACATTCGTGCACATACAGGTCCCTTTCCCTTCTTTATGATCTCTTTGGGATATAAGCCCAGTAGTAACACTGCTGGATCAAAGGGTATGCACAGTTTGTTAACTTTTTGAGCATAGTTCCAAATTGCTCTCCAGAATGGTTGGATTCGTTCACAACTCCACCAACAATGCATCAATGTCCCAGTTTTCCCGCATCCCCTCCAACAATCATCATTATTTTTTCCTGTCGTCTTAGCCAATCTGACAGGTGTGTAGTGGTATCTTAGAGTTGTCTTAATTTGCATTTCTCTGATTAATAATGACTTGGAGCATCTTTTCATATGACTAGAAATAGTTTCAATTTCTTCATCTGAGAATTGTCTGTTCATAATATACTTAATTACAACAATAAGAATTTCCTTGAAGAGTTCTGAAGTATCTTTCCATCTCTGTCACCTCTTTTCAATGCACAAGTGCTGCTCTCTCTAAACATTTTATAAATAAGTGGATTGATCCACTCAATATAACTCTAATGATTTATGTTGTGGAGTAAATCTAAAACCAATAAAAATGGAGATCACAAACGTGAGTCTATTTAAAGTAAACTGATTATTTTTTAACAGTTTCTTCTTACTCTTCACACCCAGTTATGCTGTTCAGTCATAATCAAAAACTTCAGTGTTGTGGAAAAAACAAGCCTTCATAGTTTACTGTCATGTTCACACTTCTCCTTGCCTCCTCTCAAACCCATCCCCCAAACCTCCACCATCCCCACCCTATTACAGTGACAGATGACAGGGAATTTTTAGCACAGGAAAAAAAAAAAAAAAAAAAAAAAGAAAGGAAAAAGCTACTATATTCTCATTTCCTTCTCACCACACTTGAGTTCCCCTCTCTGCCCTGGGAAATCCCTAGCTTGTGAATAGGACCCCTCCTCCTCCTCACCAGCTTGAGTTTAAACTCTTTGATGAAAAGGGTTGCATCTTGTTATCTTCTATAAGTGCTTCAGCACATAGCAGGAACCCAATAAATGCTTGATGAATGTTGAATGACAGGGTGACCTTAAGCAAAATTCTAATCAGAAACCATGTCTTCTTAATCCTCTACCTTATATACTTTGCTTGATTTTGGATCATGCTCCCTAAAATATGCCTTCATGCTGTCACCTTTGTTGAGTAATTCTGTCACTTTTGGGCAGTATCATGCATTCTCTCCCTCTCGATCTAAAATGAATTATCCTATGTTCTGTACCCTTAGTTTACAGGGGCAGCTAGGTAGATCGCCTGGTCTGGAGTCAGGAAAAACTGAATTCAAATCTGATCTCAGATGCTTATTAGATGTGAGACTCTGGGCAAATCACTTAACCCTGTTTACCTCAGTTTCTTCTATAAAATTAGCTGGAGAAAGGAAAGGCAAAACACTCCAATATCTGTCAAAAAACAAAAAAGGGAGGGATGTCACAGTCAGAAGTAATTGAAAACAACTAAATGCCAACAAGAGTTTATGAAATGTTTTAACTTATTGGTTCCCAATTTTTTTTTTTTTACAAAATAAATGAGGACCCTTTCTAAAAGTAAAACATTTCTGTGAATCCTTAGGTTATAATAGAGTATTCACTAGTTGAAAATACATTATGACAAAAAAAACCTACTATTAATTTAAGCATCTAAGATCATTGTTACAAAAGATACTGATATTATTGATTAAGGGAATTTCTGCACAGGATTTCTTCATAAATTATAAAATCTCAGCTCTGAAATGAAACCCATCAGTTAAAAAAAAGAGAGAGAAGAAGGAGGGGGAAGAAAGGAAGGAACAGGAAAAGTGAAGAAAGAAGGAGAGAGAAACAGAGAGGACAAGATTACATATGGATTATTCAAAGTATGTTTACATATACAGTTATTTAAGGAAATGGCTAATTCACATATGGATTTTTTTATTTTTTTAATTATTATAGCTTTTTATTTACAAGATAGATACATGGGTAATTTTTCAGCATGACAATTGCAAAACCTTTTATTCCAATTTTTCCCCTCCTTCCCCCCATCCCCTCCCCCAGATGGCAGGTTAACCAATACATTCACATATGGATTTGAGAACCCTTTAGATCCTTCAAGGACCTATAACCCAGAGGTTGGAAACTATTTCTACAAGCAAATACGATGATGGATATGAATGGGTCAGTGTGCAAGACATCTGCATTTTAACAGCTGATTTCCAGAAATAATGCCTTAACTCAAAGGAATGACATTACCACCAGGAATATTTCTAGAAAAGCTTTAGGCCAATAAAGGAAGTATTTAGGATCAGGTCGGGTAGTTTAATACCTTCCAAATCATCCTATAGATAGCAACTTAACTATCATTTTTACCTATGGTAGATGGGTTTGTTTTGACTCAAATGACTCAAATTTGGGGTATAGTGTAAAGAAGTGACACCTAAGCTGCAGTGGCAGTTGTACTCATAATTCACTGTGTGAACTTAGGCAATTCACTTTCTTTCTCTTGGTTTCAATTTCCTCATGTATAAAAGGAAATACTTGGATTAAATGATCTGTAAAAGCCTTTGCAGACACTAATATTCTGTAGTCAAAATGTTTTTCACTTGATTCTTCTGAATCCTGCATTTCTTTTTAAATTGGGAATTATTGATCATCAGTAGATATCTCTCAAATACCTGCAGGACTTGATTTTTCTTTACCTTTATAGGAGATGACATAACTAAAAATAGCCTAAGTCTTCATTCTCCTTTCCATGACCTATGTCTCCCTCATCTTCTAGAGCACAATGCATTGGATATAATAATAAATATTTGTAGAAAGTATGAATGAGTGGTGGCCCCTAAGCTTTTTCAAATAGGTTTATAAGAAAATTAATATTATATAAAACCTAGTGCTTTAACTCAAGGAATGAATAATTATTTCATATCAAGCCACAAAGGAATACTCTCTTAATAGTCAATGCAAAAATAAGAAAACAGAATAGCTGTCCATATACATAGGAACAGAATGTGCTTGTTTGAGTACCTCTATCAGGCTAAATGCTTATTTATATGCTATCCATATAGTCTAGGGACCCTTCTGCCTAGTGGAACAGAAATAGTAATAAACTCCACCATTTTATTAAGTTTATCAAGGTCTGGAATATCTTGTCTGTTGTCCAGAATTTTTCTTAATCTTTCCTAGTACATTTTGTAGCAGCTGTTTTTCCTTAACACATTTGGGTTCATTCTTATAATATAATTTTAATCCAATTATGAGCTCAGATTTGAGTACTAACTGTTGATATGCAGTCTTGTTAACATTATTATACTGGCTAGTATCCATAGAAGCCAAGGCAATAGATACTTCAGTTAGATACTAGCCACCAGATAGCACCTGCAACTAACATTAAGTGAACTTTTCCTCAAAAACAATAAATCACCCATTATATAAAAGGTGAACACCATAGCTCTACTTTAGTAGGGCATGTGCTTCAATTTATTTCCCTAGAGGTTAAGGTTTTTAAATCCTAAGGTTGATCAAGTCCCAGACTCCAGAAGGAATGAATGGTTCAGAAACAATGTGAAGAGCCTATCCTTGCAAATCTAATGCATGACATTGGCTTCAGTACCATATTTCATCAAACTGAGGTGACCAGTCACAAATGTTGTTCAATATAGCAAGTAAAATTCTCCTATAAGGGATTTAGTCAAAATACAGGTCAACATAACAAACCCTCTGAAGCTGCTTCCCCAATTCCCACACATTGGCGGATTAAGTTCCCAGAAGACTATTATTTATTTCACAAGGTTCTAAGAGTAATCTTGAGGGTCAGAGTTTCTAGCAGTGATATATATGAGTTCTTACCATGTGCTTCTTGTTAACAAATCAGTCAATAGATTTACTTGGCTTTTAGAAAAACCGTTTGGTACAAAATATTCCCTTACAAATGTAAGGTAAAATTACCCACAAATACCTAGAAAGTGCATGGGGAAAGTTGGTACATATTTAAAGTACAAAGGTGTAGAACCTATGCGTCAAAGAGTATTCTCAGATCTCCTGTACTGGAAGTCAGGCCCATTCTTCCATAAATACACTGTCTAGAGAAAGAATGTGTTAAAGTACGAAGGCAGTAGTGCACAGAGATAAAGAGCACATACAAAGAAAAATATACCTGATAACCCTCAGTTTCTGAAAGTTTTAAAATCTTTTCTTAACAAATTCTTTAAGTTCTCTTTAGGTGTAGCTCTGCCATGTGCTAAGCATTGAAGTATTTGTATGACCTGTTACTGACTTTTCTCTCTCCTATTGTTCTAATCTCTCCAGTGACTTTTTCAATTGTAGGAGACAGGATAGGGAGAGGAGGAGGAGAAAAGAAGAGAGAGAAATAGAGAGAGACAGAGAGACAGACAGAGGGAAAGAGAGGGAGGGGAAAAAAGAGAGAGAGAGAGGGAGGAAAGGAGACAGGGAGGGATAAAGAGACAGAGACAGAGACACAGAGAGAGAGAGACAGAGAGACAGAAAAAGAGAGAAACTTCACCTGTTGTCAACTGTTCAATTGAAGGGATTCTTCTTCTACCAAAAAGAAAACAAAAACAACTACAATTTGATTCAGGGGTTTGGCTTCTCCGAACTGAAACTCTTCCTCTATTATAATAATCTACCAACTGAACTATTCACCACTTTAAAAAATGCTGCATCCAGTGGCATAGCCAATTCATTCAACTAACCAGAATCCTTTTCTCTATCATATGCTTTCATCCAATGCTCACATTGGTAGCTTATTTTGATTTGTTGAATCAAATTGTCTGAGCCTTTTGTGGTTATATAGAATTGGGATAGTATGCAATTATACACACACAACCACACATATAATACCTATAAGTGTACATACATACAAATTTACAATCATATTTTGGCACATTTTATAGGCAAATTGTGTTCTAAGTGAAGTTTCAACTAAATGTTCTCTGAGGTTCTTCCTTAGTTAGTTTATTGATCTTTGTGTTAATGTTCAAAATAAAATCTTAAATTTGTATAGCAGTTAATGATTATTAAAGTACTTTGACATGACATGTGTATATACACCTATATGTGTATATATATATATATATATATATATATATACACAATACACACATATGTACATACAAATATACATAAATATGTATATTCTCACATATGTATTTGTATATATTGTATATATGATATATATACATATATGCATCTGTCTATGTGTATATATATTAGATGGATAAATAGAGATAGAGATATTGCAAGTGTCATATAATATGGCTATCTTGTTACATGTTGTTGATGTTTATCCCGTAGTACTAAGATCATAAACTTAGCACTAGAGGTATCTTAAAGGGCATTAAGTCCAAAATATTTTACACATAAAGAAGCTGTAGCTCACAGAGATTGAGTAATTAAAAAAAAATCACATCAACAGCAAGTGGCAGGGCTAGGAATCACATCCAGGATCTTTGATTACAAATCTGGCACACTTTCCACTGAGCCATTTTTGAAACTTTCACAACTGGTTAATCATTCCACCTAGAACTGCCGCAACAAATCCTCCAAATAATCCTCCAAATGCCTTACTCTCTGCATAAATTAGATACCACCATGCTTCAGTGTACTATTTCCCTTTGTCTCTCCCTAATTACAAGATTACCCTACACAGAATAGATGCATAATGATATTCATTGATTTTAATCGAAATAACTGAACTGATCTGTTACAAATGTTAGAAAGAAACACAGATACCATGCTCTCTTTGGAGACTGGCCCCTAAAGGCAATAAATTCTGAAGGGCACTGTGGGTCTATATTGTAAAAGATGAGAAATACAGGTTGAAGAAGGCAAATGGTAAGCAGAAAGAGAGATATTATCTATGTTCTGATGCTAGTCTAGTTCCCTTACTGAGAAAAAAACAACCATGATTTCTATATAAAATACCTCATTTATACAATGTGGGTCAGACAGTAGTTTCTTGGGTGCATTGATTAACATTTACAAAAGAGTTTTCTTTATTTATTTATTTCTAGTACCATCATAGAAAGAGTACTGACTTTGGAGTGAGGAGATGTAGACTCAAATCAATCCCCTGATGCTCAGAACTTATGTATCCTTAAACCAAGCCACTTAATGTCTTTGGATATCAGTTTCCTCATCTGTAAAATGAGGAACCTGGATTAGATGGCAACAATATCTTTTGCAATTTTATATCTAAAATCCTTTCTCATAATTGGCACTTAAATATTTTAATTTAAAATTTAATTTAAATTTTGTTCAAATACTTCTCCTTCCTGAAGTTTATGGTCATTTTAGATTTGAGAAGGATTTTCTTCAAAATAGTATACTTCTGATTTATGTGATGTATTGTTCAGCTAGCTTCATTGTCAATTCAGAATATGTGACTATAACACAGGAATACCTCACTTGTCTATGAACTGTCATTTCATTTTTTAATTGTATGGATTTGAAATAACTGCATTCTACTCTTATTCACTTCTACCTCCCACTCAGTTTGCTTGTCTCAGCAGTGTTGGCTTGGTAGGTAACTAACTTCTATCAGCCAAAACACTTTGAGCAGTTATAGCTCGTTGGTTTTTGATGCTCTTTAAATTTCCTGTGGTTCCAGATCATCAGCTACTGTTGCTCACTTCACTTTATTATTTTTATGCTATTATTATTATTCATACCTTCTTCTTGTCCACACCTCTATCAATGTCATTCTGTCCTGATCTACAACCTTAGAGAAAGATCAGCATTGTCCAATATACTAGTTATTAATTGCAGAAGTCTTTGGGAAATTGATCCTGCAGCATTATACACAGCTAGATAACATTCTACCACAATATCAGTTGGGGCTGACTGACCTATAACATACAGAATTCACATCAGGTCAGATGAGCAGCATCAACCATCCATTTCAGATACATAAGCAATTGTTCTACATACTTTCTTTTTTAAATTATTTTTAATGTCGCATTCCTCTCCATTCCTCTTTATTTAGTTGGTCTACTCTTGAATCTTCAGCTAAGCTTGTCAATATGATATTCACCCATTCTCTCTCCATAATCTTGAATCATGAATTGAAATGTATGACCCCTAATTTTCTTTGTCTTGTCACCTTGAACAATATCCCTCCTCAGAGGACTTCTTTCAAATGTTCTTCTGGTTGGTTGATATTTTACATCTCACCACCTGGGACCACATTTCCCAAGCACCTTTGGAAGAGAGACTTCATGAAATGCAATTTCAGTTGAAAATCATCTTGTCTTGGTGATCATTGAGGGAATTAGCATGTGTGTGGCACCATAAAATTTTTGAAAAAGGAGCATAAAACTAAAAATTCCAGTCTTGCCTCTGATACATATTAAAAGAGTGACCCTGGGCACATCATATAATATCTTAACACTCTGGGCAAATGGCTAAGATTGTAAATTACAAAGAATAAGTCTACCTGCATTGACAAAGAGGCATTTTTTTTCCTTGGATTTTTCTCTACCAACAAAATCACTGTTATTCCTCATGAGGTAGTTCATTCTGTGTTATTAAAAGTATTCAAAGAATAGGTAATCAACTCTCAAGAATTCTAAAGAGGATATTTCTGAATATTCAGTGAGGTTAGAATAGATTATTTCTAAGATCTCTTCCAACTCTAAGCTTTTATATGTCTCTGGTAGTGCTATAGGATGGCACAAGCAGTCTATGACTCTACTTCCCAAAGTATAGTCAAATAACCCATAGTTATTTTAGTTCTTAATTTTACAATTGACTTTTATTCTATCCCCTATACCATGTGCCAGAGTAACAGTTACTCCTACTAAGATCAAATAATAGAATTATACAAACTTGGAGTTGTAAATAATCCCAAAGTATTTCCAGATAACATCCTATTTTGTTTAGGAACATATTCTACTGCCTTAGATAGAAGGATGTACAATCTTAGCTTGAATATCTCCAATAATAGAAAACTTACTACCAGGATTTCCTGGTTTTTCTATCAAAACATCTATGTCTCTTCATCTCTCTTCCCACATCCCAAACTCAACTGTAAATACAGTGCTCACTATTTTTCTATTTTGATATATCATTGCTCAATATAATGAGAGTATAGTTTTATGAAACAATAGAAGTTTCCTCATTGTTTTCCATCTGTTTCTTTTTCATTGTTCTCCATCTCTCTCTAAACAGCTAGACAATTTATTTATCATTAATCATTTGTCCTTTTGAGGTAGTCATTTGTAGTCTAATGGTAGACAGTTTTTAAGACTTACTCTAAATGATCCAACCATTCTGAAAAGCAATTTGGAACTATGCCCAAAGGTCTATAAGACTGTGCATATCCTTTAATCCAGGACTGCCACTATTAGGTCTATGTTCCAAAGGGATCATAAAAAAAAAAAAAAAAAAGGAAAGGACTCAAATGTGCAAACATTGTTTTAGTAGATCTTTTTGTGGTGGCAAGGAATTAGAAATTGAGGAGATGTCCATTAATTGGGGAATGGCTGAATAAGTTGTGGTATATTAATGTACTGTAATACTATAGTTCTATAAGAAATTGTGAAGACTGCACATTTTAAAATCAGCGGGAGTCAGGAATTCAGGTTAGAGGAAAATCGTCAGTCTTTATTCTCAGTGAAGAAAGATCGGCGGTGGAAGAGAATGGGCAATAGCAATGTGCATAGCTGAGTCAAGAAGCTAGCTAGACCAGCAGCCACACGACCAGCAGCTAGGAGCATAGAACCCAGGCCCAATCTCTCCCAGCTTCTCTTCCTGTCTCTCTCTGCCTCCACCCACCAAAATCGTCATTTCCTATACAACACATCAGGACTTGCACAGAGAGTAGGCGGGGACCATTCTTTATCCAATCATGTATATTAATAAAGTATAGTCCAATTACTATTTAGCCTCATGTGCTTGGGACTTCAGTGCATCAACTCAAGCCTCAGCCCATTACAAGAAATGGTAAGTGGACAGATTTCAGAAAAACCTTAGAAGACTTATATGAACTGCTGCTGAGTGAAGTAAGCAGAACCAGGAATACAGAGTAACAGAAACATTGTGTGATTATCAACTACTCTCTCATCAATACAATGATCCAAGACAATTCCAATAGACTTATAATGGAAAACACCATCCACATCCAAAGAAAGAAACATGGAAACTGAATGCAAAGAAGTGTACTGTTTTCACATCTTTTTGTTGTTTAATAAGGAAATATGTTTTAAATGATTCTACATGCTAACCTAAATCAGATTGCTTTGTTGTCTTGGGAAAGAGGAAAGAAAGGGAGGGAAAAAACTTTGGAACTCAAAATCTTACAAAAATGAATATTGAAAATTATCTCTACATATAATTACAAAAAAAATAAAATTCTTTTAAGTAATTTTTTAAAGTCTGATTCAGCTACTCCCAGTGAAAGAAGTCTGGGAGATGACTACCACACAGAATTCCCAATCCCTCTGTTTTTGTCTACCTGCATTTTTGATTTCCTTCACAGGCTAATTGTATACTATATCAAAATCCAATTCTTTTTGTACAGCAAAATAACTGTTTGGACATGTATACTAATATTGTATTTAATTTATATTTTAACATATTTAACATGTATTGGTCAACCTGTCATTTGGGGTGGGGTGGAAGGAGGGGAAAAATTGGAACAAAAGGTTTGGCAATTGTCAATGCTATAAAATTACCCATGCATAAAACTTGTAAATAAAAAGCTATAATAAAAAAAATAATAAAGTCTTCTGCTTCTTCTACATTCTCCTCTCTTTGTTGTTTAAATAACCAAAGTTTTATAATGGGATATTTTGTTGTTGTTGTTCAGTTGTATGTAATTTTTTTTTTCAATCAGGTCTAACTCTTTGTGACCCCATTTGGGATTTTCTTGTCAAAGATACTGGAATCATTTTCTTTTTTCTTTCTCCCATTCATTTTGTAAATGAGGAAACTAAGGGAAATAGGGTTAGTCACACAGTTATTAAGTGTCCAAGGCTAGATTTTAACACAGGACGATGAATCTTCCTACACCTAGGCCTGGCATTCTACCAGCTACACTACGTAGATACTTTGTAATGAAATGAACTGTCTACTGTATCTCATACTATTGATTTAGGGTTGAACTTTTCATTGTCATATATTTTGTCATATATATTTCATTGTCATATATGTCATATATTTCATTGTCATATAACTTCATTGTTTTTTCCCTTTATTCTGACTACCAATGATAAATATGCCATGCATAATAAAAGTACCAACCAACAAAAGCCAGTTGGATTATACTTAGTTAAAAACTTTGCAGGGTCACCTACTTACCTAATTTCAAGACAATTTTCAATGCAGCAGATACTGTAAATCATGTTCTCTATTCCTTTTGTTTTTCTTTAAATTCCATACCTACACAGAGCTAAAAAAGAAGCTTAATATAAAGTAGGAATGAATCTAATTCAGTAACAGACTCACTCTATGTTTTTCTAGAAACTATCCTGAAAAAAGGAGGAAAAAAATCTAACAAATTTGTAGTCAATATTCAATATTCTTATTGGAGGCTTTGGACGTAGGGCTTTTACTGTTATCATCTTCTGAGTGTTTGTTTTGATTTTTCTTATCATATAATAACTCCATAATAGCTTTTAATGATCAGAAACTTTTTTTTTTTTTGTTTTCTGTTCATTTTCCTAGCCAACAATTCTGCTTTTACTTTGTTTGCCTTTGACTTTGTTAAAGTAGGGCTCTGTTTCCAGGGTGGAGGAGCCAAAATGTTGGAGGGTGTACTGTCCCAGGCTTCAAGGGTTTTGTGCAATCATTTTCAGAGGTCCTTCTAGGAATCTGACCACAAGCACTTCTTTCTGCTCTGGAGCTGTTAGGTGTGTCCCCACCCCACTGGAGCTGCACTGGAGCTCCACACCAGAGTCCCACTCTGTTGCCACAGATCTACTCTGCTAAACTTCCGAGTCTTTCCTGGTGTCCCTGAATTGAGAGATCCAGAAGCCTATGGTGCTGCTGCTGATACAGAGGTCCCACCTCCTTAATCTGGAGAACTGCACTGGGATTGCACAATGGGGCTCCCACCCTAATTTCACAGACTTTTTCTGCTGATCTTCAGATCCTCTTTGGTGTCTCTAGACTGAGAGGTCTGGAAGCCTTGAGCACTGCTGCTGATTCAGAGGTCAGGCCTGGACCAGGACTGGGGCTGGGTCCAGAGCTGCACTTGAGTATTTTGTACTGGGGCTGCACACGGGACTCCCACCATGGTATCACAGACCTTTTCTGCTGAGCTTCTAAATTGCCTTAAGCTGGAAAAATTCTTTTTGGGTGTTCTGATGCTCTAAAATTTGTTTAGAATCATTATTTTAAAAAATTTGGAGAAGTTTCAGGAAGAGGTTAGGCAAGTTCTTGCCACTATTTGGGCTCCTCCTCCAGATCATATTTGTTATTCAATTGAGGTAGCTAGGTGGCAAAGTTGAGAAGAGTGCCAGACCTAAAGACAGGAACTCATCTTCCTGAGTGCAATTCTGGCCTCAGATACTTACTATCTATGTGACCCTGGACAAGTCACTTAACCCTGACATGAATGAAATAACTGAACAACAATTACATATTCAGTATACTCTGCTAAGTACATGAGGAGATACAAATAGGAGTAACACATAACATTGTTCTAGGGCTTTCAGTGTAATGTGAAATATGAGAAGATGTACAAAGATTAAATAAAATACAAATTAAAATATGCTAAGTGAGAAAAAAAAGAGTACAAGGTGCTATGAAATAAAGTGCAAAGTGAGATTATTTTCAGCTAAAATGATCAGGAAAGACTTTGAGGAATAGGTAGAATTTGAATTTGGCATTTAATTATTAGTTGTAATAATAACCAATTACATTTATGTAGTGTTGAACTTTACAGTCTTCCTTGCAATAGTCAAGTGAAGCAGCTATTGAATGCATTAATTTCCCTATTTTACAGGTTGGAATATTAATGATTATTTTCACCATTAGTTCAGCTACCATATGTTGGAGGAAGAATATAAGCCAAATATCCTTTACTCTACATCCTCCATATTTTATTATTTGTTTTCAATGATCAATTGAAGAGACAGGCCATCACCATTTTCACCACAAACTGAAATCATATTTAGATTGTTTTCTGTAACTAAGTTGCTCTGTGG
This sequence comes from Sarcophilus harrisii, assembly GCF_902635505.1. Taxonomy (NCBI): domain Eukaryota; kingdom Metazoa; phylum Chordata; class Mammalia; order Dasyuromorphia; family Dasyuridae; genus Sarcophilus; species Sarcophilus harrisii. The sequence goes on from NC_045427.1 coordinate 545,069,835, forward strand.
ACTAATATTCAGTTTGGTTTTTATAATCCCAGCCTTTGTGGTATATCATGTCTCAGTGTTATTATAGTAGAAACAGAATAAATTTGGATTAAAACAAACAGAAATGCTGAATCTCCATGGGATCACAAGTCATTTCCATTTAAGTAAAACAAAATATTTTTAAACTAAAACAACTAAACAGATCATAATCAATCATTCAACCAACAAACACTTTTTGAGTGCTACTTAACCAAATATTATGCTAAAGGCTGGGTAAACAATTGTATGTTTGTAAAACAATGGTGAGACAGTCTCCATTCTTGAAAAGCCTTCAGTCAAGGCAAGGAACATACCTACCCACCAACATACAATCAACCACTGACCTACACACACACAAAAACACACACACATTAGAGAATTGTTACTAGAACATATTTTCTGATTTTTTTTCCTACTACAATGAAAATTCAGTTTCTCACTTTTACCCTACCCCTAATATAGATCTATCTTGTGATTTCATGACATATGAAATTCCTAATATGAAAATTTCATCCATTGATTTATATCAACTGGTTTTGAGTAATTTCAGAGTTTCAGAGAAGTACCAAGTAACACTGAAGCTAAATAACAAATTGGCACCATATAATTGGAACATGTCAAAGGCAGGTCTAAAACATAGGTTTCTAAGATTGTAAGACCAGATACCTACTATATCACACTGATCCTAACCAATTTTGCCTCTAATTAAATCTGCCATTCAATTAATAGTTCTTTAAAAAAAAAGAAAATCATAGCTTTTTATTTTCAAAATACATGCAAAAATAATTCTTATTATTCACCCTTGCAAAATGTTGTGTTCCAAATATTTTTTCCTTCACTTTCCTCATTTCCGTCCCCAAGACAGCAAGTAATCCAATATAAATTAAATATATACAATTCTTCTATATATATTTACACACTTATGCTGCACAAGAAAAATCAAATCAAAATAGAAAAAAAAATGATAAAGGAAAAAAGCCAACAACAATAAAGATGAAAATAATATGTTGCGATCTACATTGACTCTCCTTAATTTTCTCTCTGGATGCAGATGGCTTTCTCAATCACAAGTGTATTGGAATTGGCCTGAATCATCTCACTGCTGAAAAGAGCTAAAGTCCACCAGAGTTGATCATCACATAATCTTGCTGTTGCTGTGTACAATGTTCTCTTGGTTCTACTCACTTCACTTAGCATCAGTTCATGTAAGTCTCTCCAAGCCTCTCTGAGATCATCCTGCTGATTGTTTCTTACAAAACTATAATACTCCATAAAATTCATATACCATAATTTATTCCAGCCATTCTCCAATCAATGGACATCCACTCAGTTTCCAGTCTCTTGCCACTACAAAAAGGTCTGCCAAAACATGTTGCATATGTGGGTCCCTTTCCCCTCCTGTATGATATCTTTGGGATATAAGCCCAATAAAAATACTGTTGAGTCAAAGGGTATGCATAGTTTGATAGCCCTTTGGGCATAGTTCCAAATTGCTCTCTGTACTGTGCTTTCTAGAGCCCCCACACTGGGGTGTCAAAATATACCATATGGACTAGCTCTCTGGAGGATCTCAGGACCAACCCAAGTCCTTGATCTTAGGGGACAGGTGATGAGTCAGGGACCCACATGGATAATCAAATATGAAGTCCATTTACTTCAAGTTCTCTCAGCCTTAAAATTATATCACCACAACACACTGAGCATGTGCCAACTATAGTACAATTACATCACTACAGCACACTGCATATGTGTTAATCATAAGCACCCTGCTATTATTATGTAAATGCTTCTTTTACTACAAGTATCTCTCTATCAAGTAGAACTCAGATTGTCACACACCCCCAACTTCTCAGGAAGGCTGATAGCCAAACCAGACATTGTGAGCAGATTCCCTCTGGGCTGAAGGATCTTGTACCTCATCAAGATTCCCCCACTGTCTGTGGTTCTCTACAACTCTCCAACATGGTTAGATAAGTTCACAACTACACCAACAATGTATTAGTTTTCCTACATCCCCTCCAACATTCATCACTATCTTTTCCTGTCATCTTAGCCAATCTGAGATATGGGCAGTGATATCTCATAGTTGTCTTAATTTGCATTTCTCTAAAAGTAATTTAGAGTATTTTTTCATATGACTAGAAATGGCTAATTTCTTTATCTAAAAATTGTCTGTTCATATTCTTTGACCATTTAACAACTGGAGAATAGCTTGTATTCTTATAAATTGTAGTTAATTCTCATTGTATTTTAGAAATGAGGCTTTTATCAGAACCCTTGGAAGTAAAATTTTTTCTCCAGTTTTCTGCTTATCTTCTAATCTTGTTTGCATTAGTTTTGTTTTTACAAAACTTTTTTTTAATTTAATATAATTAAAATTATCCATTTTGCATTTCATAATGTACTCTACTTCTTCATTGGCCATAAATTCTTTCCTTCTCCACACATCTGAGAAGTAGTCTACCCCTTGTTCTCCTAATTTTCTTATAGTGTCATCCTTTTATCTAAATAATGAATCCATTTGGACCTTATCTTGATATAGGGTGAGGTATTAGTCACTGCCTAGTTTCTACCATAATATTTTCCAATTTTCCCAGCAATTTTTGTAAAATAGTGAGTTATAATCCCAGAAGCTAGACTCTTTGGATTTATCAAACACTAGATTACAATAGTCATTATCTATTGTGTCTTGTGAACTTAACCTATTCCACTGATCAACTATCCTATTTCCGAGCCAGTACCAAATGCTTTATAATATAATTTTAGGTCTGATACAGCTACTTTTTTTCATTAATTTTTTTCATTTATTTGCATTTTTTTCATTAATTCCCTTGAAATTCTTGACCTTTTGGTCTTCCAGATGAATTTTTTTTCCCCTAGGACTGTAAAGTAACTTCTTGCCAGTTTGATTGGTATGGCACTGAAGGGACAAGTAGATTAATTTAGATAAAATTGGCTTAGAACTCTCTTAACTAAAAGTTAATCTACTTGCCAACATCATGCAGTCAGCATATACCAATATCAGTTTCCTGGCTAAAAGGCCATTTCTCCTTCCACCATACCTTAGCTTTCTAGCATATGAACACACATGCATACATATGCACACACATATTAATGGAGATATTCTAAACATAGTTCATGTCATTGAGTAACATTATCTGAATAATAGACTAATAATCAATATTCAGCATACATTTTGTTTTTCCTGCATTAGTAATTAGGCCAAAATTTTTTAAATGACTATGAATATACTGCAGAAGGCTATGCCATTTTCTGGGTCTTCATGCAATCAGCACAATGAAATCTACAATAGTTGCAACAAAATTTCCTTAAGAACCAGAAAATCCCTCTTCCATTAGATCTCTTCTATAGAAGGTGTGGTGAAGACTTTTGCCAATTATACACCACCTTGTTGAGATCTCTTTGGTGGTGATGGAGGGAGGTCAAGGTATACTTTTTATGTATGTCCCAGAATACCATGGAAACTTTGCTAGCAGAATCATTGCCTCGAATTTATTATTCTGTCTTTCCTTTCAAGTGAACAGCTTATTTATACATATTTACTAGGTGCTATAACCAGATACTGACTTAATTCCTTGGTTTTATTTATGCTCTGTAATCACCAACCTAAATTATTCTAATATATATGGTTATGTTCAAACATGATCTAAAAAATTGATAAATGGAATCATAAAATGAGACTTAAATGAAATTTTAGAGACAGAGTGGGGAACTAGAGTGGGGAAATTGGAGGGCTAAATTTAGAGGAAAATAACACCAGTTGATGTCCTTTAGAAAGTATAAAGAACTGCACATCTGGCAATCTGATGGATGGTTTGATTCCTTCCCCAACTCCTGGCTCAAGTTAGCTATACCCAAGATTAGCTACTCTCTGGCCTATCCCAGCCCTATGTCCCTTCCAAGTACAATATTCTCCAAGAGAAAACATAACATTCTGCCTTTTTCTAATTCTTCCTACTCCTCCATCATTCACTGGCATCCTACTGCCCCTCCCCCACCTTGAATTTTAAGAAATTTGAGAATAGACCCAACAACAAAATTTTTATTTGAGTCTTTGCTTAGAGATCATCAAGTCCAATCCCTTTATCTATCACAATTATGAAACTGAGGCTTAGTTGAGTAATTTACCCAAGCTCATAAAGATGGTAAGTAAAAGCATTTAAAATTCAATATAGGCCTTTTGATTCTTGTTCTATTCCTTTCCATTATAACTTGCAAGTTAGATTTATTTAAATGTTGGTTTTTGTAACTTGTGAATTGATCCAGCCATTCTGGAGATCAATTTGGAACATTGCCCAAAGGCAAACTGTCTGACCTAGCAATATCAATATTAGGGCTACATCCAAAATAGACTTCTTTTTTTTAAGGGAAAGGATGTATATGTACAAAAATATTTATAGCAGCTCTTTTGGTGGTAATGAAGAATTGGGAATTGAAAGGATGTTCAATAATTAGAGAATGGTCAAAAAAGTTGTAATATATGACTATAATGGAATACCATTTTTCTATAAGAAATGAAAAACAGAATGATTTCAGAAAAATCTTGAAAAATAAAGTGGATGCAAAGTGAAATAACCTGAAACAAGAGAACACTGTACACAATAAGAACAGCATTATATAATGATCAACACTATGAATGATTTATCTGTTGTTAGCAATACAATGATCCAAGACAATTCTGAAGGACTTACAAAGAAAAAGTCTATTCACCTTCAGAGAAAGCACTGATGGAGTTTGAATGCAATTGAAACATACTTCCCACCTCCCCAGTGTTATTTATTTGTGTGTGTGTGTGTGTGTGTGTGTGGGGGGCGGGGGAGTCTTTTCTTTTGAAAAATGGTTAATAGGAAATATATTTTGCATGACTGTATATGTACAGTCTAATTCAAATTCTTTCTTTTCTCAGGAATAGGAAAGGGAGGAAAGGTGGGGGAAAATTCGGAACTCAAATTTTCTTTAAAAATGAATGTTAAACATATATTGGAATACTTGCCATCTAAGGGAGGGCATGGGAGAAGGGAGGGGGAAATTGGAACACGGAGTTTTACAGGGGCTAATGTTGAAGAATTGTCCATGCATATGTTTTCAAAAATAAAAAGCTTTAATTAAAAAAATAAAGATCTCATTTCTAAAATAAAAAATGAATGTTAAAAATTGTCTTTGTGTATATTGGAAAAATAAAATGGAAATAAACTGTCATTTGACTGAAATTGCTAGTTAATTCAGTCAACATAATTAATTTAGCTATAATTTATACTCGTCGGGAAATGTGATCTCATCAATGTTGATATTCCTTCCAATGAGGTAAAGGAAATAACATTTATTCCCTTTTTTACTATGTGATTCTTGCCCAGGCATTGCCATCAGTTCATTACAGGGAACTCACTCGATATTCCAGGAGATTTTTATGCTTTTTCTTCATATCATGAGGATCTTAATGGAGAGTTTTGAAAACACCCATTATTTCTCATTTTTGTCATGTGACCAAGCCGTTTTTTCCCTCATTTTTACATTTATTTGGTAACATTTCTTGCACTGCTCTTTCTTATTAGTAATGAATCAGTTTACTCATACTCACTACGCAATTCTCCATTCAACACTTTGTGAAAATCTTTTCCTGTTCTGCATAAACTTTAGAGTTCTTTTATTCAGAACCAAAGAATACCAGTAAAATATTGATCATGAAACTGTGAGACTTAGCACTGGGAAAGTTGGGAATTCTTAAAAGAACTAACATGGACCTTCTATTTTCCTATCAATGCTAGATCCAATTTCTTGCCCATTTATAATGCCTGAGAAAGAGGGAGAGTCTGTACCTATGATTAGTTTGACATAAGGAATTCCTAGTGGGAAATTTACTCTACCAATACAGATGATCAGTTTTTCTACAACCTATAGTCTTGAGAGTTGCCTAGATCTTGAGAAGTTATTTACCAGGATCATATAGCTGGAATGTATCAGTGGCAAGACTCAAGCATAGGTCAATCTGGCTGCAAGACCAGTATTCTGTTCACCACATCATACTGCTTCTTAATAATCCATATCTTTACATATCATAGTCTGAACAATGGGCCAAAAAATATGTGTTCTTCTACTTTATGCTTCTTTCATGAATAGTAAAATAATAATCTTTTAAATTAAAAGGGAAACCCTCTTTTACTTATGTTTCATTTATATTATAAATATTCTTGACAATGAAAATAAGATATTGAGGAAAATTTCTTTAAAAAGAATCTTAAGAAATCATCTTAACATTTCTGGCCAGAGATGGGATGACTCCTCTTCAGAGAGAAGGAGCCCAGAGTATAGAAGCAAGAGAAGCTTTATACTTGTTAGCTTGGAACAGCCCCTTCCTTCAGAATCTTTTGATATGCCCATTGTGTTTCTCCCTAAATATATTTAAGCATATTGCCCCTCCTTCATCACATATCCCATATTCAAAAATGGTAGAAAACTCCTCCTACAAGGTGTGTAGTTTAATATTCAGTTAGCCTATTAAGCAGACACAATAGTGATTTTGTCAAATCAGGTCATTGACCTTAAATAGTTTGATCTGGATGGCTATTATATTAAGCTTGTAGTTTTCTCAAAACCACAAGACTCTTTCTGATTGGCTTTATCTACCTGTGCCTTCCTAACTTCCCAATTTTTTATTTGCTCAAGGCTTCTGAGAGATTGAAACTTAATTATTCTGTGAAATCTAAACCTTCCTTAACCTCCCAATTCTGAAAACCTGTTGGACAGTGGTATCCACTCTCCTAAACTACCTCAAAGCTTGAAACACTGTGTAAACCCAAGTTTTCAATATTTCTCACAATATATGTTCAAAAATAGATCCCCTATTCAGTGTGGTATATTTCTTCCCCCAATCAACTCTTCCCTGCTCTGTGCTACTTCTAAACAATCTTGCTGTATTACTGTGGAAGATACCACCATCCTTTGTCTGAAATACTCACAGCCTTAACATCCTCATCTCCTCACTTGCAATATGAGTTGTTTGATCTTAAAATCTACCCCCACAGGGTTGTTGTGAGGATCAATCAATCAAAAAACATTTATTAAGTGTCTAATATGTAGTGGGCACTGTGATAAGTGAATACAAAGAGAAGCAAAAGATAATCATTTAAGAGGCAAAACTACATTCAAAAAATATATACAAAAACAAGGATAAGTAAGAAATAATTAATAAAGAGGGATATAACATATATTTCTACCATGTTTAACATATATAGATGATCATTAAGGCACTGAGGGAAGGCACTAAAATTAAGAGGGATTGGGAAAGGTTTTCTGTAAAAGACGATATTTTATTTGCAACTTGAAGGAAGCCAGGGTAGTCAAGATCAAATGAAGTGACACAGAAAGCATTTTTAAATTCTTAAAACCTTACATAAAACCTAGATATAATGATTAATTTTTCCATTTCTAACTCCACAGCATCTCTCCCATCTGATACCTCTATTCATTCAATCACTATCCTAGTTTAGTCTCTTTCCAAAAGTTTCTCCTCTTATAATCCATATTCCACACAACTGCCAAAGTGATTTTTCATTAAATATAGATCTCACTATATCATTCTACTGACTTCCTTTATCTCTAGAATAAACTAAAAAGACTTTCTTTAGTTTTAAAAATCTTCACCATCTGACCTCAATCTGTCCATTAAGTCTTATTGCACATTACTCCACCCCCCCCTTATGTGATCCAGCCAAACTGATCTTCTCTTTGTTCCTCACATGATACTTCATTTCCTATGTCAATGCTTTTGCCTTAGCCTTCCCTCCTGCCTGTAATCTGCTGTAATCCTACACTGTCTTTTCACTTCAAAGAATCCTTCCCTTCCTTCAAGAGACAGCTCAGGCACCACACAAAGCTTTGGAATTGCTCAAAGGATCCCTTCCCATCCATACTGTATTTATTTGTATTCTCTTTGTATAGAGTGTCTGACAAAAAGACTGTACTTTTAAACTATTAAAACCTAAAATAGAAAAAAAAAAAGATTCTTTGGAACACTATATAGAGATAGATACACACACACATAAACACATACACATCTACTTCTATAAGTATAGAAGTATTTTTTTCTTTTTTCTTTTTTTTCCTTTATTAAAGTTTTTTATTTTTCAAAACATATGCATGGACAATTCTACAACATTAGCTCTTGCAAAACCTTGTGTTCCAATTTTCACCCCCTTTTCCCATGGCCTCCCCTAGATGGCAAGTAGTCCAATATATGTTAAACATGATAGAAATATATGTTAAATCCAATATATGCATACATATTTATACAATTACCGTGCCACACAAGAAAAATCAAATCAAACCAGTAAAAAAGAGTGAGAGAGAGAGAAAGAGAGAGAGAGAGAATAAAATGTAAGCAAAACAACAACAAAAAGAGTGAAAATGCTATGTTATGAACCTCACTCAGTTCCCATAGTCCTCTTTGTAGGTGTAGATGGCTCTCTTCATCACAAGATCATTAGAACTGGTCTGAATCATCTTATTGTTGAAGAGACATATGGCTATTTCTTTATATCTAGAGCTATTTGTTTATTATTTGTCTTTTGTTCTTGAAAAGCACCAATGATATCAGGAAGGTGATTTCTTGACTTGCAAGTGAATTAGATTCAAGTGAGTCAGGGTTAGAGACAGATAGACATCTTTATTCATAACTAGAGATACCTATATAAAGTGATATCAACATAGATCTATAGATCGATATATGTGTATAGATATACATATACAGACAAGTGTCTATATATGTATGCATTTGTCTCTCCTCTATTTGAATATAAGGTCCTCTAGAGTGTAGGAACTATCTGTTCTTTATAGTGCTATTTCTACTGGCTAGTAGAGAATTTGACACATAGTAATAGATACCTAATTAATAATTCTTGATTTATTTTCAGTTGAGAACATATACGAAAAATATCAATACTTTAGCTATTTCTGCAGCAAAGGTGACTTAGATTTGAAGAATATAAATACCAGATTGAATATTACTGAGGTGATTATAGAAATATTATTGGTATAAGAAAGTGAAACAGTACAATATGCTATATTTTTCTGTGAACAATCAACCCTGTCTCATTAGCTTCTGTCTAATGCTAGGTCTGATTTCCCCTCACATGGTTTAAAATAGAAAGATCAATGGACTTTGAACTTCTAGAAAAAGAAATCAGAAAATAAGTATTGGAAAAAATCATGTCAATGTCAAATGACCATCTAGTCCTGCTACTAACTAACCAAATGATATTAGGCAAGTCACTCTCTCTAAGTCTTGTTTCTTCATGTGTACAATTGAAGTAATCATCTCTTCTCTGCTATCTCACAGAGATGTCATAAAGATTTAATGGGATAATAGATATGAAAGTGTTTTTTAGAATAGCACATGGTTTATAAATACTAATAAATAATATGAGCAACAACATCAACACTGCATAAATTACCATTACTTTTTTTTTTCTACTAGTTCCTCCCAAGTTCCTTATATCATTTCCTTTAAGGCCATGTTGCTATTTTACAATGTCAACCTATTTTCCTTTTTTCACCAAAATATTATGATTCATTTATGAAAAGACAATAAATGTTAAAATAGGAACATAAATTCCTAATGAGCACTTTTTAACTTTAGCAACATTTACATATTTAGCAACATTTCCTAACATTGGTCTAGTGTCTGTTCATGGAAAATGTGGCCTAGTATTCAATAAGTCAACTCTACCATTTTTTATTAGTTTTGATCATTCCTAGATGTTCCAGTTAATCACTTTCTCTCCTTCCAGCTTTGAGTGAGCAATATATTGTACATATATTCATAAAGGTCCATGGATGGAAGCAGGGCAACAGGAAATGGACATTTGACCAAGGTTAAATAATAATTGTAAGAAATTGTTTTGACATTAGGGTAATATCTGTCAGTATATTATCTGCAAATTAAAGTTAATCACCAAAATTACCATTGCAATTCCAAAAAAAAAAAAGTAATGAAATAAGATTTATTGAGATATGCTTAATATGGAAATGGAAACAATGAGCTGATGGAGAAATAAAACATTTGAATTAACCCTTTGTGGGCTTATAGTGAATGGCCATATGTATGTATTATTTATAGTGGTTTCTAGAAATGAACCTCAGGAAAACAAAAGGAAAAATAAATATCTGAACCAAACTGGAAACAAAGACTTACAATGATAAGTTGTGTCAACTTGATTGCAAATGTTTTATAGAATGGGTATTGTAAGACATTCTTAGCTATGTGTTAATTATCTATGTTATGTTATGAGTCCCCAAAATGAAATGGGCTGACAAACTAATGACTTCCAAAATCCTTTCCAGCTATGACATACAGTTCTATTACCTAGTAAAACTCTTCTGCTTGGTCTTCTTGCCTTAAGCCTTTTCATACTGGATGGTGGCTGCCAGATTAAACTTTTTAAATGATTCATTTTTTTCAAAAACTTTAAATGGCTTGCTACTTAGTACAAAATAAAAATTTAATGTCTTAGCCTGACACTGAAAACTCTACAATTTAGCTCCAACTTAACTTTCCAAACATATCACTTATCTATTCAAACTCTCCAGACAAGCTACAAGTAGGTCCATTTATTGTTTCCCAAAAACACACTTCTATTTCTTTGCCTTTGATTATACTATATCCCTGCCTAGAATAATAATAGTTGACATTTAAATAGTGCTTTAAGATTTACAAAGCACTTGACAAATGTTTGATTCTCACAACAACCCAGAGAGATATTTACTATAGGTATTAGCTTTATTTTAAAGTCAAGGAAAATGGTGTGTAGAAAATCTAAATGTCTTGCCAAGGTCAGGCAGCTATTTAGTGTCAGAGGTAGAATTCAAATTCAGTTCTTTTCTAACTCCTTTGCCAGCATGTTCCTGAGACTGTCTTATCCATTTATCTCAATTCTGTTGTGTCCGACTAACTCTCTGGAGGATCCTGAGTCCTTGGTCTTAAAAGAGGAGTGAACAGGTGGGACTCATGTAGATGGTCGAACATGGAGTCCATTTATTCCAAATTCTCTCAGCTTTATATACCCTAATATCCTTATATAACCATAGCACACTGTTCATATACTAAGTATATATACTGTGTAAGTAGGACCACATAAATAACTTGCTATTGTATGTAGATGACTCTTTGCCATCTGGTTATCTCTTTGCCACCTGCTATCCCTATGCTTTAATTACAACACAGGTTGTCACCACCCCCTGACTTCTCAGGAAGGCCAAGTGAGCCCTTAGGGGAGATGGGGAGCCAGACCAGACATTGTCAGCAGGTTCCCTCTGGGCTGAAGGGTCTTATACCTCACCCAGAATTCCCCTACTGTCTGTGGCCCTAAGGCCCAATTCAAACGCCATTTAAATGAAGCTTACCAAAACTATTCAAGATAATTCAGTTTAGATTGATATCTTGATCCTCTGAAAGCCTTGAATACAAGTTATATACATCACTCACCATTTTTCCCATGCTGCCTTGTTATCTTGGTATGTATATAGGTACTCTTTACCCAATTCAATTATAAACTCTTTCATGTCAAGGACCTTGTCTTATATCTTTACAATTCCCAAAGTGCTTAGGCTCTGACTTGTATATACTAGACACTCACTTAATGTTCAGTTAATTGACTGATGACTGATAACAGAAGAATCACTCAGCCTAATGCCTTCCTTTTGATACTATTGAAAGAAATCACTCAAAGACCCTCTCAAAGTTCATAGCTCATAAAAAAGTTCATGGAGAGTAAAATGCTCTCTACATAGGGGATAGCTTCATAAAATCATAGAAACTGAGCTGGAAGGAACATCAGAGGTAGTAGATTCAATCATTTCATTTTACAGATAAGGAAATCTAGATCTAAAAAAGTTAGTGATTTAATTAAGTTTACACAGGATAGTGGCATCAGAGGAAGGACAACTAGTAGTTTCTTTTTTATCACACTACTAAAACAGCTTTTTTTTCCTCTTTCCCCCAATGTCAGCCTGTCAATTATGGGTTAGCCACATACCTAGTGAACTTTATCAATTATGATAAAACATATATTTATTAAGCATATACTTGAGTTAGGTAAAGTATATTTGTAATGGCTCGTTAATATTTGGCCTTATTTCACATTGCATGGTGATTTTTTTCAAAAGATATTGCTTTGGAATATTATCTTTAATAATCCTGTGAAATAGTTATTACTGGCATTATTATTTCCATTTTAAAGAAGTGAGACTAGTGACTTGGCACTAGCCAAGCTCATGAATGATGAAAGCTTGACAAATGTTTGATTCTCACAACAACCCAGAGAGATATTTACTATAGGTATTAGCTTTATTTTAAAGTCAAGGAAAATGGTGTGTAGAAAATCTAAATGTCTTGCCAAGATCAGGCAGCTATTTAGTGTCAGAGGTAGAGTTCAAATTCAGTTCTAAGCGCTGTATTGTACATGAAAACACATGAAAAGAAATAATCAAATGACAACTTCAAATCACAAAATGAATTGTTGGAGGCAAGTTTTCATTCCTAGATATCTATTCCTCACTTCTCCATATCACAATCCCTCTGCTTTTCTTAACATGCTTATCTTTAAGATCTTTAGGGCTCAAGAGCAACTTCAAAATAAACATACCAATTCAGTTTCCCTAATTTCCACTTCTGTGGATTCTTTATTCTTTCCTAATTAAACAAAGATGAGGACTCCATTTCTTGTGATAAGAATTCAGCCTCAAGATCCCCGTTAAAATAGAGGTACTTTCTGCATTTGGAGGCTTTTTATCTGTTTCAAAAGCATTATCATTTCATTCAGGAGACAGGATAAATAGGGACACCCAGATGGCCTTTGTGGGACTCTTCATTACTTCATTTGCCTCTATCTGATCTCTCAACAGTCTTTCCCTTTCCATAATGTTCAACTCTAATCTTTTCATTTTCTCTCTGAGCAGAATTGGCCCTCTTGGCTCCTGTTTCCACTTCTTTCCCTGATGCTTCTAATCAGCTGCACTGCCCTTCTCTGGCCCTTTACCCTTTCATTTATATCCTGGTTGTGATAAGGCACCCGAACTTGACTGTGGTATTCAAAGTGAGGATGTTCCATTGATTTATGTAATGACAAGATAATATTTCCCCTTCTTATTCTTAGTCCCCTTCACACAGCCTCATGTCTTATCAGCTGCTCTGACTGCTACTGGGTGAAGAGGAAATGTCTTCATTGAGTTGCCTATAATGACATCTACTGCAGATGTCTCTCTTTTCCTTCATCCCTTTCTTTTTCAGAGACACTGAGCTAATTCAGAGCCAGTTAATGTGTGCACAGAGTCTAAATCATTCTTTTGAGTGAGCATTACCTTCCCTTGCCATACAATTCAGATAATTGCCTGTCACACAATCACCTTATATGTAACTGTTCCTTACAGCAGTTGGACCCCCAGTTAAAGGGTAACTGCTAGAAACTAGAAGTGGCTCATCCACTCCACCCCTTCTTGTATTTCTAATATAATCAGAAATGCTCCAAGATGAACTGGTATCAATTTGCTTAGTGTAGTGAGCAATAAAGACTGGTATATGAGAAAACTATTCTCCCTCAAGGGTAGAATTGATATCACTGAGAACAGATCAAATTGATGCTAACATTTCATCGGCTATGAATATTTGTTTCTATAAGTCTGTGATACAGTAATAGAACAAGCGATACAGTGACGTAGTGGATAGAACACTGGACTTGGATTCAAAAGACCTGAGATCAAACCTAGCCTCAGATATTCACTAACTTTGTGCCTCTGAACAGTCACTTAACCTCTATTTACCTCAGTTTCATCATCAATAAAAATATGAATGATAATAGCATTTACAATCCAGGATGTTATGAGCACAAAAGTTACCATATTTATTAAAAAAAAAAAAAAAAAAACTTGCTATATAAATACTGGTTGCTATTGTTGTTAGTCCTCTGACAAAGTTTAAAGTATAGAACTTATATGGCAATGTCAGGAAAATAAGGCTCTAGCCTCAGGAATATCACTCCTGAGTCATGACTCCAAGTGAGGACCCTTTTAAATATACAGAGAACCCCTTATTTTCTACTCTAATACTAGCAACCAGGTCACATGCCTGCCTGATTATGTTCTCTCAGGGAAAGTCTTAATAAGGTTCCAGGGCTTTCAACCTCTACAATTATCCTAAAATACATTGACTGATTTTCTTATGCCTTGGCACACAACCCTCAGAACAACCCATCAATTCACTCTTTAAAAACACAAATCTTTCACTCTCATCGTGACTGTAACATGAACTCAAAACCAATATTGACACCATCTCCATATAGTCTTTTCACATTCTCTTAAATCATCATTCTTATTCAATACTCTTAATCTCCATTAGGAAGTCTTAATTAATTTTGTGTGTGTGTGTGTATAATCTAGTGAAACCTATGGACTCCTCAAAATAATGTCTTTAAATACACAAAATAAAATAGGATTACAGAAGAAAGCAATTATATTCAAATATTAAATATATTAACATTTATAGTAAACAGACAAAGAACCCCTACAAGAGGCTAAATAGACAAGTGTCACATTTAAGACCTCTTTCTGCTACTACTAAATAGTCTCACGCAAGTGAATACTTCTAATACACAAATACATAGACATAGACACACACACACACACACACACACACACACACCTAACTTTAACCCTTTATCTTCACAGTTTCCCAAGCTCCCGATAATGTGTAATATTTTTTGTCTGAAGAATAAAAGATATGAACAAATATTATTTCTATTTAACAAAAAGAAAAAAATGAATAACAGTGAGAAGATGGGTCTTCAAATGGTCAAGAATTCTCTTTATGTCTCCCTACAACTGCTTTATCTAAGGCTCTTCATATCAGACTATGATAGTGTTGAAGTGTGAGAATTGAGGTAAATGATAAAGTGCAGCCCTTAGGAATAATGTGGTAATGACCCCAAGGCTACCAGGACTTAGACATGATGTAATGAGGAACAATAGATTTCTTCCATTAGGCTATCTTTCCTTAGTTTACCTTGTATGGCTAGAATGCTAAATGCAAAAGATGGCTGACTATCAGATAACAGCCTGCTGACCAGTATTAATAGGATGCTTAGAGCTAGTGGGCATTAATAATGAGATGCCTAAAGTTAACACAAAAGCACAGTGCAAAATTTCCGGACTAAAAACACACTTCCAGAAGGTTCCCAGATAAGCTTTGACCAGAGAACTATGTGTAGGTCACCCATAAATAAAGTAAAAACTTTACCACTCCTCCACTCCACCTATATGCCATAAAATTAGCATATCAATAACACGAAGCACTTGGTTTCTCTCATTTTTCCCTCTAAATTTACCTCTTTCATACTTGTTCTTTGCTATCTTCCTCTTTTGGAATTTAGCCCACTTTAATTGGAGATAAAATTATAATAAGCCCTGCCCCTTGATTTGAAGTGGGTCTGAGCCTGCAGATTCTTTTGAGACACCTCACAATATTGATCTGGAACTCCAAAATTTTATCCCAACAATAACTCTAAAACAAAGGAAGCTTTCAATTAACATTTTAAATGCCTATCCTACCCCATTAAAATTTATTAAACTGAACTTGAATGAATATCTGTACTACTTCCCAAAAAGCCTAAAGAGACTTTGCCATTATCATACACAGGAATAATTGTTAGTGAAAATATCAAATTGGCCATCTAAATAAGTTGGGAAGTCAACTTAAAAAAAAAAAAAAAAGTTTGACTAAGTAGCCATAGTTGTAGACATTTGGCTGGGCTACTTAGACTTTCTTATCTCCCAGTTTATGTTTCTAGGTAAAATTCCCCCCATCTATGGCCTTTCATAATCTCTGGAGTTATACTGGCTCCCAAAAACAATTGATTTAGAGATATTCTTCACTCACATCAAAAATGGAATATGTTGAATCACATGTGAGTTGCAGATATAAGGATTTAAAAATTACTTTCCTGTTTTGTTTGTGAATATTTTTTCATTTTATGAAAAAAAACAAATATCCTAGTAGGTAAAATCAATAGCAGCCACCAGAACAGATGGAAAATTCTCCAAGCTTAATGTGCCTCACGCATGGCTGCCACAACTGAATATCTAAAAAGAACCAAAGAACAGCTTATTCTTCCTGTAAATGTGACATTAAGGTTCTTTTGTGAAAATAAACCTTTTATTTCCAATGATGATAGGCAAGTCATTTTTTTTTTTTTTTTAGCCATTTGAACCAACAGCAGGTTTCAAAATCCTTTACAGAGAGCAAGAGTAAAATTTATTTTCTTTGGCTGTTTAAGGAAACTTAGTAACACACGAGACAAAAATGATCTTTGTGGGTTATGGATTTCTATAACCTCATCTGATCTTGTAAATAATAATAGTGATAATAATAATTACATTTTATAGTGCTTTAAGGTAAGCAAAACACTTTCATATATGAAATCATTTGATCCTCATACATGCCTCAAAGGCAACACATTTTTTCCCCCCAAAGATATTGTAGAACTTACTTTCTGTCCCAAGAAAACTTATAAAACAAAGGTAGGACAAGTATGTAGGTGAAGATATAGCTATGGTTGTGAGATTCTACTAGTGCCCAAGGGATATTCTTTCTACTTCAAAAGGGAGGGTGATAGAGGGACCAAAACAACTCTCACAAAGACCTAAACAGGAACAAATAAAAAACAAAGAGGGAGAAGTGCTAGGGAGATTAGTTTGAGGGTAAATAAACAGAAACAAAATAATAGGCTGTTTTGAGGAGTGATTTGGAATATTCTGAAATAGGAGCAATTGAGAGGAAAATCTAGTAAGCATTGTGATGGATTCAAAGATTATGAGAACCAGCCCCTGACCTCTGGATACTGTCACCACTCTTAGAATTTTCCATTACAATTTGATTTGCATGTACTGCTGCCAGGTCCCTATTCCAATCCAGCAAAGTTTGTAGGGCAGAGGTTCTAAACATGAGCTTTTTTTAGAAAAAAAAAAAATTGATACTAGTATCTCAATTGGTTTTCACTCTAAGGTTAGTTATTTTGTTTTAGGCAATTAAAAACCTGATTCTGAGACAGGATCCATAAACCTCACTTGGCTGCCAAAGGGTCTATGACACACATATAAAAATGTTAAGAATCCTCTACTACAATATTTAAGTGGTGACTAGGATTATTCCTTCACAGATAATATTTGACATTTATAGGAAGACTTAGGGATTTGTATACATGTCCAGGAAGGAATGAGTGCTTTCAGCCCAATTCTTGGTAGTCTCTTCAAAACCAGGTATTCTTTCTCTGAATGTCCTTCCTGTTACCTGTTCCATTACCATAATGTAGATGTTTGCCACACTCAAAGTCCCCAATACTTACTCTACTGCACTCAGGCCACCATTTTCTTCATGAATAAGTCAATCTACACGCATTTAATAAATACCTGCTCTATGAGGAGCTCATAGAGAGTTTATATAGACAGTGGATAGAGCAATGAACCCAGATCAGGAATAACTAAGATCGATATGGGCTTCCACATTTAGTAGCTGTGCAAGCCTGAGGAAGTCACAACCTCTGTTTCCATCAGTTAGCTTCAGTTTCCTCATCTATAAGGGCACTTATCTCTCACGATTGTTATAAGGTTCAAATGACATATTTGCAAAATACTTTGTAAGCTTTAGAGCCATATATAAGTATTAGCTATCAAGTAGGCACATTAACACTTTGACTAGTTATCTTTTATTTCTATGTTGAGGTAGATATCCCTTCTCCTGAAGCTGTCTAAAGATTGTCAGGTCAGTTCAATGGTACTCTCATTTGCTCTGATAATTTTACTTGCTCTGGGATTAATAATGTCAACTTCTTTCCAGAAGATGCTATATAATTTCCTGGGAACACACAGATTGAGGGCCACTGCCTCATCCCTGGATGGAACATATCTGAAAATCAGTGTTCAAAACAATAGACTTACAGTAGGAAATAATTCCAGGCATAGAAAAAAGAGAGAGAGAGAGAGAGAGAGAGAGAGAGAGAGAGAAGGAACCCTTCTTCCCTGCTTTCAGTGGGAAGCTAGTTTTCAAAAAAGTTAGTTGTAGTTCTATTGAGTTATACTAAAGTTCAAATCACATCAGTAGTTTTCTTCTCCCTCTCCCTTTCCTTCTCCCTTTCCCTTTTCCTCCCTCTCTTTCTCTTTCTCTCACTGTCTCTGCCCGTTTCTTTCTCTCCCTCTTCTTTCCTCTTTTTCACTCTTTCTCTGTCTCTCTCTTTCTGTCTGTCTCTTTCTTTGACTCTGTGTCTCTGAGTATCTGGTTCTAGCTCTCTGTCTCTGTCTTTCTGTCTGTCTCTGTATCTGTAGCTTTCTGGCTCTATGACACATTCTGTGTCTTTGTCTTTCTCCCTCCCTTTTTCCCCCCTCCCTCTCTCCCTCCTTCCTCCCTCCTTCTCTCCCTCCCTCCCTCTCTCCTTCCTTCTCTCCTCCCTCCCCCCCCATCTCCCCATCTCTCTTTCTCTTTCTCTCTCTCTTTCTCTCTCTCTCTCTCTCTCTCTCTCTCTCTCTCTCTTCTTCTCTGCTGTCTCTGGCTCTCTGGCTCACTCTCTGTATTTCTCTCCACAAGCATGCACAAATGCACACACACACACACACACACACACACCTCAGAAAGAACCTTGAGCTGTAGTTTCAAACCAATACGTTTCTATTCTGTTTCAATGGAGAACTACAGAATACTCAAGACATTGATGACTACCATGGTTACTATGGCTACATCTGTTAGTATCAGGGGCACATGTTTCACAACCCTCACCTTTGCCTAGTTCAAGTGCTCTACTTCCTCCAGTAGTGTTAATTTTGACCTCATTTCCTCCTTCCCTGGAGGCAGCTTGCTGCACATTCTGTTTATTCACCTTACTGTGATTTTTGATCTCAAGCCTCAGCTCTGAGTTCTTGCATATATATGTGATTTTTGCTTAATCTAGAAGGAATGTAAAATCGGGTAGTATAATTAGGCAATTTCCCTAAAGTATCATAATGACCTTGATTTCCTTTTATGGTCATGAGACCCTAGATGACATTATTTGGGATTGAGGACTGGATTAATTAGGGTTATCCTTAACTGAGTAGCCATATAGACACTGAATGGAGGGCTTCAGTTCTTCCATTATTTCTTTTTTAAAAATAATGAGGTTAGCTAGGGAATATGAGGGAAAGGTATTAGATAAGTAGTTTCACCCAAGAATAAAGAGATATGGGCACCTAGGTGGCACAGTGGATAGAGCACCATCCCTGAAGTCAGAAAGACCTGAGTTCAAATCTGGTCTCAGACACTTAACACTTCCTAACTGTGTGATCCTGAGCAAATCACTTAACCCCAAATGCCTCAGAAAAGAGGGGGAAAAAAATAGAGAGAGAGAGATGGGTCAAAAGCCACTGGAATCTTTGAGCAGATCAGAATCGGCAACTTGTAGGGTAAGTCTAGGTGAAGAGGATGGGACAGTATTATCAAAGTAAAGGGAGTAGTCAGGATCAGAAATCAATAGCTGGTAGGAAAGAGACAAGTAAAGCAACCAAGCAAAATTCAAGCATAACAACACAGAGAAAATGGGATGGATTTTAACATAATAGTCAATGCTTACGACACGAGTCATGACCACAAGAAGTCCAAATGCACACAGATGAAACATTTTTGTTGTTATTCTGTAGCAGTTCTCCATGCTTCCTCTTTTTGACTCAGAGAGTCGTTGCATTTATTAAGTACTGGTAATATTCTAAGTAATGTATCTGACTGGCTCTAAATACAAAAGTGAGACAGTCTCAACTTTCAAGGGACATTTTCACTATGGTCTAAATGAAGGTTAGAGAGCAGAGAAGGTAGAAAAGGAGACAGAACACAAGTCTCCTCCACTGCCCCAAAGTACAAACTACAGGACCTTTTTTCTTTATCATTCCATATTATTACCACTCTGTAGTTTTGATTCATAAGTATACTTTTTAAAAAAATCTTTATTGGTCTGTCCAATGGCACAAAGGCAATGTGGACTGCCCTTGATATAAATGACATGCTAACAAGAGAGATTATGAGTGCTTCCAGGGTGTACAAACACATACACACACACACACACACACAAACCATCTTGAGTATATGCCCTGAGGTGAGCAATGACACATCAGCTGTATTTTCAGAACAGCAGACTGTTGTTGTGCTTCCAGAACTATGAAATTTATCCATCCCTTTTTTCCTTCTCAATATGTCTCTGTGTTTACCTAGACAGACAGAATGGGCTGATGCAATGCTAACTACAGAAAGTGGAATAAAGAAATTCCAATAAATAACCAATTAATTCCAGTTCATTTTTTAAAAGGTAGAATAATAACCACTACTTGGTCTGTATCCCAAAGAGATTTCAAAAAAAGAAAAGAAAAGGATCTATATATACAAAAATATTTATAACAGCTCTTTTGAGGTGGCAATGAATGGGAAATTGATGTCTATCAGTTGGGGAATAGCAGAACAAGCCTTGGAATATGACTTTGATGGAACATTATTGTGCTAATAGGAGGATTTCAAAAACCTGGAAAGACTTACATGAAGTGATGCAAAGTAAAGTCAGAAGACTAGGAGAAAATTGTACACAATAACAATATTTATGATGATCAACTGTGAATGATTTGGCTTTTCTCGGCAAAGCATTGATCCAAGGTAAAAAAAAATACAATCCACCACCAGAGAAAGAGCTGATGAAGTCTGAATGCAGATCAAAGCATATTAAAAAAAAAAAAAAAAAACAACAACTTTATTTTTCTAGGTCTTTTTGTGGTCTGTGTTTTCTCTCACAACATGACTAATATAGAAGTATGTTTTGCATGACTGCACATGCATAGTCTAGTTCAAATTGGTTGCCTTCTCAGAGATGGGGGAGGGAAGGAGACAGTTTGGAATCCATTTTTTAAAATGAATGTTAAAAATTGTTTTTACATGTAACTAGAAAAATATTTAGGGAAAATAAATAAATAAGGTTGACTAATTTATTATTTAGTTAACTAAATTCACTGCTTAATTCAATCAAAAAGATCATTATTCACTCCAAGTAAACAAATTCTCATAAAGAGTTCATCTGTATTGGACAAAACCATAGAAAATATCTTATCCAACTTCATTTTAAAGAGAGGTATAAGAAAGATCAGTTCTTTATTAAATATCATTATAGACAGATGTGTATTTTAGAGCTAATACTTCTAGATTTCTATTTGAATTCTACTTCCTCTACAATAGAGGAGTCAAAAAAAAACAGGTTTCTATGTATCAAAATATAATTGGGAAATGTTTAACAAAATAAATTAAAATACACTAAGTCACAGATAATGTTAATATGTGGTTTTCACCCATAGGGATATTTACATATATAGTTTTGTGGCCCCATTTCTATTTAAGTTTGACACTGTGCTTTATAAGAACACTTTACAAAGAGTAGGTCTGAAAGTTTATGGTAGTAACATTCAAAATAATATTGTAGTTTGTAAATTGGTATTGGCAAATGATCTTAAGAATCAACATTTCTCACATTAATAGTATATATAAAATAGCCTTTTAAAGAAAGGCTCTCTAAATGTTTGCTCATGGTTATAAAGAAGGTGAAGGAGGATTATGTGAAACAAATTTTCCATTTTCCATCTACTAAATTCTTATAGCTTATCAAATGAGTTGCTCAAATTCAGTTACTGAAGAAAAGGAAGATGAATAATCACAAAATTCCTGTTTCCTGGATCAGGTTAAATTTAGGCCAGTCTAGTGATTCTGGCTTGGGATTAGAATTCATTGAGATATAACAAAAGGCTAATGGGAGCTGTGGAAAGATGTGGAGATATGAATTACTATAACCATTCCAGAAAGCAATGTGGAGCTGAAAAAAATTGACCAAATACCCATACCGTGCTCTTTGATCTGTATATTGCACTGCTAGACCTAGGTAAAACCCTACAGAAGTTGCTGGCAAATATATATATATATATATATATATATATATAATATTTTAAACAGTGAAATTCATAGTAGCAAAGAACTAGAAACATAGTAGATGGTGTTCAATAGAAGGGATGGTCAAAAGAGATAAATAAATAAATTTTAATATAAGAATGACTTTGAATATTACTGTGTTATAATAGCTAATAATAGTTAATATTTATATTGTGCATACTACATGACAGGCAATAATAATACAATTATTATCTCATTTGATCCTCACAAGCACCCTGGGAACTAAGTATTATTATTATTCCCATTCTCCAGATGAGGAAATTGAAGCTACAAAGGTAAAGTGACTTTCTCAGTAATACAGCTAGTAATTGTTTGAGACTGGATTTGAACTCAGGCTTTCCTGACTCCAGGCCTAAAATGTATCACTGATCTGTCTATAAGAAATTTTAAGTATAATAAATACAGTGAAGCAAGGAAAAATTTACATGAATTGGTAAAAAAAAAATAAGCAGAACCAGGAAAACCATAATACAATGTCTAGAACAATATGAATGGATAAAACAACAATATAATAAAAACTGAAATTATATAAAACAAGCAACACCCAAAGAAGAGAAATGAAAAGACAGTTCCCACACTCTTTTTTTTTTATAACTAGAGATTGAAATTGAAAAGATTTTTTCAATACTTTTTTTCCCCAACAGTTTTGTTGATTTTTTTGTTGGGTTTTTTTTTTGTTGTTGTTCATTTTATCATGAAAATGGATAGTTGTCTGGGAAAAGAGAAAGGAAGAAGACATGGGAAAACTTAGGCAATATAAAAACAAATATATCAGTACAATTTTAATTCTTTTTTAAAAATACAATAAGGCTCTCATAAAGTATAAAATAAAATGAAAATAACTTTACTAAAGATGAACTATAAAAGGATATAATTTATATAACATGTTATTACTCTCCATCTCCACATTCAGCACAGCAACTAAGCATACTATCAGAAACTTATGCCTATGGAAAAATGGCAATCACATAAAAACTTTTGACTCTAAATTGCCATAAATTGAACCTTTATACCTGGGCAATAAAAATTCAAAATGACAATTCTGAGAATGAACTCTCTTGTCTATTAATACAATACCTGCCCAATATATTAAAAATAAATTAATTAAAAATAAAAACAGATGTTGTTAGTAACATAGCACCCACTTGGTGACAAGGTCTCTATCTCAAAGAAATGTTATTAGAGCATTAATAGTGCTTTGTTATTATATAAAGCTTTTTTTTTCCCCAGTGGATCAAAACAATTTATATTAATGATTATATTTACCCACACAACATGTCTGTGAAGCTGAGAGAAAAGATTTTTCATCCCTATTTTACAAATCAAAAAAACTGAGCTTAATATAAAAAAAATTATTCAATCTTCTAAAAATAAATTTTTTTACTATAAGGATAATATTAGAGGCAATTCAAAGTGTATATCCTAAGCATATACTTGGAACCATAATAATCAGGAGCAAAATTAGGAAGAAAAGGTCCACACAATAAGTAGTTACTTCCAATACTGTCACCAACCACAGGTCTAAGCCATCAATAGCAAAGTCACTAATTATTCTTGAACCTTTTGGATGGAACATGTCTCAGGATTTAATTGATACCAGGATTTATTTCAAATGTATGCTATTTCAGTGATTACACTGAACTAGGAAAATCCCCCTCTTTCTTTAGACTCCTATTAGGGAAGTTATAACAACTGTTGACAGATTTCAACACTTCTTGTAAGTAGTATCCCTTCTTCTATTGGAGTTGAATAAAGACTTTCCCTCAGTGTTATCAACAAATTTAACATTGTCACTAGTCTACTGAAGAATTCCCCTTTTTGCAGGTGAATTCCTGGTTATGATGATTATAAGGATAGTTTCACTTCCCTTATATAATTAAAACTATTACTTCATTTAGTAAACAACACATACTAAAACTTTATGGGTACAGCTATAAATTCAATTTATCAAACATGAGACAATTTAAAAACAGTCACATAATACTTTTAAAAGGCTAGACTAAGGTCATTCTCTCTTTTCAATCATTCCACTTAGTCCCCTAAACTTTTTGAGGGAGCAGTTATCTGAACTATCTTGGGAAAAAGTAAAATTACCAATTAGGGGAGAATCTAATCCATTTCCTTGGATTGTATAGAGATTTCTAAGAGTATGAAAGCTCAAAGCCCAGTTGAATCCACATAAAAGATGAAATAAGGAAAGGCAAGTGAGATGTACCTAGGGATATGTCTAAAGGAGTGCATCCTCACCAATGAGTCTTCCTAAAAATTGACTACAAAAAGCTGTTAGACCAGTGAGTCTATCTCACCCCTTCTTAGGTTAGTGTAGGTTTATCAAAGATTGACATTTTGAGACCCAACCCAAATAATCAGGTGTGTAATGATAAATTTGCTGTTTTAAAAGTAGAGCTTCCTGAAGATAATAGAGAAGATTGAAAATGGAGTGCATATGAAGGCAATGTCCTCAATATCAGACTTGCTTCATAGTAAAATGGTGACCCTGATCAGAGACAATGATACAGGAGGGCCCAAAGGGAACAGGGATAGATTTTATCAAGGCTTTGAGAGTGGGTAGAACCAAAGCCAACTTAAATAGTATTGCAGTGTCATAGCCTGCATAAATAAAAATAAAAGTAAGGGCACGCCTTTGTCCTAAGATAAGGAAAGAAGGTCAGTGTAATAAATTTGTTCAAGAATTGCTTGAGATCTTGCCATATTAAAATTTGAAAAACAAAAGCACTAATTGGCAAGAGGAGCCTCTCTGGACCACAGTAGCTTTATCATCTTTACTTAAGTCATCTTACTTCCTCTATGTGCACATTGATAAGGAAATAATTTTCCA
This sequence comes from Sarcophilus harrisii, assembly GCF_902635505.1. Taxonomy (NCBI): domain Eukaryota; kingdom Metazoa; phylum Chordata; class Mammalia; order Dasyuromorphia; family Dasyuridae; genus Sarcophilus; species Sarcophilus harrisii. Next base: position 545,094,752 of record NC_045427.1, read on the forward strand.
ATTTCTGTTATTTTCATCTCATTTGTGTCTCATATCTGGTAATTACCAGGTATGATCAAACTTATTTTACAAATGTAAAGACTGAAACTCAGAGAAGTTTTGAATCTTGCCACAGTCACACTTCCAACCAGTGACAAAGTAATTCTTACAAGAACTCAGAAATGAACACCTGAACTCCTAGAATATACCTATTATATTAAGAAAGTAGGCACTGGATAATACCATTAATTTTATGGTTTCTAAATTCTTTTTTTTTTCAGATGAGTTCTAAGACCTATTATGAGCATATTGTCAAATTATAACCCTTCCTTTTTAATTTGAATAAATTATACTTATTTTCCTCATTAATTGTCTACTACATCCCTCTGGACATGGGGAGAATGGGGCACCATTTTAATGAATGAAACAGAAGTATAAAGTAATGACCACCTCTATCAACTGCTTGATGATTGAATGGAGAAGGTGATGAATGCCAAGCAATGCACTCTAATTAATGATATATTTCTGTAAATTGTTGTGTAATAATCATTGTACTTAAATGCAAAGGAAATGCCCATGTGATTTACCATGTTAAACCCAAATTATGATGTCTTTAAGCCATAATTATATGGTAGCACTATATGATGACAGAATGACAGAAATTTGAGGTGAAAAACAATAATGATGCTAATGAAAGTTTGCTTTTCATATAAGACCTTCTTTTCTAATGGGTCAAAACAGTTTATATCGGTGATTATACCATGTAGCCTTATAATATGCTTGTGAAGCAGAGAGGAAAAAAAAGAGCTTTTATTCCCATTTTACAGATCAGAAAACTGAGCTCTTAGGACATCATTCAGATTATCACATCCCATCTTATTCAAGAGCATAGTAAAATAGCCTCTTCAGACTATTCTTTCTTTCTATTTTCTTATTAATGTCGACCCCTCTTCTGGGAAAAAACTATTTCACTCCACAAAGACTTCTGGGAAGAAACTATCCAAGCTTTAAAAATCACTTCATGCTCTCTTCTTATTACTTCATTAATAAGTAATTCACAGTGAAAACTCTTTGGATACAAATGTGGGCTCAACACATCAACTATGGGGCAATTTAAAACCAGAGCATACCCCAACTTGAGGAATGATAGAGTAAGGCTATTCTCTTTCCTGACAGCTAATTTAGTAACATAGCCTAATGCAAAAATACTAGATTACTCACAGGTGAAAATGAAGGAGGAAATTCTGGCCTAAGCCTTCCATATTCCCATATGATAGCCCTCCATATCCCAATATGGTAGCAATTACAATCAATACTCTGAAAGCAAACAATTTCCATTACATATCACTGTATATGTGAGGGAAGATTGCCTGTACTTCAAGAAATTTCAGTGATAATAGAATTATATGATGGCAGAAGTAGAAGAAATTTTAGAGATTAGCTAGTCCAATCATTTCATTTTTCACATGGGGAAATTCAAGTTCCAAGAGTTTTAAGTGACTTCCTCATAAGGTAGAGAAAATGACATTGTTCATCCAGTATTGTTTAGACTGGATCTATAACTCTAACTTATTTTTCCAGCAGTGCACATGAATTTATTCTATCATCCTCTTGCTCTCCTCTTTCTTTTTCTCTCTCAGCCTTTGGTCTCATTCTTTCTCTTACAATTAATGTCATACATCTTAAAGATGGCTGACTAATGTTAAAGATATTAGAGGTATCACATTAGACTATGAAGATTGAGGTAATGGAAAAGAAGAGAAGAAGATTACCTAAGATTTAGAAGACTTCCTTCTACCATAATCCCATAATCCATAGTTAATTCCTGCTACTATTAAAAATGAAAATATAGAATACTATATTCCTTTAATAGTTCTTGACCTTCTAAGATATAGAATGGAAAAGAATTAAGGGTCAAGAGACATATGTCTCCATCTTAGATATAAACAATGCATATAGTTAGAGTAAACTCTGGAATAAAGGCAACCACAGAAAACAAAATCAAGTAACTTCTTAAGAAGATTGCCTACTATAAGTCCTCTCATGCTATAGAATACAGAAAAAGAAACTTAATTTTGCCTGTGGAGTCTTTGAAAGTGAGAAGAGGTTAAAAAAAGGAAATTCATGTAAAAAATATATGTGTCAATATTCAATTTAATGCAAGATATATTTAGAAAGCACATATTATGTGCAATGCATTGTGTTCAGGATTGCAATAACAAAGAAAAAAATAAAATTTAAAAAAACCTCTGCCCTCAAGAAGGTTTATATTCTATTGGTAGATTAACTTGGTTTTTAAACTGCATCTACATTTTTAAAAATCAAATTAATTAATTTTTTAAGATTAAAATGTAAATGGATGGTTATCTGAATTCCTTTTCAAAATGTTTTAAAAGCATAAAATTAAAGACATAGGAGTATAAAAGGAAAGGAAACCAATTATGTTGAAATTCAGTTGTCAAAATATAATTTTTAAAATGTAAGTTCATAACTCCCAAGTACATTTAAATACTCACATGAATATTATCCTGAAAACCCATACTATGGCATTACCTTTTTAGGATAAACTCCTTTTATATCACTGAGAACTCCTGAACCAAATCTCTTTAGATGGAATGGAATATCAACACACCTTTGTTTAATTTCATCCTAAGACAAATAGAGTGATAAGAAGATCAGTTTTTGCTTATCATTTGCAATTAATTTAATGAAAATCTTGGGAAAGGGATAGAGTACTTGCAAAGTATTTTAGTAAAATAACATATTTTATTTATTAAATAAAGGATGCAATAAACAAAACATATAAATAAAATATTTAATTTATTAACATTAAAGTCATAATAGTGTCCTGCATTGTGCCCCTAGGTGAATCTGTGATGTGAAGAACAAATTCCCTGGACTTGGAGCTAGGGAGGAAATTGGAGCTGTGTATTCCTTCATTTCCTAGATGTGAGTTCTAATCAAATAATCACTTTTCAGAGCATTAATTTCCTCAAATAAAATGGGGATGGTAATATGTACACTATTTCCTCTATAATGTAGCCGTGAATTTTAAATGAGATACTTTATGTAAAATATTTCATAAAAGAATAATGCTACGAGAGTATGATCTCCTATTAAGTTTTTGCTGGTAGAGCCTGATCCAACTCTTGTCTCCTTTTCCAGGCCATTGTGCGGTACTTCACCAAGAGAAGGAAGTTTATTTTAAACACTTCAGACTGTCTCCTTTTTCAGCATTATGAAAATTGGCCAAATTTGTAATTTTGAAAATGAGTCTTTGGCCGTCCATCATCTCCCCTTGTCACAGCCAAGGGACACACCACACATTTTCTGAAACTTAATAGACCAAGATGTAGAGGAATAGATAGGTTTTCCATCTGGGCTCAGGGTTGGGTGTGAGCCATGGAAGGCATTGGGATAATCATCAGAAGGGTGATGAATTCAGCAGGGAGTGGGGGCCATCCCAAGGTCAGCCTGGCTACACATAGCCTCTTTGGATGGCCCAGGAGCCTCCCTGGCTGGGCTCCTTCCACATTAGGAAGGGTCCAGAAAGCAGGGAAAAGATGCTGAAATCTGGGCAATGGAGAGGTATTTCTTTCTCTGGGAGACTTCATGTGTCCCTCTGGCCCTATAAACTTGAAAGAGGCTTTTTTCCTCTATCTCATATAGATTTCTGTTACTCTGGGTGAGCAAAGGAGAAAAAGAGCCTGGCACAGCTTAACAACATCTCTAGTCATAGCACCATTACATCTCCTCAGAGGCCTATAGGAAATCAATCCAGAATCTGCAAATAACTTCTGGGGCCCAGAGACACTCAGTACAAGAGCTGAGATATACTTGGGATTTTCCATGTGCTCCCCACCATTCCCTACCCAAGCACACTCGCGCGCTATCGCTATCTCTCTCTCTCTCTCTCTCCCCCCTCTTATTTATATCTACATAATTTACATAGTTTATATGTTAATGTTATATGTTATATATGTGTTAATATATATATGTTAATTTAATTAATATATTTAATTAATTAATTAATATAATTAACATATATGTTAATATAATTTATATATTTGCATAAAATGTATATTTATGCATTATATATCATTTATTTTATATATTTCTATCTATAGACATATTTTAAGACATTTTGCCAAAAGCCCTCCATAAATACACACACAAAAATACTGTCAAAATGAAAAAATATGAGGTTCCCTGTCACTCTCCTTTTACTGTGTTCCTTAAGCACATACCTCCATGGCCTTTCCCTGTCATACTACTTTTACATGTTCTGTGTGTATATTCCACATAGATATAAATATTTTGTTTCCCTCATTAGAATATAAATTCCTTGAAGACATAGACAATATTTTGCTTTTTTCTTGTTTTTGTCCTTCTTTATAACCCCTTATCTTAGCACAATGCCTGCTACAATACAAGCACTTAAAAATGCTTATTGCCTTACTGCTTCAAAAATTTGAAAGTGATTTCACAAGTTACTTACTCATACTGCAGTACTTAAAAACCATCCCCAAGAAGTGGCCATCTAGACACCTCTTGAAGAATTCCTCAACTGAAGAATCATTCCACTTTAGAAAGTTCTAATTATTAGTTAGGTGTTTTTCCTTACATTGAATCAAAATACAGTGCACAATCTAATCCATACATTGTAAGCAGAAGGTTGTTTTTTTGTTTTGTTTTGTTTTTTTGTTTGCCTTTCTTTAAATCCTTGATGCTTAACACATTGTCTGGTACATAGTAGGTGCCTGATAAAATTTATTGACTTAACTTGACTCTACAATTTTAAACCAATCCATGCGATAAAATGATAAAGTTCTGTACCAAGTAGAATAAATTGATTTTTCTTCCACATAACTTAAAACCAGACATGAGTATCTTCCTAAGTCTTCCTTTCTCCAAACCAGTTATCATCTGTTCCTTCAACCAGTCTTGACCTTCAATTACATCCCCATTATCCAGTCTGGCTTTGCCTCTTTTAAAATGTGGTACCCAGGACTGAAAAAAATACTCAGTATTTGATCTGTGTTAGGATACAGCAGAATTCTCACTAGCAAGATTCAATATAATATTATTCAATATTATATTTAGACATTTTGCTTCTTCATTATTTGAAACTAAGTGAATGAAGTCAAGCAGAGTGACACACACCTAATAATCTGACCTGCTAGGGAAAATGAGTCTAGTTTATTGATTGATGTTGGGAGTTCTGAGCTTCAATAGTCTAAAACAATCAGATGTCTGTACTAAGTACACCTCTTTTTTCTTGTTATTGTCTTTCATTCTTCAAGAGGACTAATGACATCAGGGGAGATGTCTTGACTTACTAGTAAAATGGATTTAAGGGAGACAGGGCTGTGCAAAGTCAGCAGCTTCATTCTCTCCTCCAGTCATTAAGAGTCCAGTGGCAAGACATAGGTCAGCACCACTGAGGATGGTCCTGGAGGACAAAGAAGAGAGGGATAAAAACTACTAATTGAGCTCATGGTTATTAAGTGTGTATCTATCCTCAAATTTGAAAAAGAAAATTAAATTCAGGGAAGTACAGGAAGTCTTAAGGAAGATACAAAGTCACTGTATGGAAACATACAGAAGCAGATATTTTGTCCTTTGCATATGATCAACCAACAAGGCCTCTTTTGTTCTAACTAGTTCTCTTTTCTCTGTGACAGTATGATTAAAAAAAAAAAAAACCTTCAAGGTTAGAGCTTCTTTGGGAATTCCATTTATTGGGCAGAATTTTTTCATTCCAAGGATCACTGCTTAGTTAACTTGAATCATAAGTGTTGGGATATGTGATGATATGATCAATGCCTAGATTTTTGAGCTAGGGAGCAATAATAATGAGTCAAATTAAGAGTCATAAAGGAGAAATCTTGTAATCAGTTTATTCTTCCAAAAATGTGAGAGAGAGACAGACAGACAGACAGACAAATCCACACACAGAGAGAATAGGAAATGCTATCATCTTAAGAAAGAAAAAAATTGACTTTAGGATTTAATAAAGAAATTTTAAGGTGGAGAAGATGCACATGAAAATGTAAAACAAGGGAAAAGAAGCTAGTTGAAGTAAAAGTCTTGTTCATATTAGAGTCAATTCTAATGTGTTTACTTATTTCTGGGCCATATGAAATTGTAAAAGGATGAAATTAATACTACCCAACAAATCTTTGTAAAATCCAGAAGATGTTTTGAAAATAAACAGAATTGGATACTCTATAACACTACTGTCACTTATCTCTTCCCCCTTCTACTCTTCTCTTCTCTTTATATGTGATTTTTAATAGGTTCCAGCTGATCTGTGATTGATGGTCCACACAGGCCTGAGACAAAGCATCCACTGGATGCTGCATTGATCAGCTTCTGAGTCCCAGAGATCATTACCCTTTCAAGTGGGACCTTTAAGATAGGGACAATGCTATACTCAATCTCAGCAGGAAGCAATTTCAGAAGAAATATCTCTATCCCACACCCTAAATGATTTTGGGTCCCATAGTTTGAGGGAATAAATAATGAGGTCCTCCGTGGTTAGATGGGTTATGACCTAGAGAGCCTGAATTACTATAAACAATATAAAATCCTACCTACTCCCTGAGGCAAGCAGAGAAGAGCACTGATGGGATTATAAGTGGACTGTTTGGAGGCCTTTTATTTAAGTGGACTTATATTACAACTCCACACCAAGTGGAGGTCTCTGGCAAATTTCTCAGCTAAATTCTTTGCATTGACAAAAAAAATCTCCATAGTTAGAGGATCAAATCAGAAAGCCAAGTTATGACATCAAATTTCAGAGGTAATATTTCCCTTATAAAAGATCTCCTCTACTGTAATCCTTTTGCTCTTTTTAGGATGCTAAATCCCTTTTAGGGTTAGCCAGTTAGTCAGTGGAGTAATCTTCCCCCTGCTCCTTTTTAGAATTTTTAGGTTTTAGGCCACTAGCTAAACTCACAATAGCTAATAGCTATTAGCATAATAACTCCTTTTATGGTTAGCCTCCTAATTCCTCACTTGCCATGCCTGAAAGGCATCTCTGCTAGGGAATTTGTTAATTGCTAAAGCCCCCTTTCCTTGCTAAAAAAAAAAAAAAAAAAATCTTTATGGATTTCATCTACTTTAGTAGTTTAAGAAAATTTTTACTCCTTGGGGGGGGAGGGGGAAAGAAAGTGGACAGAATTTATCCAGGTCACTAGTTTTAAGTGCTAGCTTCTTCATTATCAATCAATTGCCCACATATGGCAATCATCTCTAATCATATAGAGGGATTATCCAATCTCTTCTTTTGAAATTAGTTATTTTATTTCCAAATGGGAGTTGCTGGAAAAACTAGGTGGTTCAAAGGATAGAGATGTAGTCCTAGAGTCAGGGGGACCTGAGTTCAAATCCAATCTCAGAAACTTAATACTTAATAGCTTTGTAATCCTGGCCAAATCACTTAACCCCACTTGCCTCTCAAAAAAAAAAAAAAAAAAAAATGGGAGTTGCTGGTGTAATTTACATAAAGTTGTTGGTTTGATGTACATATAGTAGTTTCCCAAGTCTGCATTTGTCTATGCAGTGGGGCAATATTATATTTTTTCAATGAAAAGTAATTCACTTCAGTCTGGGTCTGCAAAGCTCTTCAAATTTATTCCCTGGGATTTTCTCCTGACTAGCCACACAGAAAAGGAAATGGCAAGATAGGAAAGCCTCTGAGAGGTTTCCACTTTGCAAGCAAGGAAATAAAATGAAAAAGTTTTCTTCTATCTATATTCAGAATCCATCAGTATTCTCTCTAGAGGTGAATAGCATTTTTCAACATGGTTCCTTTGGAACTGTCTTGAATCATTATCTGAGTAACTAAGTTTTTCACAGCCCACCATCTTTTTTGAAAACTGCCTGTTTATTAATCTGGAAATGACTCGTATTTTTATAAATTTGACTCACTTCCCTATACCTTTGGGAAATAGGACCTTTATCATAGAATCTTGCTTAAATTTTCCCCCAATTTTCTTTTCCTTCTAATTTTGACTGCATTAGTTTTATTTGTGCAAAAAACTTTTTAATTTCATGTAATCAAAATTATTGATTTTGTGTCTTATCTCTTATGTGGTCATATTTTTTTTCCTTATCCATAGATCTGAAAGTTATAATTTTTATATTGCCCTAATTTACTTGTAATTATCCTTAATCTCTAAATACTTTATTCATTTTGAATTTCTTGACAGCTTGAGATGTCATCTATGCCTAATTACTTCCAAACTTCTAAGTTTTCTCAGCATTTTTTTCTCAAATAATTCTTAGACCCAAAGCTTGAATCTTTGAGTTTAGTAAGCACTAAATTACTATGATCTTTTACTAATATATTCAATTAATCATTTCACCTTGTTTTTTAGCCACCACCAGATTATTTTCATGATTATCACTTTGTAAAGTAATTTGAAATTTGGTATTTTTAGGCTGCCTAGGTTTTAATAAATAGGTTTTAAACCTATTTTTATCCTTTGATTCCATTGATTTTTTTGTCTTTTTATTCTTCCTGATGAATTTTGTTATTTTTTTCTAGTTTTGTGGAATAATCTTTGTTTGATTGATTGATAGGTACTGAATAAGTAAATTAATTTAGGTAGTATTATAATTTTATTTATTGGCTCTACCCATTCATAAATAATTAGTATTTCTCCTAAATTTGATCAATTCAATTTTTTAAAGGAGTATTTTCATCTTTGGTGAGTAAAATCTGAAATGCCTGAGGGAAAAAAGGTTTAAGCTTCTAAATATATTGTGGTTAAGCAATGCTTGCCAATTGCATAACAAATCAGTTCTAGGACCTTCAGCTTTGGCACTAAATCTGAAATATAGGGAGAGACAGATTTTTATATGTTGAAAACAATCAAATAAGACCAATTAATTAAAGAAAACAACCAGGATATAAAATTAAGTTATATCTTTTCTAATTGGAAGGAAGATTAGGGGCTTTTCAAGTTAAAAGGAAGTAAAGAGGTGTAATCTCCTAAAATCAGAAAAAAAGGTTGTTCCATTTCCCCCTAAGTTATTGTATTCAATCAAAAGAACATGGAAATAATAACTCATTAATTAGTATATGGCCACCTAAACTTGGGTTTCTAGTGAAACAGACACATAATGATGATTTTCTCTAAATTGATTTTGAGAAGTAGTTAAACTAATTATCCACAACGAAAGATATCTCCACTTGAATTTGGGATGTTCTTCCTGCACCCTAGCATGTTATGTGAACACAGCTTGGTGGGGTCAGACTGCAAAAGTCATTTCTGGAATCTAACAAGCTAAGTTCTGTTTGCACCAAATAGTAGGATTTGACTCCACAGCACAAAGTAGAAAAAAAAATTGAGAATGAGATAAATGAGCCAATGATAAAACAATTTCCTCCCTACCTTTTAGCAGTTTAAAGGAAAGGCAAAAATAGCACTCAAATCAAGAAAAAGATGAGAGAATTGCAGTTTATGTGAGCATTCTGATTTTGAGGGACCTATTTACTAAAGAGAATAAATAACATGTGAAATATGCCTTGTACATGCAATTTTGTGAACAAATAGAAGAGACAGGAAAATGCCAAGAGCTAAGTGCCGTGCAAATGGTGCTGTTTTCACTACAGGCACTACAACTGAAAGTACCATATAAAACTTAAGAGACTTAGAAAAGTTGAGTTTTCTACTGAAAAGAAGGAATAGCAAGCAATTTGGTGTACTGAGACCCAGGTTTGACTGCATCTCTTATTAGTTAAGTGTCCTTTGGCTGGCTGTAACCTTTCAAGGCATTCATTAGTGTCCTCGTCTGTCAAAATACTTGGTCTCCTATCTTGAGGAGTAATATGGCATAGTGGAGTAGTGTTGAGGGCCACAGACAGTGGGGAACCCTAGATAAGGTATAAGACCCTTTTATACAGTAAGGATCCCTGCTGCTCATCTGGTTTGGCTCCCCATAACTCCAAGGGTGACTCAACCTTCTTGAGAAGTTAGGGAGTGGGACAACCTGTGCTTCACTTGAAGCTGAGTTATGCTGAGTGCAAGGAAGCATCTGTACACAATAGCAAGCTGTTTATGTGATCTCTCAATATCCTATAGTAATATGTGTATTATGTAGATAAGCATAGGGTATCTAAGGCTGAGGAGTTCTTCGAATAAACAGATTCCTGGTGGAACATCCTCCTGACTCCCACCTCTTCACTCCTCACCCAAGATCAAGGATCGGGCTGGTACCAAAGTCCTCCCGGGAGCAGATCCAGACACTAGGGGTACTTGGATTTAGATTTCACTTCTGACATATATAGTGGCTATGTCATGCATGACAAGTCATTTAACATGTCAGTGTGTTATATATCTTTCTAAGACTCTAAACTAAAGAGTAGGTGGCTACCAGCTATTGTAAAGGAAGTTTCCTCATTTGGCAGTTCCCCAAACCAATTAAATGAGGTACCCAGACCCTTTCCCCATCTCTATCTATGGTGTTAAAGCAAAAGGGTTAGGCATGAATCTATTGTTTCTGACTGTAATCCCAATTATGAAACTGATACAATTTTAGAATTGCCCATCATTCTCTCCTTTTTCACTTTCCACAGTGACAAGAGTTGAATTGGCAGAAGAGAAATAGAAGTCATATGGTTCTTAGACTGTCTATAAACATTAATTCAATAGTCTCTACTTGGAATGCACAACTTTTATCCAGTGACTGATAAGTAGAACCTCTACTAAAAGAACTGGACCACATTGATACTGTAAATGAAACATTCATATTGTAAATGAAACAAAAAGCTCATGAAAACGGAAAAGATAACCAATTTTTTTCAGCATATTTACAATTTTATTTTCCCTGGTTATATTTTTTTTCTTTTTTATATTTATTTAAACTAAATACAAAATAAGAAAAAACAAACAAAAGAAAAAAAAAGACAGAAAAGAAAAATAAAAACACTGACGTGCCCAGTAGAGCATCAGGAAGGATTCAAAATATATAACAATAAAATTTCAATTTCATGAAAACATATATAATAATAGAAGAGATTGTATTCATAACTGTCTACCTTTCCTTTGCTTCCTTGGAAGCTATTCTTTTGTTTTTTACTGTGCATTTTATTTTATTCTTTTTTTCCCCCTTTCATCTCCCCCTACTTCTAACTGGTTACAGTTAAGCAAGGAGATTATATATATATATATATATATATATATATATATATATATATACATACATACATATATATACACATACATTTTTTATATATATATATATATATATATATATATATATATATATCCCTAGCTAGTAAAAACAATTTTCAACATTTTTTTTTAAATTTTGAGTTCCAATTTCTCCCTTCCTACCCTTACCACCACCACCCTCAACCCAGCATTACGAAGGCAAGCAATTCAATATAGGTTATATATGTGTAGTCATGAAAAACATTTCTATATAAGTCATGCTGTGAAAGAAAACACAGACACCTCCACCCCCAACAACAACCAAAAAAAAAAAAAAAACCTCAAGAAAAATAAAATTTCAAGCATGCTTTGGAGGCAGCTAGATAGTACAGTAGATAAGAGCACCAGCCCTGAAGTCAGGAGGATCTGAGTTAAAATTTACCTCAGACACGTAACACATCCTAGCTGTGTGACCCTGGGCAAGTCACTTAACCCCAATTGCCTTAGGAAATTAAAAAAAAAAAAAAGCATGTCTAGGTATGAATAGCATTTTTCATTCTAAGTACTTCAGAGTTGTCTTGGATCATTACACTCCTGAAAATAGGTAAATCATGTTACTTTGTATACTTCACTTTGCATCAGTTCATTGAAGTCTTTCCAGATTTTTCTGCAAAAAGGTATATATAATTAAAATGGAGATAGGTGAGTCAGGTAGTAAGAGTCAATGATAAGAATTGGCTATTGCTTCTACCTCTCTCTTGATACCCAGGGGTCTAAGGAAAGATTAGATTTTAGAGTCAGATTCAAGAGGAAACAACGAGTTATTGGACCCAAACCTCAAAAGTAGAAATGAGCTCATATTAGAAAACTAAGCAAGTTATATGAAATGAGATCTAAGGCAATAAATGTTTATTGCTTGACTACTATAATGGGTATTATATTTTTTCTCTTCCTTCTAATACACATAATTGCATGATTTCTATTTTTTAATCTTGATTCTTATTCCAAAGCCATTTTTCTCACTAATTATCTGATCTTCAAGGAAGACTGACATTAAAGGTCCTCTAAAATTTGGCTCTAAACTATCCTGGCTGCCTTTATATATGTACCTTTTGTATTCTGGCCAATTTGAAGCACTCTTTCTTGAATCCTATCTCTCATCTATTGCCTTTGTGTATTTACACAAATCACTCCCACACTGTAAAGCATGCCATCCTCATTATTAGAAATTTTATCTTCCTTTAAATATTAGTCCAATGGCTAACTCCTCTTTAATGTTTCCCTTTATCTTCAAGTTGTTTTTCCTCCCTCCTCATATTACCGATCTGTTTTTATATCACCTTATCTCAAATCCACTAAAATATAAGTTCTTTGAGAGCAGGGATCATTTCTTTCTTGCTTTTGTATTTCTAACAACTTGAACCCAATAGACTCTACATAGAAATTTCTTAATAAATATCTATTGAATGGTTAGTTTACATATATGTGTGTTTTGTTCCCACCTCTTAAATAGCCTTATACTGACCTACCCTTGTATTGATGATGAAAATATCTAAAAAAAATCCTAATTGTTCTATTAAAAAGCATAGTATTCATATAAATTGCCACCACATTATAGGAATAGTAGAAAAAAAATCTATAGATTGAACTCATTATAGTCCAGACAGACATGTCTAGTCTCTTAAAATATCTAATGAAGGAAACTTCATGTCCTTCCCCAAAAAAACCATTCTAGGAGCATTAACAGTGGCCTTTCCAGAAGTTTTGGATGTTTAGTTTTATGATCCTAACATTTCTTTTTAGAAACCATATAACACACTGTATTTGGTGCTTTCACATCCTTGGAAACAAGGACTCACTTCATAATACAATCTGGGGTCTGTCCAGTACCTTTCCTCTGAGACTCACGGAGCACTTTCCAGTTCTGACTATGGTAACACGTTTGTCCTATGAGGTTCAATTTACAAGTCTAACCACCAAGACTGTGTCTTCACTACCGCCAAACATCTGCATGACATACAAAAAAAATGCAGTAAAAATCCAGGAGTTGTGTTCATAAGACACCAAACTTCCAGATGTTCAGAAACTCCAGTTAAGTTGCCTAGATGTTTCTTTTTTGTCCCTCAATATTTGACAGATTTTGGTTGTTATGTAGGCACAGTCTAAGTGAGCAAATAGTTGGATCGGCTGAGTTATGACACACATCAAGATGTTATGACCCAGATTCAAAACTCCCCTTAGCATCCCAAGAGTGTGTCCCAACCTATTACACTTAACCAAGGCTAAGTTTGACCATGCCATTGTTTTTGACAGGTCACGTGGAGTAGACTGTGATTTCTAGTCTTGTTTATGTCATTTATCAGCTCTGTGACCCTGAACTCTCTATTTCTTTATCGACAAAGGGAGGGGGCTGGATTAGATCATCTCTAAGGCCATTTCTTGCTGTAGCCTTTAATGTTTTTCAAAGTGCTACCAATGCACAAAACAACACAAAGTTTGGAAAGTATTTTCCTTCTTACAAGCTAATCCAAATATGGTAAAATAGAATTGATTTTCCTGGAGCTTTCCAAAGGAGCTCATGTTCTGCCATGCACACTCAACTACAGTGCCAAAGTAAAGCACAAAGTTGGGAGTGAATGAGGAGGCTGTTTTGGAAGTCAGAGTCTTAAGTATAATAGAATATCTGTGGTGCATTTGGACCAGAGCCCTCTGGCTGAATATGCCCACTGAATAACAAGCTGATGCAGTGACAGGAGGAAAGGGTCCGAGTACAGCTTGCAAGAAAGATATGGTTGGCAAGAAACGAAGTGTGGGGGCGGGGAATCTCCCATGACTGATTCTAGGTAAATGGGTTAAGGAGAATGAAAAGAGCATTCTCCCACTTTATGGGGAAATGAATGAATGAATGAGTAACTTAGAAAAACCAAGTATCCCCCCCTCCAACTTCCACCCCCTGCTATTAAAGGAGGGGGCAGAAAATGAATGAAGTATCGAAAATAGCTGAGATAGCGATCTCATTTTCTAAATCTGTCTTTAATGAGAACAAATAAAGAGAAGAAATTGGGGCAATTAGAAAGTAATGAAAACCCTACTAAAATAGCTATTGACAAAAGGCAGATAAGGGAGAGTTTGGAAAATATGAATATATACAAATCAGTTGGTTTTGATGACATAGCTCCCAGAGTATTAAGGAAATTGGCTAACATACTGAGCCACTTACAGTGATCAGCGTTACAAATTATTATTTTTTTTAATGGAGAAGTGGGAAATTAGCCAGAGGGCATGGGGGATTAAAGTAGTACCAGTCTCTTAAAATGTTAAAGTGAATGATCCCAAAAATAGCTCCCCAGAAGTTCTTGTTTCCACATTTCTGCTTTATTCCATCCTATTACTAAGAGAGAAACTCAGTCTAAAGTATATAGGAAAATGAAATCCTAGTAAGGAGTATCAGGGGGCTTATGAAGGATTAATCATAAGAGACTAGCTTTATAGCCTTTTATGTATATTTTTGTGGATAGGTCAGTGAAACATTGATGGCAGCATTCAACCAATCAGTTGTAAGTTTCTTTTGCAGATAAAGCCTCAGGAAATGGAAGACCTCTTAAGAAGAAACATTATGAAGAAGGAATGGAAAACATAGACTCTTGGGAGCGTAACATTGCTGAGCTAATCTATAGAGAATGATGGGCTCAGATTCAAGGACCCTTACTTCCAGAATAATATAGATTGTATTTTATATAACTACAAGAAAGCACAACATGTAGAAGTGCCTAGGATGCATGGTTATGTATGGTATAGTGTAGTTATGTGTGAGTGTGAGAAAGACAGAGACAGAGACAGACAAAGGAGAAATGGGGGGAGAGAAGAGAGGAAGAGAGACAGAGAGAGAGTGTGATGGAAAAGAAAGAGAGTGAGAGCCAGAGCCAAAGAGAGAGAGAGACAAACAGAGAGACACAGAGAGACCCACACACAGAGAGAGACAGAGACAGAGACGGAGATAGACAAAAGAGAAATGGGGGGAGAGGAGAGAGGAAGAGAGACAGAGAGTGTGATGGAAAAAAGAAAGTGTGAGAGCCAGAGGCAGAGAGAGAGAGAGAGAGAGAGAGAGAGACATACACACAGAGACAGAGAGATACACAGAGAGACACAGAGATCCAAAGAGAGAAACAGAGACAAAGACACACACACACACACACACAGAGAGAGAGAGAGAGAGAGAGAGAGAGAGACAAAGAGACAGAGATTTATGACACCAATTTGCAAAGGGGATTTAGTTCTATCTAATCTCCCAAAGCATGGAAATAACCTCCACTTATGATAATCATGCCATGACTAAATTTTTCCATTTCATCATGGTTTGAGGAAACCATGGACCTCTCAAAATATAAATATGGATATTCCCTCCATCTATTTAGATCACAAACCCCATATCTTATTGTAAATTTCACATAAACAATTCATCCAATTCACCAAAGGCCTTCCTCTGACCCTTTAAATAGCTTAGATCCAATAGGGTTCTGGACTGGCCATAGGAAATCGTTCTTTCTTGTTGTCTGTATGACAACCCTACTACCTTTTCTTCAATGAAGTATTTTTATGCCACTCTCAAAAATCATCTCTGGGAATGTGCTATTTACTTACTTAAAACCAATATGTGCCTCTCCATTGTTTTTTTGGTTTCTTATACTTTTTTATTTTTCTGACATCACAGTGTTCTATGATTCACAGCCATATAACCTCAGTGGGAAAATAGTATTATGAAAGAGATTGGATATTGTAACAGTAAGCAGTGAGGGATTATTGAAATCACTGTGCAATTTCCCAAATATGATCTAATCCTATCTCTTCCTCCTACTCAATTCTACACTGAGGTCACAGTCCATCAATAAATATAATTTGGACAGGAGTTCAGATAGACAAATTCAATAGCTGCCTGTCCAGCTGCATGTAGTCTTAACTATATGTGTTTTTCATCTACTTTGTTTTTCTAATGTGGATGGTTATACTGATCTCTTTCACTTTCCTATGAATTTCCCTAAGGAAGATCTCTAGTGTTTCAGAGCTCAATTGGCACATCATCATCTCTGAAAAGGAGTCCATAGAGTATCTTATTATCAATACAAAAAGATTCTTTATAGAATATCTCTCAACATGCTGGCAAAAACCTTAGGTTAGCTTATCTCCTTATTTCAATATTCCTCTGTGTCAATAATCAGGTCATTGAATGAGGTTTTCAGCATTCATCTCCTTCTTTGAATCTTGTATGGGTATTTTTAACAAATCCATGAAGAACATTTTGTTTTCAGTGCTGCATTTTATTCTAATAAGTCAAATGTTTTTCTAAAGTCAATAAACAAGAGACACAGCAGAGACTTAGATTCACTACACTGCTACATCAGTTGTGTAACAAAAGAGATGAGGTGTTGAAGAAAATGATCTACAAAATCCTTTCCTATTCTTTCTCATTTTTTTTTTCATCAAGGATCTTTTCCATACATAAAAGATTTCATAAAGATGAGAAAATAGATATGTAGGTCATAGTTGTTTAAATCTTCTCAGTTATCTTTTTTGGGGCACAAGCATTACTTATTTATAGATGTAAGCATAAAAAATTAAATACAAAAAATGAAATAATGTATTTATATCATGGGAGGAGAGATGATCTGTTTTCTATTAAAAATCGCAGCAAATATATTAGGGACAAGACAGATGTGCTTAGTTATGCTAAAATGTGAAAGTATAAACAAAATAGAATTAAAAACAAAATTGAAGTTATGGGGAAAATATGGGTAATGTCAAAGTTTAAAAAAAAAAAACTCATTATCCAAAATATCTTAAGAACTAATAAAAGATATCCTAGTCCAAAATAGATAAATGATCAAAAGATATGAACAAATAATTTTTAAAATATTACTAAACATTTGAACGGATGTCCAAACTCACAAATAATCAAAGATATTTAAATTAGAACAACATTGAAGTTCTACTTCACCCTTGTTAAATTAACAAAAACAATTAAAAACAAGAAAATTTATTACTGGTGGTACCATAAAGAAACAGATATAATCATTCATTGCTGAAAGAAAAGGAAATATGATATACTTTGTAAAGAAACCTGGCAATACACAATAAATTATTTAAAAAATAAAATAAATCATCAGTTTCAATGTTGAGAATACGACCTGAAATTATTATCAAAAGTGGAGCAAAAGCATATAAAAGAGCTCTTTGCTCAAAGAAATTCATATCATTATTTGTAGTTGTAGAATAGTGACTGAAAGCAGCCTAAAGACAGGTAAATAGTTGAATAAATTATGACATTAATATAATAGAATACCATAATGCAATTAAAAATTATCAAATAGGGATAATTAAAAAAAAAGGGAAAATAAAAAATAAATCTGGAAAGACCTTGATGAAATAATGCAAGAAAGAAAAAAAGTAGCAGGAGTTGAGTAAGAAGTTAAACTAAAGATGATCAAGTGATACTTTAAATTTAGGAGAGTGAGTGGGCAATGGATCCTAATTCCGGGGCAGCTAGGTAGCACAATGGATAGAGCATCAAGTCTGAAGTCAGGAGGACTGAAATTCAAATCTGGCCTCAAATACTTAACATTTCCTGGCTGTGTGACCCTGGGCAAGTCACTTAACCCTAATTGCCTCAACAACAAAAAAATAATCCTAATGGAGATGTATAGAAATAACTTTAAAGGTTTTCTTTCTTTCTTTTTAAATTACATTTTATGGTTTGGATTATATTTAAGTGTAAATTGTTGTAATACATGTTTAATTAGTTTTGTTCATGTTTAATGTAGCAAGATAGAATAGTGAATAAAGTGTTGGTTTTTAAAGCTCAGATGACCTTATTTCAAATGTAGCTTCTGGTAATTATTTATTTGGTGAGTGAAGAAAATAATTTAATCTCTTTGACTATGACAACCTCTAAATTAAAAAGTGGTTGAAATATTTGTTATATTGAGGAAATCACCTATATCAGAAAAAAAAAAACAATTTTCAAATTGTTTTACAAAAAATTATCAATGAATAGTTTTATTAAGTATTTATAAATAAGTTAAACATAGTACTTGTCCTTTAATTGCTTACTATTTAGGAAAATTGAGTAATCCACAGGAAAAATTTAGGGAGGAAATATAAAAGGGAGGCAGCTTGATGTAACAAAAGGACATGGGGAGTAAAGTTGAGGCCTTGTTCCTTAGCTTGCCAACTCTGTGTTTTTTGAGCAAGTCAGTCCACCTCTCTGATCCTCAAAACCTCAACTCTCAAATTTAAATGAAAATACTTGCCTGCGTACCTCACCAGGTTATTGAGAGACACAAAGGAGACAAGGCATAAAAATTCTTTCTAGGGGCTGTACAAATGTAAGTTAGTATGATGAATAAGTGCAAAAGCATGTGAGACAGAGTCCTTATTCATACAGCTGTCTGTATGTGTTGACCCTAAACATTACATTGATGATTTTTTGTGCATTTCCTAATGAAAAGCTCATTTTTGTTACAAAGGCAATAGGGTCCCATATTCAACTGGAGGGGTCAAGATATGACTCAAGGACTGGCCGAGAAAAAATCTAATTGGAAAGGAAATAGAAAGAGATAAAGTTTCTGCAAAAAGCTCATGACTTAGCAAGAATAGTTATGAATGTTCATAGAAATTGTTTTTTTTTTTTTTTTTTTTTACCAAAACAACAATGAGGTAAAGCTCAACTAATAGATAAATCCAAATCCTCCTCATTCCCTAATCTGGTATTTTCTGAACTTCAACTGAGTTAACCATGAATTAGTTTGGGATTAAAATTTTTGGCAGAATGTACAAATGCTTACAGGAAGGGGGAGCTAGGGCACGGGAAGGAGGTTCAAGTGACTGAGTGAGTAAGTATAAATCAAGGATATAGAATACCTTTGAGGCAAAAAAAGAATTGGAGAAGGCTTAAAGTAAAATGTTCTGCCAAAAATGTCCTTCCTATAATATTTTTGAAACATACTTAGTCCATATTTAAAAATTTTAAAGGAAAATTTTCACTTGCATCAAAATTGTGTCCTGGAGTCTATAGTCACATAATATGGAACACATTTGGAAAGATTCTATCCTAATGGTCATCATAAATCCATAAAGGGAAGTGTTCTTAGTTTCATGAAGAGTGAAATAAATGGTAAAAATCATTAACTAAAAGTTTACTATGTGCCAAACTCTGTGCTAAGGCTAGGAATACCAATATAAACAAGCAAGATAGTTTTTGTCCTCAAGGCAATTACCTTCTAATAAAGGAAGACAATAAACCAACAAACATAAATGGAGCTGGGAAAAGTGTGTGGGGTGGAGTTGTATGTGATAGTGTGGGAACAGAGCACATAGAGAAGTGTATGGTACATTAATTTTAGGTAAGATGAGCAAAGAAAAGGATTCTTTCTCCTCAACTGCAAGATCTGAGGGATTTTTCATGGGCCTAGTCAACTGAATTTCAAAAGTCCTAAATATGGGAAGGATCAGTTGCAATAAGCATAAAATATGTATAGAGTTTGATAGAGCAAATAATAGTCCCCTAAAGTTAAAGGCTGGAACACATATAGATTGTTGGGTAGCCTAAATTTTAAAGTTGAAGCAAGCTTGGGCTATTGATCCAATAATTTTATGAGAATTGGCAATTCAGTTCAATCAAAATATTGTTTGGACTATGTTTTCCACTAAATTGACTGTTTCTTTGACTGCACTGATCAGATTTACCAGTTGTACTCACATAGAACCTGAGTCAGCCCAGTTCTTGGCAGATTGTCTCACAGAAGTACACGCTTAGGCTTGAGAAGCTATCTGGTCAGTTCCCTAGGTTTTTGGATGAGGAAATAGAGGCTCCAAAATGTAAAGTGACTTGCCTAGAGAAACATAAGAAAAATATGCCAAAGCTTGAATTTGAACACACTTCCTGTTACTCAAATGTACCATTATTTTCATTATACAATTCAATATACCAATATTTCATTATACTTTTCCATCCTTTACAATCTTCTTTCTCATTGTTTTTTTTTAATTCCATAATTGTGATTAAGCATCTTTTCCCCAGAGGTACTTAACAAATCTAGAATCCAACTGTGAGTAGTAAGAAATGTGCCCAAATAAACATGGTAAAAATTTAAAGAGGAATAAAAAGAAGTTCAGCAAGAAATAAAAATGAGAGAACAGTAGCTTTCAGCTGAAGTGATTAGGGAATTTCAAATTGGGATTTAAAAGACAGGCAGATTATCAAAAATAAGAGATTGGAGTGGAGAAAAGAAAGACAAATTCTTGATTTAAGGAAGAGTGTGAGGAGAGATGGTAGTGATAATATAAAAACTTCGTTTTTGTTTTGTTTTATTATTGGTCTCTCTAATTCTTTACCTTCTTTTGTCTCTCTGCAGCTCTTTTCTTTCCCTTAATTCAAGAAAGTTGCCTGAATAAGAAGAAAATGGACACCATTTACATAGACTAAGTACTGATAGATGGTTAATATGTCTAAAATTTGATAGAAAGGAGAGAAAAAGAGCCCAAATAATCGACTCACTAAAGGCATTAAAACATGTTGCCTCACCATTAGGAAACACACATACCTTTCTCTCTTTTCTGAATATTTCCATACTTCATGGTTGCATTTTCCATTTAAATCTGGATCTCTTAGATCTTTCCTACAACAGTTTCTGTTTTCCTCACATTTTCCTTGGATTTGAGTAATCAAGTCAAAACATCTGAGTGAAAACCTATTCCCTCCATATAATACCCTTTACTTCTTCTTTGAACTTTCTTAGAATGGAGATGAAATCCAGGCATCTCACATATTAACTAGGATGAAGAAAGAACAGAAGTCTCTCCAGTGGAACACTGTTAACCCCTATCTCTCTTCCT
The DNA here is from genome assembly GCF_902635505.1 of Sarcophilus harrisii. NCBI lineage: Eukaryota > Metazoa > Chordata > Mammalia > Dasyuromorphia > Dasyuridae > Sarcophilus > Sarcophilus harrisii. The sequence continues at coordinate 545,115,784 of NC_045427.1, forward strand.
GAGTAAGACTAACTGAAGGGCTAGCCTTTCCCAGCATTAAGATCTTTGCCCTATCCCTTTCTCCTTATTAACTTTCCATGTACTTCCTACTGGTATTTCATTTTAGGCACCATCATATGTTTTAAAATATATACTATATATACTATACTATACTATACTATATACTATATACTATATACTATACTATACTATACTATACTATACTATATACTATATACTATATACTATATACTATACTATATACTATATACTATACTATACTATACTATATATACTATATATACTATATAACAAAGCTTTTAAAACTATTCTTATTTAAAATTATTCCTCAGTTCCCAAAATGTTGTTATAATTAAAACAGTGGAAAAACTTGGAGCATATTTGAGGAATGGAGATATCTAATCTGAGCAAAAAGGAGGTTCCTGATTTTTTTAAGTCATGGAACCCTTTAGCATTTTGGTGAAATTTATGGATCATTTCTCAAAATAATGGGCTTAAATGTGAAAAATAAATACATAGGATTACATAATAAACTAATTATATTCAAATAAAGTTGTCAAAAAATTAAGTCTAGAGTCCCCAGATTAAAGAATTCTTTACCAGGGGTTTAAAGTACCTAAAAAGGACAGGTATGAGAAAGATTGGAACACAAGTATGAGGGAGATTATACAGAACTTTAAATGTTCATTTATATGCCCTTAGTACCTCTCCCAGTCCCTTTAAGACTTCTAGTCCTCTTGTGTTCTTTTTCTTCCTTTCTATCAAACTTTAGACATGTTAACCATCTATCAATTCTTAGTCTAAGTAAATTGTATCCATTTTCTTCTTATTCAGGCACCTTTCTTGAATTAAGGGAAAGAAAAGAGCTGCAGAGAGACAAAAGAAGAGTCAGTTTTGGTTTGCCAAAGTGTCTATATGTGTATTGGATCTGCTCATAAGCAAGCCATATTGAACTTACCTGGCATTATATCATTAGGGGAACTGGGTTCAGGAAGTAGAAAGAGAAAGAGAGACAGAAAGACATGAAGATAAAGAAACAAAGACACACACACACACAGAGAAAGATGAAGGGACAGAAAGATAAAAAAGAAAAGAAATGCTAGTAAGAACAGGACAACTTACAATTGCAACGAAGAATTTAAATGCAAATCCAACCCTTTGTTCTACTTGATTAAGTCCAGCAATGAAATCATTGAGGGACTAGCATATATCCTCTCCAGGAAAAAAAGGAGAATGATGAGGAGACAGCTCCCCTTATTAGATCATCTAGCCTGCTCTTGAGAGTTTGACCAGGATGCTTCCTTATGAGTTAGTTTCAATTACTTAATCCAACTTGGTTTTCCATGGTGCGGGGTGAAGGGTGTTTTTATGACCCAGGGAAGGGCCTATATTGCCCCCTTACAAACTTTTCCTATTTACTTCCCAAATAGTTTCTCTCTTGTAGAGGGTATGAACTTAATGGAAAAGCACTCAAGCCTGCAGGGAACATAAAAAGGAGAGGGGACACCTTGGTGGAATGCCATTTGAGTGAATATTAATTAACACAGCAGCTAGTTCTGGACAATTGATTCCAAACTCCAGATGTTCCTATTCCAACTAAGTGCCTCAGGAAAAAAAAAAAAAAAAAAAAAAAAAAAAAAAAACTAATTGGTTAGTATCTTTGGTGTCATGTAGTGATATAATCCAGGACTGCTGAGCTGATGGGATTTTATTTTATTTTTTTCTTGACTCTCAATAATATTGTAAAGTAATTGCTCATTGCTTCCTTCCTCTGTTTGTGAGGTTGGGAGTAATGTTATTTTCCCCTTGTGTCCTTCAGATGCAAATTTATATTCTTTTAACACATTACATTTTTTCAAAAAGGAAGGGTAGATAAATTGGTGGTGAGAACACCATGACTGAAAGTGAAATATATATATTACTATTGTACTCTTGATTTGACCTTGTCAGGAGTCAGAAGATTTTGAGTTTTAGCCCTGGATCTACTAGTGATTGGGAAAGTCATTTTGCCCCTATGTAAAAAGAGAAAACTGAACTGGATAACTTCAAAGGTCTTTTTTAGTTTTTTCTAATTTATGATTCAATCTTTATCTGAGTATGTATTTTATCTCTTCTATAAGAACATAATTTCCACACTAGTAAGGACTTTATATCAGGATCATAGAATAGAAACTTATGGGTGGAAGAGAGCTTAAAAAGCCATCAAGTTCAACCTCTTCATTTTACAGATTAGGAACTCAGGTACAAAAAAAGTTTAGTGACTTGCTTCAGATCACTTATCCCAATGAAAGAACCCTATCTCTGTCTCGATGTGTGTATTTTCAAGTTCAAATCCTGAACTTGGAGTTCAGCACTCTTTCCATTATACCTCTTTTTTATATTGTATCCCACTGACCTCATCCTGAAAGTATTCAAAACATGTTAGATGGATGGATGAAAGAATGAACAAGGAAAATGAGTGAATAACTGAATAAAAGCATACATACATGAAGGAACATGTAAATAAATGAATGGATGAATAAATACATAAGGTGAATTAATGAATAAATGAATGAATGAATGTTGAATTTAGGAAGAGTCAGAATTATTGGTTTATCCCTTGCAGGCATTTTAAAATTTTTATTCAAAGTATAAATGAATTTCTGCATAAAATAAAGATTAGATAAAATCTTTCCCTTAGGGCTTTTAGAGAATTTGTCATCTATTCAAGTATTTGACACTTGCTAAAGGTTTTGGAATAACCATCAATGGTGTGGTCATGGCAGTCATCCTGTAATAACACCCAGCTCATAAGAGGAGGAAATACATGATTTAAAAAAAAAAAAAAGACAAAACAAAACACACTTCAAATTAGGCTCTCCAAAATTCCAAACAGGCAAGAATTTTTTTTTTTTTAAATGAAATGTACACATGGTTCTACATTATTCCCATACCATTTTTTTTTTTTTTTTAGTAAGGACCTACGATTTCATCAGTAGAGAGATATCCAAATGTGCAAACTCTAAAATTATAAGTAGTGACATTCTCTACAACTAATGAAGTTAAAGAATTGCTCAGAGAACTGAGATATTGGCAATTTGGCCTGGCTAACATAGCCAACATATGTCAAAAGCAAAACTAGATATTCCTAACATGAAATCTCATGTATTTCACTAAACTACCTTCCAAAACTTGGCTATTAAGAAACGATATGTAGTTAAGCCACTAAAAATTCACAAAAACGGCAAAATCAGTTTAAATGCCCAGTCAAGAAGTAATGCAAACCAAGAGCCCCAGTGAGGGAGCACATACTATACCCTAAAGAAACCCTTACACATTTGAAATACTCTAATCATTAAAAAGTGTTTTCTTACCTCAATCAAAATTTGTCTCTGTAATTTCCATCCACTTGTTCTAGCTCCATTTTCTGGATCCTAGACAAGATCTTAAACTTGTTCTAAACAAAACAAGTCCATTCCTTCATCTGGGTGAGAATTCTTCAAATAATTAAAGATAGATATTACATCCCTCCCCAGTCTTCCCTTTTTCAGGCAGAGATTCCCATTTCATTAAATCTATCTTCTTGTGGCATGATTTCCAGATATTTTTACCATATCAGATGTCCTTATTTAGACATCTCATTTAATTTATGTTGCTTCTAAAATTTAGTGCTAGAACTGAATACTACACAAAGAAATTTGCAACTTCTTAGACTTACATATCTCTTTTATTTAAGCCTAAGATTGAATTAGCTTCCTTTACTATTAAATTCCCTTCTCAAGAAGATGGTCTTTTATGAATATCTCAGCTTTCTAATCTTCAATATCCCCCTATTACTTCCTTTTCTGTTTCTTTTTTTAAACACTGTCATTAGCTGTTGTCTATATCTCTCCTCTCCTCATACTCATTAACTGTTGTCTATATCTCTCCTCTCCTCTCCTCAGATAAACTTTAAAAGTTAACTACATTTCATGCTTTTACATCCTCTCCTCTATAAATCTTCTATAATCTGTTTTTTTTACCTTATCATTCAACTGCTCTTCAAAATTAGTAATGATCTCTAAATTGCCAAATCTAATGTTATTTTTCTCAGTCCTTAACCTTCTTGAACTCTCTGTGATGTTTGACACTACTGATTATTCTCTCTTCCTGGTTTCCAGGTTTCCTTTCCAGGTTTTGTGATATTGCTATCTCTTAGTATTTCCTTTATTTGTCTGGCAAGTCTCTTTCAGGTTCCCCCCGCCCAGATCATCATCTTTGCCATGCTTACCTACAATGCTTAATACTTAAGATACTCTTCTTTTCTATATACAATTCTCATTTGATGATCAAGTCCCATAGGTTTAATTTTTATCTTGATAAAGATAATCCCCAGATCATTGTAATGTGAAATAACAAAACAAAATATAAATCACTGGGGTTAATCCATTGAATACCTCATTCCCAATTTGTATCAAAACATTAAAGATCTTTGGCTATGGTCTTTAAACTAGCATCAGATTCTCTTGACTTCATCACCATTTCTGTCATGTCTTCCGAAAGAATTATAAGAGTGATTTTATTCAATGCTTTGCTAACAATGAGATAAGCTATGGACATGGTATATTTTTTGTTTCAATTGCATTGAACTCTTCATGATCCTATTTGGGGTTTTCTTTGGCAAAGATATTGGAATGGTTCTCCATTTCCTTTTCCAACTCATTTTCCAAATGAGGAAACTGAGGTAGTTTTAAGCAACTTGCCCAGAATCATACAGCTAGTAGCATCACCATAATTTACTATATCAATAAATATGTCAAAAATTAAAATAATTAATGTGGCATGACCCATTGTTGATCAAATTACACTGGTTCTTTGTGAACCTTACTTTCTTTTCTAGCTTATTTGTATTTATCCTTTAATAATCCATTCTAAACTTTTACAAGAAATTCAAATCAACTTCATTAGCCTATAGTCTAAAAAATACACTCTTATCCCACCAATTTCTTTTTTAAATTGAGAAAATATCTATTCTTTTTCAGTCTAACATTACTTTTCCCACTATCCATGATTGAAGTACTATAGATTATCTTTAGAGATCACATAATCTAACTGCCTTCATTTTTCAAAATAAGAAATAGGCCCAGATAGATTAAGAGACTTACCTGGACCAGAGTCACAAAGGGGATTTCAACCAAGCTGGGTTCAAATCCAGAACTTTTTTAAAAAAAAATTACTTTCAGTAGCACAGTGGGGGATAAATAATAGTTTTGTAAGTTTCTGACATTCATTTACCATAATGCTAACTCAACAAATAATTATTGAGCCCTTCGTATATGTAGGGCAACATGCAAGGGTTAGAGTTTGTATTTTGCAAGCTCATCAAAGATTATTTTGCATAAACAATTAATTCAATACATTATCATGCCAAATATAAATAATTATGAATTACAATACTTATTTTGATGATCCATAGATGCTTTCCTCACATTTATTTTTGCAAAAAAATCAAGGAAGAAAAATTATTTGCTAAATTTGGATTATGTGCTAGACATTGTGCTAAATGCTTTACATATATCTCATCTGATCCTTACAACATACCTCAGAGGTGGATATTTTTAATTATATCCATTTTACAGCTAAGGAACTTAAGGTAGATAATGGTTAAGTACCTGGCTCAGAGTCACAGAGTTAAATGTCTGAGATAGAATGTGAACCCTAGATCTAAGGAATAAATAGTTAAACAAACTTAATGGTATTCTGGTATAATAGAAATAGCAGTATATATGATATCAGACTATGAGGATTCAGAAAAATTCGTGATCTAGAATAAAATACTTAACATACCTGAGCCTCAGTTTACTTGTATGACAAGAGGGTTAATGATACATCACTATACTATTTTATAACATACATACACACACACAGAGAGAGAGAGAGAGAGAGAGAGAGAGAGAGAGAGAAAGAGAGAGAAAGAGACAAATAGACAGAGAGACAGAGACAGAGACAGAGAGAGTAAACTAATACTCAAAACAAATCTTTGTCTCTTTAAACTTGGGATACTAAATCATAATTATATCTTAAATTTATATATATTCTGGATAATGTTAACCATTCATACTGAAATCCTACTATTGGGCAAAGTAATTTATTTAAGGATATTTCCCCTGAGTCACACAAGTCCCTTTCTAACCCAATAAAAAGAAGTATGTGCCTCTGTCTCCCTGACCTAGATAATGCTATATCTTCTGTATTGCCTCAATGCTTCTCTTTTTAGATTCCTGTTTCTACCTTCCAGTTCTTTTCTTTGAATGAGTTTCTATTGATTAACTTGTAGATTGGACAAATCATCCCCTAGGCCTCCAGACACCCTTTATCCTCTGATTAAAAAAAAAAAAATTTACCAGGCACTATATATGTATTACCTTAAAGATATCTCCTCTTCTATGCTTTTTTCTCTCTGATCTTGTTCTTCTTTCTTTGGGGGGCTTTTTTCTCTCTGATCTTGTTCTTCTTTCTTTGGGGGGGGTGTTTAGGGGTGGGGGGAAGAATGTCTCCTGTTATGGAGTCCTAAAAACCTTCCTTATTTAAGTCCTTCAATTTTGGGGTCTTGGCTAGATGATTTCTTAACTGAATGACCTTTAATAATACCAATATTTTATGATTTGATTCAGAAATCTGAGAGAATTTCGTAGAAAGGAGAAAGGTGTGTGTGTGTGTGTGTGTGTGTGTGTGTGTGTGTGTGACAATAATTAGGAGACAGTAAAGGAAGAAGGGAGATTAGAAGAGATTTGTTGAAAAGACAAAGGTAGAGGGAAACAATCATTGAATATTAAAGCTGTAAAGGATGAACCAATCCCAACTATCATTTTCTGGATTTGCATAGTATTTTACTGAATGAGTGCTTGTTGAATTAAGTTGGATTGCATTTTACATGGAGGAACCAACAAGGTTATCTTAGACCTCACAAAAGTCACCCAGCAAGTCAATGTCAGAACCCAGAGGATAATCTAACCCCTCTCCAATCCAAAGCCACTGATTTTCCTTTACTAAATTAATATTCTTTTTTTTTCATAAGAGAAAAAAAGAAAAATAGTCTTGGTATAGGAGAGAAGGAGCAAGAATAGGAAGAAGATTGCCTCTAATATGTCCCCCAAAATGACTCTTTTTCTTGTCCTCAGCAGGTCTTTTGGCAGACTCTGAATAATAAGATTACCATGTAATCCTTGTTGCTTGTCCTAGGAAGAGACTTATCTGAGGGATAAGGAGGCATTTTACATTTGGATCTACTGTATATATGATCTCTATTAACTGTTTTGTTTCTAATTTCACTTTGAGAAAGAAAGCTACCTGGAAATTTGGCAACAAGGCATCTTCAGAGTGGTACTGTCATCCCAGAATACCCCAAGGTCACAATATACTTATGTTCATGGGAGAGAGTCTCTAGAAAGAACTTGTAGTATTTCCCAGAATGGAAGAGAGCAAAAGGCCAATGAGGCTTCCATAGCTTTTTGGTCCTCTTTGCCTGGGAGAGAGAAGAAATATTTAATTCAGGGCCTTGCCTGCAGTGATTCAGTTCCCAAACAGTGAAATGGAAATGCTAGAGATAGATTATTTATTCCTCTGGCTATTTCTGCTTTTATTCATTCATTCATCGAATATTTATTAAGCACACATGTGCAAGATAGAGTGTTTGATGCTGTGAGATTTACACAAATAACTAAAAGATAATCCCCTCCCCTCAAGGAATTTATCTAATTAGAGTTCAGATATGCACAGCTATGGAGAGAAACAATCTTCAAATCTCAGAACTGAAAAAGATATCAGAGGTCATATAATCCAACTTTTAGCTGAACAAGAATCCTTTATGAACATGGCAAAGGGGCTATCCAGTCTCAGTTTGACAATTTTAGTTAAGAACTTACTCCCATGTGATGCCATCCATTTTGAACAGTTCTAATTTTTAATTTAAAAAAAAAATGTCCCTTAAAGCCAATTTCATTTCTTGCCATTGTGCCTAGTTTGTCCTCTGAGGTCATGCAGAATAATTCTAGTCCCCTTTCCACAATATGTCAGATATTTGAAGACAATTATCACATGCTCCCAAGTGTTGTCCTTTCCAAGCTAAATGATGTTAAGCCTTTTAATTGGTCTTCATAAAACCTGGAATCCAGTTCTGTCATTTACTGAAACTCCTGTCTCTGGACATACTGTATCTTTTCAATATTTTTCCTAAAATGTGGTATTCAAAACTGAACACAACACTCCACATGCAGCTAACTAAAGCAGACTATAGGAAGATAGATATAAGCTTAATATACCTGGAACATAATAAGTGTTTATAAAATATTTGATTTGACTTAAAACCTACTTCCTTAATAATTAACAAAGATGTACTGATAAGAATGTTAGACTTAAGCATAGAATGACCTAGATTTGAAAGCCATTTCTGATTCTTACTGTCTGGCCTTAGGTAAGTAACAAACACTTTTTATGTCAGTTCCTTTATCTCTCAAATGGGGATAAAAGTATCTTTGTCTATAAGACAAAGAAAATTATGATAACAATACTTTGTAAACAATAAATCTCTAAATAATAATGAAACAAAAGGCTATGGGAGTTCAGAGGAATAGATGTCAACAAGCAAAGGAAATAAAGGCAGACTTATTTTTTCTTTATTTAAATAGCCAGCTGGCTTATTGGACAGAAAATGGAATTTGGATTCAGGAAAGGTTGAGTTCAAATCCTGTCTCAGGCATTTATTCACAAGGTGAACCTTGACAAATCACTTATTCCTTCATCCTAAATTTTTTCTGTAAAATAATGTTAATAAAGCACTTATCCTGAAAGGTCATTGTAAGGATCAAATGAGATAATATTTATATGTGTGTATGTATGTATGTGTGTATATATATATATATATATATATATATATATATATATGTAGTATTTTGCAAAACCTAAAACTACATAAAGTGATCTAGTGTTATTTTTAGAATAGAGAACTCCTAAGGTCTAGATTTCACATCAAGTTCAGTTGAGTATTTATCCCACTCTTTATGATCCCATTTGGAATTTTCTTGACAAAAGATACTAGAGTGGTCCACCATTTCTTTCTCCTGCTCTTTTAGAACTGAAAAGGTTATTCAAGATTAACTAGTTTTATATCCTTATTTTGCATATGAGATTTAGACCCAGAAAAGCAAAGAATCTTTCCTAAGGGTATATATTGTATGGTTCCTAGACCTCAGAGATCATTGGGAAAAACACATTTCATATATCCAAGAGACTGAGGCCAGGAGAATTTAAATAACTTGCCTAGGGTCACAAAGGTAACATCCTTCCAGGTGGGATATAAAGGCAGGACCTCTGATTCCACTTGGTGCTTCTTCCCAAGCAACACATAGGAAAAAATGGAATTTGAATCCTCCTCTCTTGATTTCCAAATCCAAGGCTCTTTCCTTGGTACCAATGATGTCTCTCTTTTGGTAAGAAAAGGGACAGGTTCAGGAACCAAGATTGTTAGGGCTTGTTAAATCCTCACAGAGGGGGGAAAAAGACTGCTCAGCAAACAATAAATAAAATAATAAGACTGTTCTCTTCACAAATAGAAAAGTTATTTACATTGGCTTTACACCTCTGCTTTAAATTTTTAAAAATAAGGTATCAAGACATGTTAGTCCATGTGGGGAAAAACTCTGCAAGCAGGAACATTTTCCAGGGAGGATAGGGGAGGGAGAGTTCACACTTCTTCCCTGAGTAAGCACAAGTGGGAAAGCAAACCCATTAGCATTCTGCCTTCACAGGCAATGCAGAGAGAGACCAGAGCCAAACCCTGAAAAATCACTATCTTCCAAGGAGGGCCTGAGCTTGACTGCTCAGCTCCAAAGAAAAGGCTGTCACATGTCTAGCCCTGTTAGTGTCTTCCCCTACTTGCTTCCTTTCCTTTTACTGTTTTCCACTGGTTGCAATAGAACCCCAGCCTTATTTACCAGATTAATCAAACAGGTATTGATTTATGAGCACAAAAGATGATTCTATCTCCTGATTTTGAGCTTCCTAAGAACCTTCTCACTGTCTCAAGAGGAGCTTCTGTTTTATGTCCTTCCCCTCACCTAATTTCCCAATGGAATTGCAAGAGATGAAATAATAGAGATAATATTGTAGAATGGAAAGACTAGATTGGGGAGTCAAGAGGTCCAGCTTCTGCTTTTGACTTTTTGGTCATAAACTTTCTGTGTGATTTTAGGAAAGTCCCGTTGTTTCTCAAAACTCCAGTTTCCTCATTTATAAAATATGAAAATCAAATTGAATGATCTCTAAGATCCCTTCAAGATCCTTTTTATTTTACCAGGTAAGATTTTATTGCTATAGTTAGATGTAGATGCAGGGAGAATAACATCAAGTTTAGTGGAGTTGTCTATCAATCATATCCCATTCTTCAGGATTCCATTTGGGATGTTCTTGGCAAAGATACTAGAGTAGTTTGCCATTTCTTTCTTCAGATGATTTTACAAATAAGGAAATTGAGGCAAACATGGTTAAGTGACTTGCCCCAGTTCACACAGCTAATAAATGTCTGAGGCTAGATTTGAACTCAGGGAAATCAATTTCCCTGATTTCAGGCCTAGCACTCTATCTGCTTGGTCACCTAGTTACCCCAAATCAAATTAACCAGAATTTATTAGGTATTCACTGTCTCAGGTACTATACTAAGTGGTTGTGATAGGGGGAAAAGAATAAAGCTAAACTAAAAAAGAAAAAAAGTTTCAATGCAACTCCAGTTCAGTCAGTTTGTGTGAGAGGCCCAACCCAAGTCTTTTTGACTCTAAAAACAATTCTTCGTCCATTATGAAGAATTACTTTTCATCCAACTCTTCTTTCCATGATCCTTGACTACAATGCCCCATCCCATATTTCAAAGATTTCACATTAAGCAATCTGTAGAAGATTAATTAAAAGAAGATAAAGTTGAAAAGTTTACTACATAACTACCTTTTTGCAGATTCTGACAATATTCTCTCCTCCAGTCCCCAATTCCTAACTTTTTCCTTTTCCCCTACATTCTGGTAGGGGATGGATCCAAGTCCTAGATTTGTAGCCCAGAAATAATTCAATACTGTGCAACCCTTTGCCTTGTTGGTGAAGTCTGCTGTTGTAAGAAGGAAAAAACTGAATGTTTTTCTTCCTTCCTATTCAATTCCCAGTCTAACGTTTCTCCAGAGTTTGGTACCACTCCTACTTCTGGTCTTATACTACATCAGTTCCCACCACTCTGAATACTATGCTCCAAACAAACTGGATAATTAATCATTCCTCAGAAATGTCCTATATTTCCCATATCTAGGTTACTCCTCACAAACTATCCTAGTTCTGAAATGGTTTTTCTTATCATCTTCTACCAAGATTACTATCGTTCTAATGATAGTAATTAAAATGCTACTTCCTTCACAGATATTCCAAGTTGAAAAGGTTTTTTTTTCTGTCAAATAATGTGTGTATACACATATAATGATATAAGTATATGCCCCATTAAATTGTAAGCTCCATGAGAAGAGTAACTATATCACAATATCTAGTACATACCAGATATTTAATAATTATCTTTTAAATGAATGAATTCTTATATATCCCATCTACCCCACAATAATGAATCATTGAAAATTACACTCTAAGTTCAAAACATACTTTGGTCAATATCTATTCACATCCATAGCTAACAAGCAGCCACTGATATTTTGATTCTGCCACACCAACCAAGGTTTACATTAATTTAAAATAAAAGACTTTAATTAAAACAGATTAGCAAAGAAAATAACTAGGAAAATCTCCCTAGACATAGGAATTTACTCTCCTACAAATTCCCCTGCAAGAGAAGTGATATGTAGAAATTGGACAAATCATGTATATTGGGCTTCATGCTACAAAACTTCTCTGACTCTCCAGGGCTATTTGTTTCTTCCCCTACAGAAGCACTAATTTTTTTGGTAAGTTTGGTAATATAATTTGCTGAGCTACCTCACTTTTTTCTCCCTCCTTCCATCATCCCTTCTTTGCTTTTTTTCCCCTCTTTTTCTCTTCTTTCTCTTTAAAAAAAAATTCTTTAGTATTTTTCCTTATTACATGTAAAAACAATTTTAACACTTTTTTAAAAAAAAGCTTTAATTTTTCCAAATTCCTGCCTTCTTCTCTTTGACTCCCCCACCCCTTTGCATTGAGGAGGCAAGCAATTCAATATACCTTATACATGCGCAGTTATGCAAAACATTCCCATATTAGTCACATTGTGGGGGAAAAAAAAAAAGCATAGACCAAAAAAAAAAAAAAAAAAAAAAACCTCAAGAAAAATAAAGTAAAAAAGTATGCTTCAATCTGTATTTAGAAACCATCAGTTCTGTCTCTGGGAATGGATATGTACTTCAGCGTTGTCTTGGATCATTTTATTGCTGAGAATAATAAATCATCCATAGCTGATTATCTCAAAATTTGCTGTTACTTTGTATACAGTACATTTCACTTTGCATCAGCTCATGGAAATCTTTCCAGGTTCTTCAGAGAGCATCTAACTCACCATTTCTTATAGCACGGTACTATTCCATTAAAATCATATACCACAATTTGTTTAGCCATTCCCCAATTGATGGGTATCCCCTCAATTTCCAGTTCTTTGATATCTCCAAAAAGCTGCTATAAATATTTTGGGGGGATATAGGTCATTTTCCCTTTTTTAAATATCTTTTTGGATATAGGCCTAAAGTAGTATTTTTAGGGCAAAAGCTATACATGGTTTTATAGCCCTTTGAGCATAGTCCCAAATTACTCTACATCATAGTTAAATCAGTTTCAAAAGTCCACCAATAGTACATTAATATCTCATTTTCCCACATCCTCTTCACCAGTGGCCATTTTCCACTTTTGTTCTATTAGCCAATCTAATAGATATAAGTAGTACTTTAGAATTGTTTTAATTTGCATTTCTCCAATTAACAGTGAAAGGGAAGGAGGGGAGGGGGGGGAGGGAGAGAGAGAAAGAGAGAGAGATTTGATCTGTTTTCAGACACAATCAATTCCTTTTCTGAGTATAGAGATTTGGATATGAATATAGATATAGATAGGATTTTTCACTATAAGTCCTTCAGAGGAGTTGTAGGTGATTGTATTACTAAAAATAATAAAGTCATTTATAGCTGGTCATCCCAGAACATTGCTATTACTTTGTATACAGTATATATCACTTCATTCATGGAGAATTTTCCAGGTTTTTTGTTTTGTTTTGTTTTCCTAGAGAGCATCCTGCTCTTCATTTTCCAGAAAACAATAATATTCTATCAGAGAAACTTGCTTCAATTTTAAAATCCTTTTTGACCTCTTCCATGACTTGAGAGCAATTCATTTTTTTTTTTTGGAAGCTTTGGATGTAGGACCTTTGCCTTTGTTATTTCTTTTTTGTATGCATTTTAATCTTTCTTGTCATCATAATTTTCTATAGTAAGAAATTTTTTTTTCTATTTTTTTGCTGATTTTCCTAGCCTATTTCTTTATTTTTACCTCTTGGTTAAAGTGAGGCTCTGTTTCCAAAGTGGTGGAGGCTTTATACAACTATTTTTAGATACTTCTAAGGACCTGTAAATTTTTAGTTCTTCCATTGTGGTAAAATCTGAGGAGAGCTGTATTTACTACTCCCCCTAACAAGGGTCCCTGCTCCACTATAGTGGCAAGCTGCCGTCTGCTAGAACTCTTCCTCACCCTCATTACTGATACTCAGAACTACTATCTGGATCCAAACATGGGCAAAGCAACAGAGTGCTGCCTTGGTGCTAGCAAAGAAATTCCTGTAATCTCTGTTGGAGCGGTAATTACTCTTACTGGCTTCGGGCTGAGAGCTGAAAGCAGGTGTTGCCACTGCTGATTCAGTGGCTCCTTAGGTCTGCTCCTGGTTTACTGAGGCCCAATCTGCATTAGCGTGGCCTGCATTGGACTGTGCCCCACTCTTACCCAGGTGTGACAGACCTTTCCTACCAACTTCTTAAGTTCTTTAGTTGCAAAATTATTTTACCCCATCTTTTTGAAGCTAATGCTTCTCTAGAAATGATTTTTGGACATTATTTAAGGATTTTCTGAGGGGTTTAGGGAAGAATAACTTTCTTTTCTCTGCCATCTTGTTTCTGACTCCTGCTGGGATTCTTTCACTAATAAGTTATGAACTCCTGGGGATAGCACCTGCTAGGCTATCTATTCCACTATCCTGCTGTCCCCTAGTTCCCTGTTGAATTGAAGGTATTAAGCAGTTTCTCTTCTATAAGGCAATGGTCAAAATTCTTTTGTAACATAACCCAAAGTTCAAGGTTATTTTCAGTTTTTCTGTGAATCCGACTCATATAGAATCACAACCACACCTAACAAAATCCTTTAGGTCAAGTCTGTCTTTTAAACATTTCTGTTCTCTGCCTCATTCACCATTCCAACAAGACAGTTTTCTGTTTTGGGTTGAGCTTGAATTTTTTTTAGACTTTTATCATGACTCTGCCAGTTAATACTGGGCAAAAAGATTAAACTGAAGCCTTATTTTAGTAAGACTGGAAAGTCAAGATGAACTTAGGTTCATTTCCCCCCCCCAAAAAAGAATTCCCACATTTGTACACAAATTCCTATGGAGTCTATATTTGAATAACTATTTCCATTCTGAGTGCTATATGCTATACCCAAACAGAAGAGAAACAAAAATTAAAGACTGAAAAAAAAAAGCTCTACCAACTAAGGGTTGGGATGTATGGACATGCTGTTGAGGGATGAGAATGGAGGTATTTAAAGAAAAGGAATGACAAAAGTGGGTTAAATATTTCATCTATTCATTTCAAATATGAAGAAGTCAAGAGGTTTCCAAAAGGTTAAATTCTTCACTAGTCAAGGTGAAAATTTATCCACCTAATCCTTAGAAAAGTACTCAATTCACATTGTAAGGAGAAATTTCCTGAAGATTTTTTCAGTGAATAGTGAATATGGCATGTGTGTGTGCTTCTCTGCCTAAGTCCCTTTTTTCATTTTTCAATAAGATTCAAAACCATAAATTATGTAAAGCCAGGAAGCTAAAAGGCAAGACCTTTGCTGGGGTTCATTTCAAGTCTGAAGTTCAGACTGCCTTTAATAACATAATTGCAAAAGGCAAAAATCCATCTGAATGAAAAACTCCCTTTGAACAAGGAATGGATTCTCAGACAGCCACTTAGAGTTTCTTTTCCTTTACTGATAGGAGAGGGTAGAGGAAGGGTAAAGGAAAGGTGGGATACTTTGGCTGAAAAAAAGCATTAATGAGTAATGCTTATTATAATTCCTGGTTTGGGATTCAATGGGAGAACCTACTTTAATTAGACTTTAATACAGTATCTAAATTCTTCTCAAGGTTTTTCACAGGCAAGGCTGCCTTTATGTATAGGTATATGAGGGATATGACATCACCCCTAACATGGTATGTGATTTCAAGAGCACAGAGAGGGTAAGTAGATGCCTCACTACTCTCAGTGGGTTTAGGTCTCCAGACCTAGTTTAACTACATCCCAGAGGACTGAGAGAACTTTCAGATATGAAAACTGAATTAATTTTGGTGAAATTTGAAATATCATAAAGAATATAGTAAAAGTGCTAAAGGATTGTAGAAAAATAGAAAATGCTTCAATTTTCAACAACAGTAAAGAAAATGGACTCTAAATTACATGCCAATGAACTTATTCAATTGCTGTAGATAGTTCTTGATAACATTGTTACAGGTATGAAAGAAACATGTATAAAATGAAGTGGTGATCCCAAAGAGAATCACTTGTTCAGAGACTGCTAAGAGATACAATGAATAGATTACTGGGCCTTGTGTTAGGAAAACTTGAAGTCAGATCTTCTCTCAAATACTTAGTAACTATGTGACCTTGAGCTAGTCATTTAACCTCTGTCTTAGTTTGAACTATAAAATGGGTATAAAATACTAATTATACCACAAGGATATTGTGAAAATCATATGAGATAATATTTGTAAAAGTGCAGAGTACAGTCCCGGGTCCATAGGAAGAGTTTAATAAATGCTTATTTCTTTCCTTCCTCTCTTCCTTCCAAAAAGAAAGGTCATGACAAGCTTACCTCATTTCCTTTTTTTAAAGCAAATTATCCAATGTGATTATGATAACTATGATAGATATAATTTAATTAATAAATTAAATGTGTTTTAACAAATGCATTTGACATTGTCTCATATAGTATTCTTGAGGGAAAGAGGAAGAGAAACATGACCTAGATGACAGTAAGGATATGGACTAGACCAATGATTTCATCAGTATAGAGAACTCCATTCAAAATGGATTCCCTCTCCAAAAGCAAACTGACATCATCTCTATAATTTACTACATGAAGAGAACTGCCTAGAGAAACGAGAGATCAGGTAATTTACTGACCTTATTCACTCAGAATTTGCCATAGGCAGATGTTCAACCCAAAATCTTCCTGGCTCTAAGTTCAGTTCTCCATCCCTTCAACTTTGCTGTCCTGCTGGTAGGAAACTGACAGTAAATTCTTAACTAATTGAATGGTAAAACTCAAAGACATTTGTGGCTTCATGTCAATTTGAAAGATTTCCAAGGGAGTGTATAGTGTATCCAGCATGTGTGATTGTCATTGGTCTATTCACTAATTTTTTCAATGATTTGAGTAAATGTATAGGGTTCATATTTTTCAAATTTACAAATAACACAATGCTGGAAGTTAATTAGCATGATAGATAACAGTTTAGATCTAAAGTATACATAGCTTAGGAAATTTGGTCAGATCTAAAAAGATGAAATTCTAAAAAGATAAATATAAAGACTTACATTGGGGTTCAAAACTCAAGTTCACAAGTACACAGAAGAAGGTAAATCTTTTTCATTTGAAAAAGAGTTGGAAGTAGGAAAGGTAAAGTTCTGCCTCAATTTGAGTAACAGGGTAGTGTAATATGGAAGACAAAAAGCAAATTTAATCTTAAAGTACATCATTAGCTTTTTGGGCATAGTTCCAAATTGCTCTCCAGAATGGCTGGATGTGTTGACAATTCCACCAACAATATATCAGTGTCCCTGTTTTCCCACATCTCCTCCAACATTCCGTATTATCTTTCCCTGTCATTCTATCCAATCTGACAGGTGTGTAGTGGTATCTCAGAGTTGTCTTAATTTGCATTTCTCTGATTAATAATGATTTGGAGCATATTTTCATAAAAATAGTCTTAATTTCTTCATCTGAGAATTGTCTGTTCATATCCTTTGACCATTTATCAATTGGAGAATGGCTTGATTTCTTATAAATTAAGGTCAATTCTCTATATATTTTGGAAATGAGTCCTTTATCAGAACCTTTGACTGTAAAAGTGTTTTCCCAGTTTATTGTTTCCCTTCTAATCTTGCCTGCATTAGTTTTGTTTGTACAAAAACCTTTCAATTTGATATAATCAAAATTTTCTGTTTTGTAGTAAATATTGATCTCTAGTTCTTCTTTGGTCATAAATTCCTTCCTCTTACACAAACTATCCTATGCTCTTCCAATTTATTTATAATCTCATTCTTTATGCCTAGATCATGAACCCATTTTGACCTTACCTTGGTGTACAGTGTTAAGTGTGAGTCAATGCCTAGTTTCTGCCATACTAATTTTCAATTTTCCCAGCAATTTTTGTCAAATAATGTATTCTTATCCCAAAAACTGGGGTCTTTGGATTTGTCAAACACTAGATAATTAAAGTTATTGGCTGTTTTGTCCTTTGAACGTAACCTATTCCATTGATCAACTAGTCTATTTCTTAGCCAATATCAGATGGTTTTAGTAACCACTGCTTTATAATACCATTTTAGATCTGGTACAGCTAGCCCACTTTCATTTGATTTTTTTTCATTAATTCCCTTGAAATTCTTGACCTTTTGTTTTTTCCATATGAACTTTGTTGTTATTTTTTCTAGGTCATCAAAATAATTTTGGGGGAGTCTGATTGGAATAGCACTAAATAAGTAGATTAGTTTAGGTAGTATTGTCATCTTTATTATATTTGCTTGCCCTATCCAAGAGCATTTAATATTTTTCCAGTTGGTTAGATCAGAATTAATTTGTGTGGAAAGTGTTTTGTAGTTTTGCTCATAAAGTTTCTGATTTTCCCTCGGCAGATAGATTCCTAAATATTTTATACAATCAGTAGTTACTTTAAATGGAATTTCTCTTTGTAACTCTGACTGTTGGATTTTGTTAGTGATATATAAGAATGCTAATGACTTATATGGGTTTATTTTATAACCAGCAACTTTGCTAAAGTTGTAGATTATTTCTAATAACTTTTTAGTAGAATCTCTGGGATTCTCTAAGTATATGATCATATCATCAGCAAAGAGTGATAATTTGGTTTCCTCATTGCCTATTCTTATTCCTTTAATCTCTTTCTCAACTCTTATTGCCAAAGCTAGCATTGGTGAAATATGATTTAAAGGAACTCTGGTGGTAGATGTCAAGATCAAAGATATGACCATCTCTGTGAGTATTTGTGATGAAATGGGACAAAATTAGAAGACATCACAAAGTAAACAGATTGCTTGAAAAAAATCCAGAAACTTTTGGACCTATGATTGTTATAGTAAATGAGTTCAAAATAAAAATTATGATAAATAGGTCATTCCCATAACCAGCCAGTCTCATGTTGATCTAGAGTAGTGGTGCCAAACTTAAATTAAACAAGGCCTGTAATCTATATATAGGAATTCCTATGAGCTGCATATTGACTTAGTTTTAAAGCATAATGTCTCTATTTTATTGCATCTTTATTTATTAAATATTTACCAATTATATTTTAATATAGTTTGGGCTACAATCAGCAGTACTGTAAGATTCTCATGACTTAGGTTGTATGTGTCTGCTCTAGGACAATGCCTTATGGAGGTGGGGGTGAGTAGGAAGGGATAGATTGACTTTTCTCTCCTCTTCTCTCCATTGACCAGAGGGAAGTCTTATGAACCTCTAAAAACTAGATTTGAATTCTGAAGAAGCAATTAAACAAAATAAACTGTAGTAGTCAGCTTCTTGGCTATTAAGAGCACCAATCTACTCTATTAAGAGCAAAAAAAAAAAAACTGAACTTCCAGTCACCAAGAACTAAATTACCCTTTTGCCATGTGGGCTAAAATTAAATTATTCCCCTCCCCTCCAATCTACTCCCTTAGATTCTGTGTTCGATGACAGGAGATTATGACCCAGACTTTTGGAGAATTGTTCTTTATGATAACTGTTCTTACTGAACTACCTTAGTAAAAGTAAAACTTTCTAAAAGCTAATTAATTGTGATTATCTAACATAATCAGTAGTGGGCATCCTAGATGGGAGTTCATAAACATTTCAGTGATAAGGGAGTTGGGGGTAGAGTAATGTAGAACTCAAATAGAAATACTGCCCATATTGACTTAGAAAATAACAAATTAAATATTATCTAACAAATTAAATATTAGTATTATCTAAATACAATATTGTATTATTGGTTTTTTTAAACATTTCCCAATTACATTTTAATCTGATATTGGCCTCTTGAGAGTTTGGGACCAAAGTGGCCTTAGTCTTTGAATTTGATACGTTTGCTTTACAATTTTGAAAGAGAAAGATATTCAACAATTGTTATAATCAAGGAACACTATGTGGAAAAAGTGGTTTCTGATGTGATCTTTAATAAAGAATAAGAATTCTGAAAGTAGTAGTTAGGAAGGATCTTATTCTAGGCAAAGGCGACAGCAAATTTACAGAGATGGAATGTCAATTTTAGGTAACGTGTAGTAGTCATTTGATTAAAATTTAATATTCATAAAGTCAACAAATAAGAAACAAGACTGGAAAGGTAAATTGGAACCAGATTAAGAAGATTCTATCTTTCTTCCTCTACTACCCACTCCCCACTCCTACATGCCCAACTCCTGTTCCCTAGAGACAATAGAAAGTCACTGAAGATTTTTAACTATGAGAATAATTTAGCCAGACCTGAGCTTCAAGAAGCTTACTTTAGGTAAAGCAGAAGTTCAAATTCACAACCAAAAGGAAGCCCTACAAATCTCTAAAGCAAGACCTAAATCAGATTAAAATGTAATTGAGAAATATACAATAAAACAAATAAAAATGCAATATAACAAAGATAATGTTAATTTGCATTTTTCTTAGTCAATTGGACCTACAGGCTTGTTTCTATTTCATTTGGATACAACTAAAATTCATGAAGCATGAATTAAAGATGAAAGAGAACAGTGAAAAGAAGATCATTCAGTAGACTAGCCCTTTTGCATCAAGTTTTCCAAATCTGTGAAATGGGGATAATAATTGTTTTGTTTCAAAGTTTTATGTAAGAATCAAATGAGATTATGTTTGAAGTGTATTCTAATTCTCAGAATTTCAGAATTGCCTAAAGCTGGGAGACACTGAGAATTAAGGTAATTAAATAATATAATGAGTCATTTTTGGATCCAGTAGTAGAGAGTATAACTCTCTTGAGTCCCAGAGGCTCCTCTCCCTACTCCTCTCCCTATTGCATGCTATTACCTTGATAAAATTTATTGTCAAAAGTTTTGCATCATTTCTCTATTTTCCAAAAATAATACAATACTGTTACAATGGTTAGATGATGTCAAAGTTGGCAGGGAATTTTTTTTATGACACTGTCACTTACTTGTCACTTTTTTTTGTAGAATATTAAAAAAAAGACCAAACACCCCTCACCTTCCCACCCACAAAGCCAGTCTTATCTCTACTTATCCTGTCTTAGACTCAGGACAATTATTTCTTTTCCCTCTACATAATATTGTTCTAATAATACACCATTAAGACAATCATAGATGGGGAAAACCAAGTCATTGAATATTTTAAATGTTTTATCAGAAACCTGTTGGTAAGCAAAGTCTAGGGAGGATAATACATAATCTGCTATAACCCCTGCTAACTCACTCAGCCCTTTGAGCCAAAAGCTCAACCCTAATGAGCTCTTTTTTAAACCTGTGTCAAGAAAGAACAATAATTAGGGCAGAAAGACTGGGTCTCAGCCCCAGAGTGCCAAACTTTAGAGGGCACTGAGAGAACTTGCAGTCCTAGAGGAGCTATAGAAATAGCTGATATTAACACCTAGTTAGCAAGAATAATTAGTTAAAATATGAAGCTCAAGGAGTTTCTTTCTTCCTCCTCCCCCTCCCACAAAAATTATTTTTCTCACACCAAATGATCTCATCTATGAACTACCTATGCTTTGTGTTTGTTCTATTGGTCCTGGGTGCAAATAATGCTAAATATATATATATATATATATATATATATATATATATTTTATATATAGGAAAGACTCTTTTATGTCTATAATCAAGTCAGTTAATCAACAAGCATATATTAAGTGCCAAAATACTCTTTTCTTGAAAAGTAAAGTGATGGTCTCATTTCCAGAGGCAAAGATGTTTCTGATGAATGTCTCATTATTAGTTTTTAAAACTTTTGTTAAGGATTTGTAGAGCCAAATATTCCAGGGAAGAACTGGATAATATGCAAAACTTAAAGCAACCATTTCTTGCATCACCACTTAAAATTTAAAGATCATTCCAGAGCAAATTTTTCTCTGTGTTCACTCCATTTTTTAATATCAACTACAAATAGTAAACTCTGCATGAGATTGATAGATCATTATGCCTTTTCCAAAAGGGGCAAACATGATTGAAGGAACTCAGAGGGATACATGAGACAGATGCCAAGACATATTAAATATGCTTTGAAGGTAATCTTAGTATGAGAGCCCCTAAGCACTTTCTCCACCTTAGTATGGGAGGCTGAGGAGAGTCTGGATTAGAAGTGGTGGAATCTCCAGAAATCTGCTCAGCTCTTCTGAACAGAGGGAAAGAGTTCCAACTGTTACAACTTAATTTGGGTCACAGAACAAATGACGTTCGAGGAAAAAAAGATAAAACCCAGTCTCTTCTTACAATCATGTAACTGCTTTGCCCAGGCAGAGGGAAGAAGACATGTATTCCCTGAGAAATGAAATGAAAATGTGATTGGAAATGCCATGCATTCAATGTATGAGCATTACTCCAATAATCAATCATTCAAATTGAATTGTTTATTTGTACATCTGATTATCTTTGCATTATTTAGGAGCTATTTAATGGTAGACAGTCTGACAATGTGTGCCTTACACATGTTAGATAAACTTAGAATTACTCTAAAACATCTTTTATAATTTTTCAGACATGCACACTGATTGCTATTTCCTATTTGGAGGTTCTTTAAAGCACATGAAGTCCTTTATAAAATTCCCCATTCCCGGTGTTCTCTCCTCCCCAACCCCCATCCCTGACAGTGCAAACACTAAAGAACAAAGGAATAATTCAGAAATCTGCAAAAAGAGGTTTCTCCTGAGCCAGACCTGGCAGTGCCAAGAGGATGGCTCCCAAAAGTGCTTACTGAATGCCCAGCCTAGTAACCAAAAAAGTAAAGGGGTCCAGTCTTCTCAGGGGTAGACTTGAAAAAACTACCTAATCTCCTCTGGGTGAGCAAAATACCTGATTTTTCAGACAGTCCATGAGCCTTCCTGTTTTGGAACACTAGGCAGTTTCTGCAGAAGGGGGACGGGGGAACGTGCTTTGAGTGCTTGACACACATCCCTGGCGATTGAATGAACTTGGCTCTTGGTTGACTGGAGGGGGTGGGGAAGACTGTGTTTTCAGCTCTTCTCTTTCTCACTGATGTTCCTACTGAATAGATTATATCCTGACAAGGCATCACCTCCAAGCAGAGTGGTTTATGTCTTGGGCAGGGAGGCAGAGCCGAGTGAATTGTGCAGACTCAAGAGTTCCCGTTCCTTGTTTTTGCATTGCTCTGGTATCTAGAGAGCCTGGCTTTATTACACTGCCGAGTTTCTTTAGATATTAAATATTAGAAATTAAAAAGTAACAGTATTAATATCCTGCTAGCTGATGGCTTTTGAGCTGATGTCTCATAGAAGAAAAAAAAACTAACAATAACAAAATTTGACATTTGGTACATTCTATTGGAATTGTTCCTCTTCCTTCTTTACCTCCCCATTCTTCACCACCCCTATATTTCTCTTTCTACCATTGTTCTCTCTGAAAAACTTTACTTGTCTGGCTTTTTCTTTCCCTAATTTTTTTCTGAGGCTATTTGCATTACAAATAAGATTTCTAGATCCAAGGAAAAGAAGTTACACAGTCCACCTCAGTGGTGGCAGGACCCAGACCCGGTCTTGGCCTAGGTTAGCTGCCCTTTACCCAGTAGGCTCTGTCTAGCCAATATAACCTGTATTCTCATGCTTCCCATGTGTTTATGTTTGGCAAAGAGAGACATCCTGTTTCAAAGCAAAGGAAACTTAGAAACGCTCTAGAGTATCAAATAGCTTTTGCAGAATGACATTTCAATGAGTAAATTAATCTGAAATGTCCTGATTCTGTTTTCTGTGGACTTCTAAGGAAAGGAAAGGATAGGAGAGTGTTGGTCATTTTAGAACTTAGTGAAGCTTCCACTTTTGCCAACACAGATTGATATTTGGTTAAATTAGTTATGACCCCTCAATTGCAAAGCTACCCTAAGCAAGATAATGAAATAAATGAAATTTGGTTTTGATATTCTTTTCCTTTGGCATGCCTTTCCTTCTCAGCTATCCACTCCATTGCTTTAGCTTTTTTCCTTCTGGATCTGGCTCATTCATCTTACCTCCCTAACTGGAGACTTTCAAATTTCTCCAGTGAAAATTCCCAGTCCAATAGGTTATTGAGCTACAATGTGCTGTGGGGGAAAGGATATTTGGCTTGATTTTCCTCACTATTCTTACTATGGTACTTAGTAGCTATATAACCACAAGAAAATCACTATATCTTATTGGGCTTCATTGTAATAGAGGAAGGAGATATGTACATAAACAATCTCATAGAGCTGGTTTATTTTGTTTCTTTAGGGAGGATAGGAATAGGTTGAACCAGTCTCACTTGTATCTCTGTTGATAGAGTATACCATGCAAGTAGCCACCTTCTTTGTAACTTTATTATCTTAGAAGGTTTCCAAAGGACACGGATCATGTTAAATAATATCACCAGGATCAGAAAATCAATGAGGCAGAACAACTACATAGTGCAGTGGATAGAACACCAGCTCTGTCCTAAGGAGGATATGACTTCAAATCTTGCCTCAAAAACTTGACATTTACTAGCTGTGTGGCCCTTGACAAGTCAAAAACCCAATTGCTTTGCCAAAAACAATAGATGAAAAAAGGGAAAAAAAGGAAATTAATTATGTGTCAGAGAAAGTACTTGAACTCAAGTCTTCTGAACTCTGTTTATCTTGTTATCCACTATATTTTACTGTCTGTTTTTTTTAACAGGATAATGAGGCAAAAATGAAGGAACATACAAAAAAGATTTTATAATCTCATGTAATAAATAAATAAATACCATTCAAATTCCGATGATTATTATTAGCTACTCCATAAGTATTAAAGATATCAATTAATTGATACAGTTGGTTATTTTCCTTCATTCCAGAAGAGAACCAAAATAACATCACTATGTTAGAGTTGAGCAAGTGTGTCGAACTGTGGCTGATTAGACCAATTATCAGACCAATTAGACCAATATGGACTCAGAATGCTCTGCCATAGGTCAGATAGGACAAATAGTCCTTATGAACAATTGAAGCGGATTCTCTAACTTTGCACATCTCACATTTCTCCTGAGCTAATTCAATTCTACTTTGCTCTTAGATCATAGTTCTGATGAGGGCATGCCATGCTGGATGGCTCTGTACCAGTATCTCTCATGTCATACAATCAGTTCTAAAGTTCTTAAGAGAGACCTTGAGAGTATCCTTGTATTACTTTTTCTGACCACCTAGTGAGCACTGGCCCTTTATGAATTCTCCATAAAATAGTTTTTTTGGCAAGTGTACATTTGGCATTCTAACAATGTGGCCAGTCTCACGGAGTTGTGTTCTTTGAAAGTTAAAGTTTGAATGTTTGGCAATTTAGTTCGAGGAAGAATCCTAATGTCTGATATTTTATCGTACCAGGTGATCTACAGAATCTTCCTAAGACTATTCAAAGAGAAATGATTCAGTTTCCTGGCATGGCACTGTTACACTGTCCAGGTTTTACAGGCATATGACAATGAGGTCAGCACAAAGGCTTTGGAGACCTTTCACTTTGGTAGTTAGTTTAATACCTTTCCTTTCACACACTTTCCTTCAGAGCTTCCCAAACACTAAGTTAGCCCTGGCAATGCATGTGTCAACCTCATTATCCATGTGTACATCCCTAGAAAGTGTATTGCCGAGGTAAGTGAACTTTTCCACAGGTGGCAAAGCACCTAGGGCTGATTCTATGTCCATCTGTAACAGTAAATTGATATAGATTGATACATATAAAAATCTGTGCTTGACCCCATTGCATAGTAGGAAACCATGTGGAATACAGTTAAGCTTGTTTTGCTTGGTCCTGGAACACAGAACTATTGGAACTACATAGGAGTTTCAGGGAACTCAATTTTAGTTCTATATGGGGAAGAAATTAATTAGAAATCAGAGTTTCTTACAGGCTGAATAGGATACGTCTGGAAGGGATAGATTTTTTTTTTAAATCACTGGTTGCTTTTAGAAAGTGACTGGGAGAACCCTGCAAAGCGAATTTTTGTTATGGGGCCAGTTGGATTATATAACTCCAAGGTTCCCTTTCAACTCTGAGATATTGTGATTGTATGAATGAACTTTTTAAAAGAATATAAGTGAGAAAATATCTCCTTCTGAGTAGAGAAAAGAAGACAGGGGGACTCATATTCATAGTAGCAAAACTCCAACTTGCAGAAATTGGCAGTGATGCAAACACTTGGTTTTGAAAATTAGATCAATATACTATGAAGAGCTAGTGGAAGAAAGAATTAGCTCCATCATAGTGCCTTTGCAAAATGTTTGTTAGTGTTTATTAAATGTCTGCTGAATTGAACAACAGACTATACATATTCACATTGAACAAAAGACATCTTGGTGTCTATACTGTCAAGAGTATCACAACTAGGGTCAAATTTTGGCTCTGAAACTTATCTATGATGAGGTTATGGTGGGGAAGTTACTTTTTATGATTTTCTCTGTGAAATAAATATAAGAAAAGTTAATCATATTTATAATATCTACTTCAAAAAGGATATTAAGCAGAACACTTTGTGAAATTTAAACCACTATGACAAAATTAGTTGTTAATTTGAGTAATTATATATCTTTGAGATTTCAAATAATAAAGAAGAAAATACAATTGATGACTGAGGTGGGGCATATTTGAGGTAAGCATATATATCTTGAAAAATCTCTTAGATAACAGGCTACTTTTTATGTTTTATTCTCCAGAAGAACTTTAGGGAGAAATTCTAGGTGGCAGGATAAAGAGAGACTTTTAGGGAACCAACTCATCAAGGACAAAGAGCCTATTTTATTTTGCCAATCCCAGAAAGAGTGAAACACAGCCAAAAGGCTTCTTTAACCCCAGAAATGGAACTTTTTGTTATTATAATAATTTCTGCAGTTCCCCAGGAGGTGTCAGCTTCTCTTTAAGATGTTTCAACATGTAAAAAGTCTTTAAATCTCAGATCCATCTCCCCCAATTCCAAAGATCTAATCCTTTTTTACCCTGCCCGCTTCCTTTTTCTCTTTTCCTATCCTGTCCTCCTCCTGCCCTGTTTATTTTTAGTGGCAATAAATCCATCTCCTAATCTTGATGGTTGATCTTTTTTAGTAAATTTAATTAACTACATTTTTAACTCCACTCTCCATGGCCTTGGCAGGAGCTAGTCATTTGTCTCACAGATGACAGGCGTGATGGGAAGGGGAAGGGAAGAAGAGAAAAATAAACACAACGGCCCTTGGCTTCTCCCATTTGAATGAGGCAGGCTAATGGTATTAGTTGTGCTGGAAGCTGTGGCTAACGATGACTATCTCTAGGGACTGAGAGGTCCAACACCTGAAATCTGGCCAAGAGATAAATGGGGCATTGTTCCAGAGGGATAGAGATGAGAGAAAGACACACACAGACATAGAGAAAGAGAGGAGAGAGAGAGAGAGAGACAGAAAGAGAAGAAAAGGAGAGAAAGAAAGAAGGGGGGAGGGAGAAAGAGAAGGAGAGAGAGAGAGAGAGAGAGAGAGAGAGAGAGAGAGAGAGAGAGAGTGTGAGTGTCAAAGTCTATAGGCATGCAAATGCATGTCCTTGGTTCTGGGATTCCCATTCAGCTGTAAGCATCAGCAATCTTTGTAACCTCCCACTGGGGTGATAAATGGCATCAGGGCAAACTGATCTGTTTTCTGGCATGTTTCCCCCCTTCTTTATTTTTATTAAACACTGATTATTAATATTAGAAATGGAACACTGCCACAAGAAGCCGTTCACAGTTAATAAGGCTGTCGCTGCTGCCTGGGGAGATAATAGAAGACTAGGGAATCCATGCGAGAACCACTTAATAGCAATGTTAACGAAGCGGGTCGGGAGTTAAAGATGAAGTTTGATGCCATGGCAAAGACGGTTGGTTGGACTCCATGGATGTGGAGAAGTACTTCCTCCTTCTCTTCCGGCCCAGCACTTCTCAATGGAGAATGGGCCATTCCTGAGTGTGCACAGCTGCCCCGGTCATTGGCCAACTGTACGCAAATAGCTTGGGGAATAGCCCTCCCTGCAGCTGCAAAAACACTGACTGGGACGCCAGGCAGCCTGACCCATTCTGGCCAAGAAAAGGGGAGGGTGCATCAGGGCCCTGAGGCCAGGCCATTCTCCACATATGGGAAAAGTGATCTGGTATATCCACCCAGGGGTGTGTCATGAAAATGAAATCATAAGGGAGGAACCATATTAGGATGTTAATGATAATCTGTTATGAATGATAGATAGGAATCAATTCATTAAAGTGTTACCTTCACAGCTCCTTCAGGTAAATTTATTTCAGGTAAAGATGCAAAATAGTAGAAAGCCAAAATAAGAGTTAAATGACTTAGGGAAGGATTTTCAGCACACAATATATGTCCAAGAAAACAATTTCTTAACCAAAAATAAAATATACAATATAAGGTATAGGATGGAGAGGTCATGTGGAACTGGAGAAAGTGCATTATCTTTGGTGCTAGAGAACCTAGTTTCAGATTCTTCCTCTGACATACTCTAACTGAGTATCCTTGGACCAGTACTCTTGGCTTCAATTTCCTTTCTTTGTGAAATGAAGGAGTAGGTAAGGATGATCCCTAAGGTCCTGTCTAGTTCCAAAGCTATGATGTGATAAGGGTAGAGTGGTCCCTGCTCTGATTGTCCATTACATTTTAGATACACTTGGTTGACTGATAGATCATAGATTTACACCCAACTATCTAGGTCATCTAGGGCAATGAATACATTTTCCAGGAAGTAGAACCAAGAGAACTTAAGTGGGTTGTCCAAAGTCATATGGATAGAATTTAGCTGAGTCAGAATTCAAACTCAGGTCTCTGGCTAAGAATTCAGAATCCTACCGTGCTAGATGCCCCCATAATGCTCCTCTCAGATTTTCTGATAGAAGAAGACTATAATAAGTGATTCTCCCATTAGGGCCTAGCAGCAATTCACTGAAATAAAATCAGAGTAATCATCATTGAAATAGAGTTAAAACCTCAGTGAGAAGGGAAAGAATAGAGAAAGTTTCTATACCTTGCTCATCTCTTAGAAAAAATGAGTAATAAGTGGAATTAGAGAACATGTTTACTTTAAAAAAAAAATGGCATGAGACTACCCAGAAAGATTCACTTGGAGAAAGAAAGTAATTATGCTGTGTTTATGTGTCTGGGGAGGGAGAAGCAGAGGAGGTGATAAACCACTCCTTTACCTCCTTTTCACCTCAAGTATTCCTCCCCTTAAACCAACCTCACAGCCCATAACCCTTTTCACTGTATCTATTGGGAGCTGTACTTAGCTGCAGAGATATGCAGGGCACAAAGAAAAAATGGAAATCAGATCTGAGGTATGTGAATGAAATAATAATCATTACTGTAACAACAACAGCTTTAGCAAAACTCTAGGGGAGCTGACAGAGTGTTGGATTCTTTCTTTAGTTCAGTCTGATGCTTCTAAGCCAAATATGGGAGAAACCACCAGCTCCTTATTTTCCCCATATAAATAGGCAAAGTTCTGTTAAGATATTTTCACATTAACCTACCCTGAATATTAATTCATTTATTTATTTAACATTTACTAAGTATCTACTTAATACAAGGTGCTAAAGAGGGATAAAAGTCTCTTTGCCATAGCCCATACATATTAACCAAGGGATCTGCTCACAGAACTTCTGTGAGGTAGATAATATAAGTATTATTATATGAATTTTACAGAAAAAATCCTGTGGATCAGATAAATTAAGCTATACTTCTCAGATAAGAATTATAAATGAAGTCCATCCAATTTCAAAACCAGTATTTTTTCTTCATTTTATCATATTGTTCTTCTAAGATTGTGTTGTAAATTCCATGTTCATAGATGCAATTCAGAATCTCCTTTCTTTATGTAGGGTAATTTCATTATTGTTAATAATGTTTCTCCCAATGCAGCTCACAATCTCCCTCCTATTTAGGAGAAGATCCTCAAAAGTTTCTGAGTCTAAAAAAGTCAATAATCCTTTTGACAATCTAGCATGAGCTTCAACAAACTTAGCAAGGCTTTTTCTTGGACAAGATATTGGGTCAATAATCAAAGTCTTTCCAGAGTATTAGGACTTGACAGGACCATCTCTTAGCTGTAATCAGCTTTTAAGAACTTGAGGCTACATCATTACTTCAATGTAGCCTTAGGAAAGGAGTTTGGAGGGCATCTAGATGACAGTGGATAGAGCACCAGCTCTGAAGTCAGGAGGACCTGAGTTCAAATTTGGTCTCAGACACTAAACACTTGCTAGCTGTATGGCCCTGGGCAAGTCATTTGACCCCAATTGCCTCAGCCAAAAAAAAAAAAAAAAAAAAAAAAAGAGGACTTTAGTCACTATCTACAAAATTTTGGATACTGAGAGGACCTTAGAAACTTTCTAGTTCAACTTCAATATTAATAGACAGAAGATGTGAGAGTTATTAGAGAAGTAAAATAATTTGCTCAAGGTCACATAACTACTAGCTATGCTAGTAACAGAGCTGGATCTAAAACTCAGGTCTCCTGACTCACAACTCCTTGCTCTTGTCACTGTAATTTGCTGCTTTTATTTCTGCCCTGCCCTATGTAGGCATCCTGATGAGGCAGCTACTTATTATTTATACCCAAAACAAAAATTACATCTAGAAGAAAGGACCACAATAGTAAAGGCATTCCAGGAACACTCTGAGATCAGAGAATGTTGGAAGAGAAGGAGGCCTAATGGAGATGCTCTGTGGATGAAAGTTCTACTATGCATAAAGAGCTAAAACCAAGTCCTGGGGCTGTGAGGAGGGAGGAAGCTACAGCTGAAATCTCTTCTCTTCATACTTAGGTTGGGTAGCACTCTTCATTGAAGGCTGAATTGCTCTAAGCTTGTTCAATGAAATCTCTGCCTGACAAATATTGCTTGTGCCCACTACAAGGTACTCAGGAGGCTCTTATGCAGGCATCTGATAAGAGACACTTGTAAATGATGAACCTCCTAAAAGGCCTTCAGAAGGGAAAGAAAAGAAGGCACCTGGCTTTCAAAATTCAATGAATGTTTAGAAGTTACCTCCAGGGGCACTCAGAAGGAAGTTTCTCACTGTTTGGGGACCTAGAGAGCCCTTGGCAAGTGCCACTCTAAGGGAAAGACAAGTAACTCTAAGAGCCCAAATGTATAAACAAATGATCCAAGGAGCATTTAGTCTATTGAGGAACCAATGAGAGAGAAAAAAGGAATCCAGAAATTGTGATCATGCTATCCTTACCACCAAGATATAAAAAGCATGATTTACTTCAAGTAATTGTTCTGTTCTTATATTTTGTTTTGTTTGCTTTTGTTTTTCCATCAGGAACTCAAAGTTAAAAAATTTCGGTTCCTCATGAAATGAGGGACTGATCACCTACAGAACTTTCTCCAAACGGAAAAACAAATTGGTAATTTAATGGAGTTCAGCTACTTTTGCTTTTGAGAAACAATGAATAGTTGGATTTAAGCCCTGCTGAAAAAATTTAATGTAAAATTATTCTCTCCTCAGAAAAATCATAACTGCCTTAATTCAAAGATTTTAAACAGAAATTGAGCACCCAACATGTACATATTATAGGACATATATAATTTTGACATTTGCCCTCTTGAATTTAATCTTCTAAGTAATCACATCACTTAATCCTTGTTATTCATTACTGATATATTCCTAATTACCAGGATTTATATTTGGATGTTTCAATGGAGCTATAACTTCAATAAAGTTCCCTTCAAAGATACTGTTCATAGCCTGATGATATACTGATCATAGTGATCATACTGACCATATGATATGCTGACCATACTGATCAAGACCTCTTTTTCTGTCTAACTCTTAGCCTTATTTTCCCATAAATCCTTTATAGGATGCTCATCCAATGTGCCAGGGATATCAGTGGAATACACTACTTCTCCTTTAATTAGACTTTACCTGACTGTCCCACTTTCTTTTCCAGTAATACAACTATCTTAAGAGGAGAGGTATAATGACATTTCTTCTCACTCTGCTCTTCTTGAACAATGATTCATTAGGAATGTGTTGCAGGGGCGGAGCCAAGATGGCGGAGAAGACACGCGTCTTTCTAAGCTCTTCTCTTACCCTCTTTATCAATAATATATCAAGCCTCAAAATAGTCTTGACTGCTACAATTCGTAAAGATAAGAAGTAGAACAACTCACCAGCCGAAAAAATCTGCAGTCTCGCCAAAAAGGTTGGTTCCGGGGCCAGGGGAGATCGGCAGACTGGAGAGAAATTAGGTTCCGAGGAGAGTCTCAAACCGAGGGTGAAGGCACAGATCTCTAGCACAACGCGCAGCCCCAACCCGCAGTAAGGGGCTTTCCTTGGGGCAGTTGTGATCCTGCACGGCAGGAGGACGCAGCCAGGTTAGCCTCCAATCTGCACAGGGGAGCTGGCTTGGGGCCATAGAGCTTTTTTCCAGGGCCGATTTGCATCAGGCAGAGATGCTGGGCAGAGTTGTGGCTGTCTGCTTCTGCGGTCAGCTGCTAATACTCACAGTCCCACAAGAGGCTCCGGCCTGGGCGGTGACACTTTCACCACTTAGTCTCTAGCCTAGGGCATCGATAATCCACTCAGCCCTACTAAGCAGTTTGATAGCTCGGCCAGTGCTGAATCCACCTCCTGTTGGGGAAGGGAAAACTCTCACCCAGAGCACTCCCATACCTTGGAGCCGGAAATCGGTTTACATCTCTCCCTATTCTGCAGAGGAAGCTGGTAACCCCCTTGCCTAGGAGACCTACCCTAAAGGCTTTAAAACATGAATAAAAAGATGAAAAGAACAATCGACAGCTTCTATGCAGAAAAAGAGCAGGTCAGCAAACCTGAAGAGACCTCAAACAGCAAAATGCATCAGACTGTCCTCCTTTACATAATGCTCTCATAGAAGAGGCCATTAAAAGTCTCAAAAGAGAGTTAGAAGATAAATGGGGAAAGGAAAGAGAAGCCTTACAAGAGAGCAACAACTTCCTGAAATACTAATTGGAAAAATAAAGAATTCACTACAAAGTAGGATTTGTGATTTGGAAAAGACAAAGAACCTGCAAGAAAGTAGGATCCATGAATTGGAAAAGACAAAGAACACGCAAGAAAAGTAGGATCTGTGAATTGGAAAAGAAAATAATTCACTAAAAAAAAATTAGTGAAATGGAAAAAATTCCACAGACCAAAACAATACATTCAAAACTCAATTGGACATATACAGAAAGAAGTAAAAAAGCTATTGAAGAAAATAATTCTTTAAAAATTAGAACTGAACAAATTGAAACTAATGATTCATTAGAGACAGCAAGAGTCAGTCAAGCAAAAACAAAAAATGACAAACTGGAAAAACCACGAATTATCTACTTGCAAAAACGACAGACTTGGAAAATAGATCTAGGAGAGATAATCTGAGGATTATTGGACTTTCTGAAAACTATGATGAAAAAAGAGCCTAGATACTATTTTACAAGAAATCATCAAAGAGAACTGCTCCAGATGTAACAGAATCAGAAGGTAAAATAGGCATTGAAAGAATTCATCGAACCTTCTGAAAGAAACCCTAAAATAAAACCCCAAGGAATATTGTGGCAAAATTTCAGAACTATCAGATTAAGGAAAAATTTTACAAGCAGCCAAAAAAAACATTTAAATACCGAGGTGCCACAATAAGGATCACCCAAGATCTGGCTGCCTCTACATTAAAGGAAAGAAGGGCCTGGAATATGATATTCGAAAGGCACAAGAACTTGAGATGCAGCCAAGAATAAACTACCCAGCTAAGTTGAGCATTTTCTTCCAGGAAGAAGATGGACATTTAATGAAACAAATAATTCCATTTGTTTCTGAAGAAAAACCAGAACTAAACAAAAATTTGATCTCCAAGAATAGAACTCCAAGAGATGCAGAAAAGGTAAAAATAATTCTTGAGAATTGTATTTCTGTTGGGGATATACAAAAGAATACATGTATAATTTGATTTTACTGATATAACATAAAAAAGGGAAGTAGATACGGAAAAGGGATGATGGCAGAATAAGGTGGGAAGGAGGGATAAAAAGAGGGAACCACATCCCACAAAGAGGCTAAGGAAACTTATCATATCTGAGGGAATTTAGAGAGGGGAGGAACATTGTGAATCTTACTCCTCATCAGAGTTAGCTCAAAGAAAAATAATTGACATTTGTTTTAGAGAAAATTCTCTCTCCCTCATTAAAAAGCGGGGGAGAGGAAAAGGGAAAAGAAAAGAGTAATAAGGGAAGGAAGGGGAAAGACTCAAAGGGGAGGGAGGGATTATAAAGAGGATAAGTCATCGTGATACAAGAGGGTACATAAGTTTAAAAGGGGAAAGAGGGGTTGGGGAGGCAAGAATAGTAAAGCACAATCTGGGGTTATAGGATGGCAGGAAATACAGATTTAGTAATTCTAACCGTAAATGTAAATGGGATGAACTCCCCATAAAGAGGGAGACAGATAGCAGACTGGATCAAAAGTCAGAACCCTACAATATGTTGTTTACAAGAAACACATTTGAAAGCAGGGGATGCATATAGAGTAAAAGTAAAGGCTGGAGCAAAATCTATTATGCTTCAGGTGAAGTCAAAAACGAGGGTAGCCATCCTTATCTCAGATCAAGCAAAAGTAAAAATTGATCTAATTAAAAGAGATAAGGAAGGTAACTACATCCTGCTAAAGGGTAGCATAAACAACGAAGCAATATCAATATTAAACATATATGCACCAAGTGGTATGGCACTCAACTTCCTAAAGGAGAAGTTAAGAGAGTGCAAGAAGAAATAGACAACAAAACTGTAATAGTAGGAGATCTAAACCTTGCACTCTCAGAATTAGACAAATCAAACCACAAAACAAATAAGAAAGAAATTAAAGAAGTAAATAGAATATTAGAAAAATTAGGTATGTTGGATCTTTGGAGAAAATTGAATGGAGATAGAAGGAATATACTTTCTTCTCAGCAGTTCATGGAACCTATTCAAAAATTGACCTATATATTAGGACATAAAGACCTCAAAATTAAATGCAAGAAAGCAGAAATAGTAAATGCTTTTCTTTTCAGATCATGATGCAATAAAACTACATTCAACAAAAAGTTAGGGAAATAGACCAAAAAGTAATTGGAAACTAAACAATCTCATCTTAAAGAATGATTGGGTGAAGCAGCAAATTATAGATACAATTAATAATTTCACTCAAGATAATGACAATGATGAGACATCATACCAAAATTTGTGGGATGCAGCCAAAGCGGTAATAAGAGGGAATTTTATATCCTTAGAGGCTTACTTGAATAAAACAGAGAAAGAAAAGATTAATGAATTGGCTTGCAAACTAAAAAACTAAAAAGACCAAATTAAAAACCCTCAATCAAATACTAAATTGGAAATTCTAAAATTAAAAGGAGAAATTAAAAATATTGAAAGTAAAAAACTATTGAACTAATTAATAAAACTAAGAGTTGGTTCTATGAAAAAGCCAATAAAATAGATAAGCTTTGGTAAATCTGATTAGAAAAAGGAGGAGGAAAATGAAATTAGTAGTCTTAAAAATGAAAAGGGAGAACTTTCCACCAATGAAGAGGAAATTAGAGAAATAATAAGGAGTTATTTTGCTCAACTTTATGCCAATAAATTTGATAACCTAAGTGAAATGGATGACTACCTCCAAAAATACAGACTTCCCTAGACTAACAGAGGAAGAAGTAAATTGCTTGAATAGTCCCATTTCAGAAAAAGAAATAGAACAGAGCAATTAAACAACTCCCTAAGAAAAATCCCAGGACCAGATGGATTTAATGTGAATTTTACCAAACATTTAAAGA
Organism: Sarcophilus harrisii; assembly: GCF_902635505.1. NCBI lineage: Eukaryota > Metazoa > Chordata > Mammalia > Dasyuromorphia > Dasyuridae > Sarcophilus > Sarcophilus harrisii. The sequence continues at coordinate 545,151,272 of NC_045427.1, forward strand.
ACAATTGGCCAATGCTATATAAATTATTTGATAAAATAGGGAATGAAGGAGTCCTACCAAATTCCTTCTATGACACAGACATGGTACTGATACCTAAACCAGGTAGGCTGAAAACAGAGAAAGAAAATTATAGACCAATCTCCTAATGAATATTGATGCTAAAATCTTAAATAAGATATTAGCAAAAAGACTACAGAAAATCATCTCCAAGATAATACACTATGATCAAGTAGGATTTATACCAGGAATGCAGGCTGGTTCAATATTAGGAAAACTATCAATATAATTGGCCATGTCAATAACCAAATTAACAAAAACCATATGATCATCTCTCAATAGATGCAGAAAAAGCATTTGATAAAATCCAACATCCATTCCTATTAAAAACACTTGAGAGTATAGGAATAAATGGACTTTTCCTTAAAATAATCACAGCATCTATTTAAAACCATCAGTAAGCATCATATGTAATGGAGACAAACTGCAACCATTCCCAATAAGATCTGGAGTGAAACAAGGTTGCCCACTATCACCGTTACTATTTAATATTGTATTAGAAACGCTAGCTATAGCAATAAGAGCTGAGAAAGAGATTAAAGGAATAAGAATAGGCAATGAGGAAGCCAAATTATCACCTTTGCCGATGACATGATGGTATACTTAGAGAACCCCAGAGATTCTGCTAAAAGTTATTAGAAATAATCCACAACTTTAGCAAAGTTGCTGGTTATAAAATAAACCCACATAAGTCATCAGCATTCTTATATATCACTAACAAAACCCAACAGTCAGAGTTACAAAGAGAAATTCCATTTAAAGTAACTACTGATAATATAAAATATTTAGGAATCTATCTGCCAAGGGAAAATCAGAAACTTTATGAGCAAAATTACAGACCACTTTTCACACAAATTAAGTCTGATCTAACCAATTGAAAATATTAAATGCTCTTGGATAGGGCGAGCAATTATAATAAAGATGACAATATTACCTAAACTAATCTATTTATTTAGCTATACCAATCAGACTCCCAAAAAACTATTTAATGACCTAGAAAAATAACAACAAAGTTCATATGGAAAAACAAAAGGTCAAGAATTTCAAGGGAATTAATGAAAAAAATCAAATGATGGTGGCTTAGCTGTACCAGATCTAAAACTATACTATAGAGCAGCAGTTATCAAAACCATTTGGTATTGGCTAAGGAATAGATTAGTTGATCAGTGGAATAGATTAGGTTCAAGGGATAAAACAGTCAACAAATATAGCAACCTAGTCTTGTGACAAACCCAAAGATCCCAGCTTTTGGGATAAGAACTTACTGTTTGATAAAAATGCTGGGAAAATTGGAAACTAATATGGCAGAACTAGGCATTGATCCATACTTACGCCAGACACCAAGATAAGGTCAAAATGGGTTCATGACCTAGGCATAAAGAATGAAATTATTAATAAATTAGAGGAACATAGGATAGTTTACCTCTCAGACCTGTGGAAGGGAAGGTTTTATGACCAAAGCAGAACTAGAGATCATTACTGATCACAAAATAGAAAATTTCTGATTATACCAAACTGAAAAGTTTTGTACAAACAAAACTAATGCAGACAAGATTAGAAGGAAGCAATAAACTGGAAAATATTTTTTACAGTCAAAGGTTCTGATAAAGGCCTCATTTCCAAAATATATAGAGAATTAACTCTAATTTATAAAAATCAAGCCATTCTCCAATTGAAAAATGGTCAAGGATATGAACAGACATTCTAGATGAAGAAATTGAAACTATTTCTAGTCATATGAAAAGATGCTCCAAGTCATTATTAATCAGAGAAATGCAAATTAAGACAACTCTAAGATACTCACTACACACCTGTCAGATTGGCTAAGATGACAGGAAAAAAATAATGATGATTGTTGGAGGGATGTGGGAAAACTGGGACATTGATTCATTGTTGGTGGAGTTGTGAACGAATCCAACCATTTTGGAGAGTAGTTTGGAACTATGCTCAAAAAGTTATCAAACTGTGCATACCCTTTGATCCAGCAGTGTTACTACTGGGATTATATCCCAAAGAGATTATAAAGAAGGAAAGGGACCTGTATGTGCATGAATGTTTGTGGCAGCCCTTTTTGTAGTGGCTAGAAACTGGAAACTGAGTGGATGTCCATCGGTTGGAGAATGGCTGAATAAATTGTGGTATGTGAAAATTATGGAGTATTACTGTTCTGTAAGAAATGACCAACAGGATGATTTCAGAAAGGCCTGGAGAGACTTACACGAACTGATGCTGGGTGAAATGAGCAGGACCAGGAGATCATTATATACTTCAACAACAATACTAGATGATGACTAGTCCTGATGGATCAGGCCATCCTCAGCAACAAGATCAGCCAAATCATTTCTAATGGAGCAGTAATGAACTGAACTAACTATACCCAGAAAAAGAACTCTGGGAGATGACTAAAAACCATTCCATTGAATTCCCAGTCCCTATGTTTGTGCACACCTGCATCTTTGATTTCCTTCACAAGCTAATTGTACAATAATTCAGAGTTTGATTCTTTTTGTACAGCAAAATAACGTTTTGGTCATGTATACTTATTGTGTATCTAAGTTATATTTTAATATATTTAACATCTACTGGTCATCCTGCCATTTAGGGGAGGGGGTGGGGTGGGGGGGGTAAGAGGTGAAAAATTGGAACAAGAGGTTTGGCAATTGTTAATGCTGTAAAGTTACCCATGTATATATCCTGTAAATTAAAGGCTATTAAATAAAAAAAAAAAAAAAGATAAAAAAAAAAAAAAAAAAAAAAAAAAAAAAAAGGAATGTGTTGCAGCCTATTTACATCCAACATTTGCTTTTCTGTTGTCCTTCATGAGACCATCAACCTTAATGCTTTGGAGACTGTAGCATTCCATAACATACAAATAAACAGCATTATAGGAAAAACACTGTTATTTGAGGCATGGGAAATCCAGAGTCTATAAAAAAGGAATCTTCCTACTTAACTCAGAGAACAAATTGGAATCCTATGAACAATGAGGTCTAACTATATATATTACACTCAGAGCATAGAAAAAATATAATAATAGTATGTAATATATGTATATATAACATTGTATAATAGCAATATCTTTTGTAGAAGATTCTTTTTACTTAGATTGAATTATTTTTGTTAATTTTCCAATTCTTTTTATTTTTTCACTTCATCAAATTTCAGAATTAAAAAGGAGGTATAAAATTAAATTCCTTTAAGTAAATTTTGATACTTTAGATAGCAAAAGCAGTCTATGCATCACTTTGTCAAGAGCATAGTTTCCTTTAGTTTGTCCCCCCTTACTGTAACAGATATACCTTGTGTGGCTGTTGAAGATGCTATATTAGGTACAAAATAGACTGTGGGTCAGCATCTTCTGCAAAGCATAGGTCGTAAACTCCAACTGTGCTTTCTTTGACCATCTTGCAAGAGAACATATTTGTTGAAAATATACATTTAGTCAAACAGAATAGGAAATAAAGTAACACTAACAGAAAAGAGAAATAGTACATATATGGAACACATAGAACTAGGGAACATAAACTAAAAGTATGTATGTAGGTAACATTTATGGACCAGAACAAATTTGAGGGAGCATAGTTCAAGGATCTATTTGGCAAGAAAATATCTGTGAAAAGAGGCGAATCATTCTTCCAATGTTCTAGAGCTGACAACATATCCCTCTGTGCTTTCCCTTGGGCATCATATTTTTCCTGGGATACATAGGATATTGATCTCTACTCTCTGTTATGCTATCTCTGCAAAGTATCTCTGTTGACCTTTTGCTCTTTATTATCATCTGCCAGACTTTAGCTCTATATTTTCTTCTAGACCAGATTCTGCTTTTTCTACTACCAATTGTAGGGACTTGATGTTTAGTTAGAAAACCTCTCTGAGTGGGATATTTTCTCACTACAAAGATAATAATCAAAGACCGTACTCATCTATGGAGCCAATAAAAGTCAGCAGAATGTCCTAGGTCTAAAGTTAACTTTTGTCTTTATTCTGTATTTTCTGATCATTTAAAATCCATGGCCCTAGACAACTTTCTGACTTAGTGTTGGGAAATTCCTTTCACACTTGGTTATGTCTCTAAATCCCCACAAACATATTTTGGAGGCTACTCTCCTTCTCCCCACCTCAAAAAAATAAAATAAGAAATATATGAGTCTGGGGCAAATGAAGCCCACCAGACTTCTATAATCTTCTTTAATTCACATTCAAATGAAGTTTGAAGTGTGAAAAAAACAAGAGGCTAAAGGAAGTGAAGGTAAGGCCATACCCCTTTACCCTCCTGATTCACATTCCTTTCTTTCCTATGAATATCAGACAGTAACAAAACTCCCAGACTTTTGCATTGTGTTCTGGCCAAATGAAAACTTCACTGACTCTTCACACTAATTTTGGCTGTTATTCCCTACTATGTATTCCAGGTGTACTTTAACTTCATGCAACAGATGTGTTCTAGAATAGTAACATGACAATCAAAGTTCACATCATATTTTAAATGATTTGAGAAAGCTCATTTTTATGAGAATTCTAAACTCAAAACATTTTGAAAAATGAAGATCTAGCAATACATTGACTTATACTGAGGATTTTCATAAAAAAGAACATAATTTTATCCTTGTCTATCCTGAGGAAGCTTTTGAGGAAGAAGGCTATTTTAAGTTACTTTCCAGCTTATACTGCTAAACATGCAATCAATTAGAATTCAAAATATTTAACATGGTAGGCAATAATACTCGATAATAAAAAAACTCACATAGTTGTGTGGAGATTAGATCCAAATAAAATGACTTGGAAATCAATGAGATTTTATTCCAGATCTAGATCTAATAAGAATGTTGTCCACCTAATCTGATTTTTATAAATCAGAAATTTGAGATCCAGGAAGACTAAATGATTCATGCCAAGTTCATATTGATAGGATTTGATCATAAATGGAACCTATGACCTCTAACTCTTGACACTATGTTTTTCTCACCTTAGCATTTTGCCTCTTGGTATAAAGTTAGTTTACAAGAGAACTAGATTGATCTTTTTTAAAATATATATATATATATATATATATATATATATATATATATATATATATATATTAGCTTTTCAAAGAGCATGGGAATTGAATGTTTTTTTTTTCCTTTTTTTTTAATTTTTTTTTATCTAACTGCCCAAGACTGGGTTAGATTATCTTTTTTTTAAATAACTTTTTATTGACAGAACCCATGCCAAGGTAATTTTTACACCATTATCCCTTGCACTCACTTGTGTTCCCATTTTTCCCCTCCCTCCCTCCACCCCTCCCCCAGAGGGCAAGCAGTCCTATACATGTTAAATAGGTTACAGTATATCCTAGATACAATATATGTGTGCAGACAGAACGGTTCTCTTGTTGCACAGGGAGAATTGGATTCAGAAGGTATAAATAACCCGGAAAGAAAAACATAAATGCAAGCAGTTTACATTCATGGGAATTGAATGTTTTCAAATTTGACAAAAGAAAATTTCTCAGAGGAAAATGTCTAGAGTACCATGTAAAAAGAAGAGGAAAAGGATTATAACTAATTATAGTAAACTTTTTCTAATAATACAATGGTCATTTCTTCCTATTTTTTTGTCTTTGGGGGAAACAGATTTATTATTAACATTTGATGTATTTTGTTTTGATATAAGATCCTTATCATCTAAAGAAAGCCTTTATAAATAACTTCTCAAAAAAAGAAAAAGAAATCTGTTTATGTATTGGTAGTAGAAAGGAGGGGTGTGTTCTTTGACATTGCCAATAGTGACCACTTTATTTGTTCAGAGGTTTATCCCCCTTCTCCAACCAAATCATCACTCTCTGAAGCTATGATGGTATACTTATAGAATCCCAGAGAATCAACTAAAACAGTATTAGAAGTAATCCACAACTTTAGCAAAGTTGCAGAATACAAAATAAATCCACATAAATGCTCAGAATTATTATATATCACTAACAAAATCCAACAGCAAGAGATACAAAAATAAATTCCATTTAAAATAACTGTCAATAGTATAAAATATTTGGGAATCTATCTGGCAAGAGAAAGTCAGGAACTATATGAGCAAAACTACAAAACACTTTCCCCACAAATAAAGTCAGATCTAAACAACTGGAAAAACATCAAGTGCTCATGGGTAGGCTGAGCCAATATAATAAAAATGACAATACTCCCTAAACTAATTTATTTATTTAGTGCTATACCAAACTCTCAAGCAACTATTTTACTGACTTAGAAAAAATAATAACAAAATTCATCTGAAGAACAAAAGGTCAAGACTTTCAAGGGAACTAATGAAAAAAAAATCAAAAAAAAAATCTAGCTATACCAGATCTAAAACTATATTATAAAGCAGCAGTCATCAAAACCATTTGGTACTGGCTAAGAAACAACTAGTTGATCACTGGAATAGGTTAGGTTCATGGGACAAAATTGTCAATAACTATAGCAATCTAGTCTTTGACAAACCCATAGCAGCTTGGGGATAAGAATTTACTATTTGACAAAAACTGCTGAGAAAATTGGAAACTAGTCTGGCAGAAACTAGGCATTGACCCACACTTAACTCTGTGTACCAAGATAAGGTCAAAATGGATTCATGATCTAGACATAAAGAATGATATTATAAATAAATGACTAAATAAAATATGGTATATGAATGTTATGGAATATTATCGTTCTGTTAGAAACAACTAGCAGAATGATCTTAAAACGCCTGGAAAGACTTACATGAACTTATGCTAAGTGAAGTGAGCAGAACCAGGAGATCATTATGCATGGCAACAATAAGAGTATTCAATGATCAGTTATAATGGATGTGGCTCTCTTCAACAATGAGATGATTCAAACCAGTTCCAGTTGTTCAATAATGAAGAGAGCCACCTATATCCAGAGAGAGGACTATGGGAATTGAGTGTGGACCACAACATAGCATTTTCACTCTTTCTGTTATTGTCTGCTTGCCTTTTTTTTTTCCATTCTCAGGTTTTTTTCTTTCTAGATCTGATTTTTCTTGTGCAGCAAGATAGCTATATAAATATGTATACATATATTGCATTTAACATATAGTTTAACATCTTTAATATGTATTGGACTATCTGCCATCTAGGGAAGGAGGTGGGAGGAAGGAGGAGAAAATTTGGAACAGAAGGTTTTGCAAGGTTCAATAGTGAAAAAATTACCCATGCCTATGTTTTGTAAATAAAAAGCTATAATAAAAAAGAAGGTAAAAATGGAAGGAAAAATCCCTATGTTTTTTAAAGGTTAAAATGTTTACATGCCTACATAGGAAGATTACTTGTGAAACTATTGAGAACTGTATATTTGTCAGGAGTATACATAGAAGGATACAAGCATAAATTATCTTTAATGCAATGATATAAAAACGAAACTAGAGGTGGAAAAGGGATTATGCTAGGATAAGAGGAAAGAGGTAGCAAAATGGGGTAAATAAATCCAATTAGATTAAGGTTCAAATAATGCTCATACCTCTCCCTTCTTTCCCTCAACTTTAATAGGTCTGTTGTACCTCTTCATGTGATGTGATTTACCCCATTTTGCTACCTCTTACCTCATACTTAGTTTGATATAGAAACTTGTCTCACCCTATAAGAAAATAGAAGGGGAAAGGGAGAAGAAAAAGCAAAGGTTAATAGAAAAGAGGACAGAAGTAGAAGGAGAAAGGAATAAAAAAGGGGGTAGGTGCTGAAAAAAGAGAAGGTAGACTGAGGGAGGTGATGATCAGAAGCAAAACACTAGTGAGCAGGGAAAGGGTGAGAGGAGAGAGAAAAATAGAACTTGGGAAAAACACAATGGCAGGAAATACAGTTGGTAATTTTAATTGTGAATATGATTGGGATGAACTTTCCCATAAAACAGAGATATATAGTAGATGGATTAAAAGCCAGACTTCTACTATATGTTGTTTACAAGAAAAACATTTGAAGCAGAGTGATACATACAGAGTAAAGATAAAAAGCTGGAGCAGAATCTATTATGCTTCGATTGATGCAATAAATAAATAAACAGATAGATAAATGAATGAATGAATGAATGAATAGATAAATAAATAAATGAACAGAGGAAGGGATCCTGATCATAGATTAAGCAAAACCAAAAAAAGATCTAAATAAAAGAAATAAGGAAGGAAATTACATTTTGCTAAAGGTTATCACAGATAATGAAATAATATCGATACTAAGCATATTTGCACCAAGTGGCATAGCATCCAAATTGCTAGAAAAGTTAAATGAGTTGCCAAAAAAAAAAAAAAAACAGGCAGCAATACTATACTAGTGGGATTCTCAACCTCTATCAGAATTAGATAAATCTAGCCACAAGATAAACAAGAAAGATGTTGAGGAGATGAACAAAATTTTTAAAAATTTAGGTATGATAGACTTTGTGAATGGGATAGAACGTAATATACTTTTTCCCATGGAACCCTCATAGAAATTAATCATATAATAGGACATAAAAACCTTACATTCAGTTATGGAATATTATTGTTCTCTAAGAAATGACCAGCAAGATGATTTCAGAGAAGCCTGGAGAGACTTACATGAACTGATGCTAAGTGACATGAGCAGAATCAGGACATGATTATACATGACAACAAGAAGATTACAAGATGATTAATTATGATGGACACGACTCTCTTCAACAATGAAATGATTCAAACCAGTTCCAATTGTTCAGTGATGAAGAGAACCATCTACACCCAGAGAGAGGATTGTAAGAACTGAGTATGGGTCACAAAATAGCATTTTCACTCTTTTTGTTGTTTGCTTGTATTTTATTTTGTTTCTCTCTTTTTTTCTTTACTGGTTTAATTTTATTTTTTTTTTGTGCAGCACAATAATTGTATAAATATGTATGCATATATTGAACTTACCATATATTTCTACCATGTTTAGCATAAAAAATATTCAGATCTATGAGCAATGTAATGTCCAGCCACTACTCTAAAAAACTGATGAGTCATGATCCAACATTTTGGAGAAAAGGGAATGAGAGACTCAGGGTTTCATACAGTCTTCTTTTTCTGTTCCTTGTGTATTGAAATGTTTACATTCATTAGTTGTACCAAGTCCAAACTTATTTTTTACAATATCAAAAATAAAGTAAGAAGGTTGGTCTATTAAAAAACTCATATTCAAATGCAGAAAGGCAGAAATAGTAAACATATTCTTTTCAGATTATGATGAAATAAAAATTACATGTAATGAAAAGCCATAAAAAAGACAAAAAATGGAAATTAATAATCTAATACTAAAGAATAAGTGGATGAAGCAATAAACCATAGAAATAATACCTTATTTTATTCAAGAGAATTACAATAACAAAACAACATATCAATGTTTACAGGATGAAGCCAAAGCAATTCTTAGAGGACATTTTTTATCTTAAATGAACAAATGATGTTTAAATGAATAAAATAGAGAAAAAGAAAATCAATGACTTGGGCATGCAAATAAGCAAGAAAAAAAGAACAAATTAAAAACCCTCAATTATAGACCAAATTTGAAATTCTGAAAATTAAAAGAGATTAATAAAATTGAAAGTAAGAACATTGTTGAACTAGTAAAACAAAACTAATATTTAGTTTTATTAAAACAAACAAAATAGATAAAACTTTGGCTAATTTGATTAGAAAAAGGAAAGAAGAAAATCAAATTGTCATATCAAAAATGAAAAGAGTGAACTTACCACCAATGAAGAGAAGATTAAAGCAATAATTAGGAACTATTTTGCTGAATTGTATACCAATAAGTCTGAATATCTAAGTGAAATGTTTACTTATTTTTAATACACTTTGCTTTATAAATAATGTTGGGAGAAAAAAATCAGAGTAAACAGGAAAACTGTGAAAGAGATTAAAAAAAAAACAGAAAAAAGAAGTGAACATAGCATATGTTGATTTACATTCAGTCTCCTTAGTTCTTTCTCTATTGGAGAGGCAATTTTTTTATCCAAAAACTATTGAAATTCCTTTGGATCACTGAACTACTGAGAAGAACCAAGCCTTTCATAATTGATCATCACACATTCTTGCTTTTTTTATGTACAATATATTCCTGATTCTGCTCAGCATCAGTTCATGTAAATCTTTCCAGGCCTTCCTATAACCTTTTTGTTCATCATTTTTTATAAAACAATAATATTCCATCACCTTCATGTGTCACAATGTATTCAGCCATTCCCAAATTGATAGGTATCCACTCCTTTTCTAATTATTTGTGACCACAAAAAGAGCTGCTACAAACATTTTTGCACATGTGGATCATTTTCCCTCCTTTATGATTTCCTTGGGATATAGACCCAGTAATGGCACTGCTAGCTAAAAGGGTATGCACAGTTTTTTTTTATCTCTTTGGACATAGTTCCAGATTATTCTCCAGAATGATTGGATCATTTCACAATTCCATCAACAATGTATTAGTGTTCTGGTTTTCCCACATAGCATCCAACATTTATCATTATTATCCTTTCCTGTGATTTTAACCAATCTGAGAGGTATGAGATGGTGTCCCAGAGTTGTTTTAATTTGCATTTCTTTAATCAATAGTGATTTATATTCTAAGTGAAATGGATGAATACTTAAAAAATATAGCTTGCCCAGATTAACAGAGGAAAAAATAAATTACTTAAACAGTCCCATTTTATTTTTTTTTTTTCCTTTTTTTTTTTTTTTTTTTTAATTTAATAGCCTTTAATTTACAGGATATTTGGGTAACTTTACAGCATTAACAATTGAAACCTCTTGTTCAATTTTTTCCCTCTTACCCCCCACCCCCTCCCTAAATGGCAGGATGACCAGTAGATGTTAAATATATTAAATATAACAGATCAAATAAGTAACATGACCAAAACATTATTTTTGTTCAAAAGAAATCAGCTCTGTTTGTTTAAATTAGCTTTGAAGAAATCAAAGATGCATTTCATAAATATAGGGACAGAATTCAATTAATGGTTTTTTATCTCACGAGTTCTTTTTGGGTATAGCATTAGTTCATTACTGCTCCTTGAAATGTTTGGTTGATCTCGTTTTGGAGGATGGCCTGATCCTAGGACGGTCATCATCTAGTATTGTTGTTAAGTATATAAGTCTCCTGGTCCTCTCATTTCATAGCATCAGTTCTTAAGTCTCCAGGCCTTTCTGAAATCATCCTGTTGGTCATTTCTTACAAGAACGTAATATTCCATAATTTTCATATACCACAATTTATTCACCATTCTCCAACTGTGGACATCCATTCAGTTTCAGTTTCCTAGCCACTACAAAGGGCTCCACAAACATTTGCACAACAGGTCCTTTCCTTCTTTATAATCTCTTTGGGATTAATCCCAGTATAACCTCTGGAAAGGGTATACAGTTTGATGACTTTTTGAGCATGTTCAAACTCTCTCCCAAAATGGTTGGATTCGTTCCCTCACCAACAATGCATCAATGTTATTTTCCATCCTCAACAATCATCATTACCTGTCATCTTAGCCAATCTACGGTGTGAGTTATCTTATTTTTTTTTTTTTATTTAATAGCCTTTAATTTGGATATAACATGGGTAACTTTACAGCATTAACAATTGCCAAACCTCTTGTTCCAATTTTCACCTCCCAACCCCCCCCCTCCTAAATGGGGATGACCAGTAGATTTAAATATATTAAAATATAACTTAGATACACAATAAGTATACATGACCAAAACATTATTTTGCTTAAAAAAATCAACTCAATTTGACTTAAACTTGAAGGAAATCAAAGTGCGGGTGTTGCTAAATATGGGACTGAATTCAATGTAATGGTTTTATCATCTCCAGAGTTCTTTCTGGGTATAGTTATTTAGTTCATTACTGCTCCATTAGAAATGATTTTTGATCTTGTTGCTGAGGATGGCCTGATCCATGGACTAGTCATTTATTTTTGTTGAAGTATAAATGATCCCTGGTCCCTGCTCATTTCACTTACCATCAGTTCTGTAAGTCTCTCCAGGCCTTTCAAATCCCTGTTGGTCTTTCTTACAGAACAGTAATATTCCATAATTTTCATATACCAAAATTTATTCAGCCATTCTCCAACGTGGACATCCATTCAGTTTCCAGTTTCTAACCACTACAGAAAGGGCTGCCAAAACTTCTTAGGGTCCCTTTTCCCCTTTTCTTTTGGATATAATCCCAGTAGTAACCTGCTGGATCAAAGGATACGGTTTATAACTTTTTGAGCATAGTTCAAACTACTCTCCAAAATGGTTGGATTCTTCACAACTCCACCAACAATGAATCAATGTCCCAGTTTTCCCATCCCCCAACAATCATCATTTTTTTCCTGTCATCTTAGCCAATCTGACGGTGTGTAAATGGGTATTTGGTTTCTTAATTTGCATTTTCTGATTAATAATGACTTGGGCATCTTTTCATATGACTAGAAATGTTTCAATTTCTTCATCAGAATTGTCTGTTCATATCCTTTGACCATTTTTTCAATTGGAGAATGGCTTGATTTTTATAAATTAGGTTAATTCTCTTTTATTTTGGAAATAGGCCTTTATCAGAACCTTTGACTGTAAAATATTTTCCCAGTTTATTGCTTCCCTTCTAATCTTGTCTGCATTAGTTTGTTTTAAAAACTTTTTCAGTTTGGTATAATCGAAATTTTCTATTTTGTGATCAGTAATGATCTAGTTCTCTTTTGGTCATAAAATTCCCCTTCCACAGGTCAGAGGTAAACTATCCTATGTTCCTCTAATTTTTTTTTCATTCTTTATCCAGGTCTGAACCTTTTTGACCTTTCTTGGTGGCGGGTTAAAGTATGGATCAATGCCTAGTTTCTGCCATATTAGTTTCCAATTTTCCCAGCAATTTTATCAAACGTAAGTTCTTATCCCAAAGCTGGGATCTTTGGGTTTTGAAGGGCAAGGTTGCTATATTTTTGACTGTTTTATCCCTTGAATAATCTTTCCCTGATCAACTAATCTTTCCTTAGCCAATACCAAATAGTTTTGGTAACTGCTGCTCTATGGTAAGTTTTAGATCTGGTACAGCTAACCATCATTTGATTTTTTTTTCATTAATTCCTTGAAATTCTTGACCTTTTGTTTTCCATATGAACTTTGTTGTTTTTTTCTAGGTCATTAAAATAGTTTTGGGAGTCTGATTGGGTATAAGCTAAATAAATGATTAGTTTAGGTAATATTGTCATCTTTAATATTTGCTCCCTACCAAGAGCAAATATTTTCAATTGGTTAGATAGACTTAATTTGTGGAAAAGTGGTCTGTAATTTTTCATAAAGTTCTGATTTTCCCTTGGCAGATGATTCCTAAATATTTTATTTATCAGTAGTTACTTTAAATGGAATTTCTCTTTTAACTCTGACTGTTGGATTTTGTTAGTGATATATAAGAATGCTGATGACTTATGTGGGTTTTTTTATAACCACAACTTTGCTAAAGTTGTGGATTATTTCTAATAACTTTTTTGCAGAATCTCGGGGTTCTCAAGTATACCATCATGTCATCGGCAAAAGTGATTTGGCTTCCTCATTGCCTATTCTTATTCCTTTAATCTCTTTCTCAGCTCTTATTGCATAGCTAGCGTTTTAATACAATATTAAATAGTAACGGTGATGTGGGCAACCTTTTTCCTCAGTCTTACTGGGAATTTTGGTTGTCTCCTTACATATGATGCTTATGATGGTTTTTAAATAGATGTCTGTTAAAGGAAAAGTCCATTTATTCCTATACTCTCAAGTGTTTTTAATAGGAATGGATGTTGGTTTTATCAAATGCTTTTTCTGCATCTATTGGATGATCATATGGTTTTTTAATTTGGTTATTGACAGGCCAATTTATTGATAGTTTTCAAATTTGAACCACCCTGCATTCCTGGTTAAATCCTACTTGATCATAGTGTATTATCTTGGAGATGATTTTCTGTAGTCTTTTTGCTAATATCTTTTTAATTTTAGCATCAATATTCATTAGGAGATTGGTCTATAATTTTCTTTCTCTGTTTTAGCCTACCTGGGGTTATCAGTACCATGTCTTGTCATGAAGATTTGGTGGACTCCTTCATTCCCTATTTTTCAAATAATTTATATACTTGGGGAATTGTTTCTTTAAATTTTGGTAAAATTCATTAAATCCATCTGGTCCTGGTTTTTCTTAAGGGAGTTGTTTAATTGCCTGTTCTATTTCTTTTTTGAAATGGGACTATTCAAAATACTTCTTCCTCTTTAGTCTGGGAAGTCTGTATTTTTGGAGTATCATCCATTTCACTTAGGTTATCAAATTTATTGGCATAAAGTTGAGCAAAAATAACTCCTTTTATTTCTCTAATTTCCTCTTCATTTGGAAAGTTCTCCCTTTTCATTTTTAAGACTACTAATGCATTTTTCCTCCCTCCCAATCAGATTTACCAAAACATCTATTTTATTGGCTTTTTAGAAAACTCTTAGTTTTTATTAATTAGTTCAATGTTTTTTTACTTTCAATATTTTTAATTTCTCCTTTTAATTTTTAGAATTTCCAATTTAGTATTTGATTGGGGTTTTAATTTGGTCTTTTTTTTTTTTTATTCAAGCCCAATTCTTAATCTTTTTTTCTGTTTTTATTCAAGTAAGCCTCTAAGGATATAAAATTCCCTCTTATTCCGCTTTGGCTGCATCCCCAAAATTTTGGTATGATGTCTCATCATTGTCATTATCTTGGTGAAATTATTAATTGTTCTATAATTTCTCTTAAATCATTCTTTAAGATAGTTGTTTATTTCCAATTACTTTTGGTCTATTTCCCCTAACTTTTGTTAATTGTTTTTTATTGCATCATGATCTGAAAGAAAGCATTTACTATTTCTGCTTTCTTGCATTTAATTTTGAGGTCTTTATGTCCTAAATTTATGGTCAATTTTTGAATAGGTTCCATGAACTGCTGAGAAGAAGATATTCTTTTATCTCCATTCAATTTTCTCCAAAGATCCAACTTAATTTTCTTATTCTATTTACTTCTTTTTTCTTTCTTTTTGTTTTGTGGTTTGATTTGCAATTCTGGGGGTGCAAGGTTGGATTCCTACTATTACAGTTTTGTTGTCATTTCTTCTTGCAACTCTTTAACTTCTCCCGGAAGTTGGTCCTCCCTTTTGCAAATTTTAATAGTATTTCTTTTTTTTATCTACCCTTTGAGGATTATTACCTTCCTTATCTCTTTTTTAATTAGATCAATTTTACTTTTTTGATCTGGAGAAAGGATGGCTACCCCTCTTTTTGCTTCACCTGAAGCATAATAGATTTTGCTCCAGCCTTTTACTTTTACTCTATTCCCCCTGCTTTAAATGTGTTTCTTTAAACAACATATTGTGGGTTCTGACTTTTATCCAGTCTGCTTCTTCCTCTTTATGGGGGTTCATCCCATTTCATTTACGGTTAAAACTAAATCTGTATTTCCTGCCATCCTTAACCCCAGATTATTTTATTCTTGCCTCCCCAACCCTCTTTTCCCCCTTTTAAACTTATGTACCCCTCGTATCCGATATTTATCCTCTTTTAATCCTCCCTCCCCCTTTGGTCTTTCCCCCCTTCCTTCCCTTTTACTCTTTTCTTTTCCCTTTTCCCTCTCCCCCGTTTTTAATGGGGAGAATTTCTCTAAAAAACAAAGTAATTATTTTTCTTTGAGCCAACTCTGATGGGAGTAAGATTCACCAATTTCCTCCCCTCTCTAAATTCCCTCAGATATGATAAGTTTCCTTAGCCTCTTTGTGGGATGTGGTTTCCCCTCTTTTATCCTCCTTCCCCCTTATTCTGCCATCATCCCTTTTCCATATCTCTTCCCTTTTTTATGTTATATCAGTACAATCAAATTATACATATATTCTTTTTGTTATCCACAACAAATACAATTCTCAAGAGTTATTTTTACCTTTTATGCATCTCTTGAGTTCTATTCTTGGAGATCAAATTTTGTTTAGTTCTGGTTTTCTTCAAAACAAATGGAATTCATTTGTTTCATTAAATTCCATCTTCTTCCCTGGAAGAAAATGCTCACAGCTGGGTGTTTATTCTTGGCTGCATCTCAAGTTCTTGTGCCTTTCGGAATATTTTAGGCCCTTCTTTCCTTTAATGTAGGGCAGCCAGATCTTGGGTCCTTTTGGGCCTCCTATTTAAATGGTTTTTTTGGCTGCTTTAAAATTTTTTTCCTTAATCTTTGTTCAAATTTTCCCAATATTCCTTGGGGTTTTTATTTTAGGGTTTCTTTCAGAAGGTGTTGATAATTCTTTCAATGCCTATTTTACCTTCTGATTCTATTACATCTGGGCAGTTCTCTTTTGATTTCTTGTAAAAATAGTATCTGGCTCTTTTTCATCATAGTTTCAGAAAGTCCAATAATCCTCAATTATCTCTCCTAGTCTTTTTGTCTGTGTTTTCAAGTAGATAATTCGTGGTTTTTCAGTTTGTCATTTTTTTTTTTTGACTATTTTCCTGTCTCAATGAATCGTTGTTTCAGTTTTTCAGTTCTAATTTTAAAATTATTTTCTTCAATAGCTTTTTACTTCTTTCTGTATATTCCAATTGGTTTTTTGAATTATTGTTTTTTGGTCTTGGAATTTTTTCCATTTTCCTAATTTTTTTTTTAGTGAATTTTTTCTTTCAATTCACAGATCCTACTTTCTTGCGTGTTCTTTGTCTTTTTCAATTCCCGGATCCTACTTTCTTAGGGTTCTTTATTTTTCCAATTCCCAATTTTGTTTCCCTACTTCTGGTTTTTCTTTTCAATTCATTTTTCAGGAGTTGTTGCTCTCTTTGGCTTCTCTTTCCTTTCCCATTTATCTTCTAACTCTCTTTTGAGCTTTTAATGGTCTCTTCTAGGAAATGTAAGGAGGACAGTCTGATGCATTTTTGCTGTTTGGGTCTCTTCGGTTTGCTGACCTGTTCTTTTTCTGCATAGAAGCTGTCGTTGTTCTTTTCATCTTTTTTCATGTTTTAAACCTTTGGGTGGTCTCCTGGCAAGGGGTTACCAGCTTCCCTGCAGAGCAGGGAAAGATTAAAAACGTTTCCGGCTCTGAGGTATGGGGTCTCTGGGTGGAGTTTCCCTTCCCCAACAGGAAGTGGATTCAGCACTGGAGGAGCTATCAAACTTTTAGTAGGGCTGGTGGATTTCATTGCCCTGGCTAAGACAAGTGGTGGTGTCACCGCCCAGGCGGACCTCTTGTGGGACTTTAGTTTGACTGGGCCCAGACTGCAGAAACGAAGCCACAAACTCTGCCCAGCGTTCTGCCTGATGCAAATCGGCCCTAAAGCTCTTTGGCCCCGCCGAGCTCCCCCCTGGGTTGGAGGCAACCGGGCTCGTCCTCCTCGTGGGATCCCTACCCCAAGGAAAAGCCCCCTTCTGGGGTTGGGGCTGGCGCTTGTGCTGAGATCTGTGCCCACCCTGGTTGAGACCTCCTGGAACCTAATTTCTCTCCCAGTCTGCTCCGATTCCCCCCTGGGGAATCAACCTTTTGGCGAGACTGCAGATTTTTCGGCTGGTGGTTATTTCTTCTTATCTTTTTGGCAGTAAGACTTTTTTGAGGCTCGTTAATAATTGATAAAGAGGGTAAGAAAGAGCTTAAAGGGCTGTGTCTTCTCCGCCATCTTGGCTCCGCCCCCCGAACAGTCCCATTTTAGAAAAAGAAATTGAATAACCTATTAATCAACTACCTAAGAAAAACTCTCCAGGTCCTGATGGATTTACAAGTGAATTCTAACAATCATTAAAAGAGCAATTAATTCCTAAATATACAAACTATTTGGAAAAATACGGGAAGAAGGAGTCCTATCAAATTCCTTTTATGACACAGAAATGGTGCTGATACCTAAACTAGGAAAGGGCAAAGAAGGTAGAAAATTATAGGCCAATTTCTCTAATGAATATTGATGTAGGATAATACAAGCAAGTAGGATATACACCAGGAATTCAGGGCTGGTTCACTATTAGGAAAACTATTAGCATAATTGACTATATCAATAACCAAACTAACAGAAATCATATGATTATATTAATAGTTGCAGAAAAAGCATTTGACAAATTCAACATCCATTCCTATTAAAAACATTAGAGAATATATGAATAAATGGAGTTTTCCTTGAACTGATCAGTGGCATCTATTTAAAACCATCAGCAAGTATCATATGTAATGAGCATAAAGTAGACTATTCCCAGTAAGATCAGAGGTGAAACAACTAAAAAAGCTAGAAAAGGGACAAATTAAAAACTCTCAATTAAATACCAAATTTGAAATTCTGAAAATAAAAGGGGAGATTAACAAAATTGAAAATAAGAAAACGATTGAATTAATAAATAAAACTAAGAGTTGGTTTTATGAAAAAAGACCCCAACAAAATAGATAAATCTTTAGTTAATTTGATTAGAAAAAGGAAAGAAGAAAATCAAATTGTTAGTCTCAACAATGAAAAGGCAGAATTTTCCACCAATGAAGAATAAATTAGAGCAAAAATTAGGAGCTATTAATCAATTCCCTAAGAAAAAATCCCAGATGGATTTACATATGAATTCTACCAAACATTCAAAGAACAATTCATTTCAATACAAAATAAAATTTTTGAAAAAATAGGGAAAGAAGGAATCCTATCAAATTCCTTTTATGACACAGATATGGTGCTGATAGCTAAACCAGGTAGGGTGAAAACAGAAAGAAAATTGTACAACAATTTCCTTAATGAATATTGATGTAAAAATCTTAAATAAAATATTAACAAAAAGACTACAGAAAATCATTCCTGGGATAATCTACCATGATCAAGTAGGATTTATACCAGGAATGAAGGGCTGGTTCAATATTAAGAAAATTATCAGCATAATCACTATGTCAATAACCAAACTACCAAAATGTTATGATTATCTCAATAGATACAGTAAAAGCATTTGCTAAAATCAAGCATCCATTTCTATTAAAAACACTAGAAAATACAGGAATAAATGGACTTTTCTGTAGTGTTCTCTTCTCTAAACTATGATCGTTCTCTGTGAGCAGGTTTCTTGGGGGGCTTCTGGAGGTAGCCTTTGTTTCAGTTCAGAGTAATAATCACCTCAAGTGCAGCCAGAAGTTAAAAGTTCAGATCCTTTATTGTCTCTTCCAAAATAGCCCGGTTAGCTTTCCTTGGTTCCGAGAGCTCTTGTTGTTAGTCCTTTGCCTCTGCCTCTGCCAGCTTCAGCCTCTCCTCTTTCGAATCCCCAGTTCTGCCCGACTGCAGTCTCTGACTTCTCAATCTCCTGCACTGACTCCTTGCTGAGGCTCTAAAAGCTTCTTATATATGATCTTAAAGGTGAGAACTCAAAGGTTGACTTCCTCCTCTGAGAGTGGGATTGTAGGAGTTGTGACTTGTGAATCTCCTCCACTGAACTTGTGAATCTCATACGGAATCCTAACTTATGAATCTCCCCAAAGTGTGAACTCCAAAAGTATGAACTAAATACAAAAACATTGTTTCTATCAGCTCCAGTGAGTTAGCACCTTGTTTCAAGTTCTGGCCCATAACACTTTTCCTTAAAATGATCAATAGTATTTGTTTAAAACCATCAGTAAGAATTATATATAATTGGGACAAACTAGAACCATTCCCAATAAGATCAGGAGTGAAACAAAGCTGCTCACTATCACTATTACTATTCAATATTTTATTAGAAATGTTAGCTTTGGCAATAAAAGAAGAAAAAGGGATTAAAGGAATTAGAGTAGGTCATGAGGAAACTAAATTATCACTCTTTACAGATGATATAATGGCATACTTAGAGAACCCTAGAGAATCAACTATTAGTAACAATTCATAACTTTAGCAAAGTTGCAGTTTACAAAATAAATCCACATAAATCATCAGCATTTTTATATATTACAAACAAAGTTCAGCAGCAAGAGATGCAAAAAGAAATTCCATTTAAAATAACTGTTTAGAGTATAAAATATTTAGGAATCTATCTGCCAAGGGAAAGTCAGAAACTAAAGAAACACAACTAGAATACACTTTGCACACAAAGTCAGACATAATCAGTTGGGAAAATATCAAGTGCTCATGGGTGTAGGCCAAGCAAATATAATAAAAATGACAATACTAACAAAACTAATCTACTTATTTGCCATCAAACTCTCAAGAAATTATTTTACAGACCTAGAAAAAATAGTAACAAAGTTCATCTGGAAGAACAAAAAGTAAAGAATTTCAAGGGAATTAATGGAAAAAATGCTAATGAAGTTTGCCTAGCTGTGTCAGACTTAAAACTATATTATAAAGCAGTGGTCATGAAAACCATTTGGTACTGGCTAAGAAATAGACTAGTTGATCAGTAGACTAGGTTAGGTTCACAGGACAAAACAGGCAATAACTATAGCAATCTAGTGTTTGACAAACTCAAAAGACCCCAGCCTTTGGGATAAGAACTCACTATTTGACAAAAACTGCTGGGGAAATTGGAAACTAGTATGGAAGAAATTAGGGCTCAACCCACACCTAACACCACATAATAAGTTAAGACCTAAATGCATTCATGATTTAGACATAAAGAGTGATATAAGCAAATTAGAGAAATGTAGGATAGTTTTCTTCTCAGAGCTGTGGAAAAAGAAGGAATTTGTGTCCAAAGAAGAACTGAACCTCATAATTGAACACTGGACAGAGAATTTTGATTATATTAAATTAAAAAGTTTTTGTACCAACAAAACTAATGCAGACTATATTAGAAGGGAAGCAATAAATTGGGAAATCATTTTCATGTTTAAGGGTTCTGATAAAGGCCTCCTTTCTAAAATATATAGAAAATTGATTCAAATTTATAAGAATCTAAGCCATTCTCCAACTGATAAATGGTCAAAGAATATGAACAATTTTCAGATGAATAAATTAAAACTAATTCTAATCATATTTGAAAAGATGCTCTAAATTACTCTTGATCAGAGAAATGCAAATCAAGACAACTCTGAAATACCACTACACATCTCTCATTTTGGCTAAGATGACAGGAAAAGACAAGGATGAATGTTGGAAGGCATGTGGGAAAACTGGGACACTAATTGTTGATGGAGTTGTGAAAAGATCCATTCATTCTGGAGAGCAATTTGTAACTATGTTCAAAAAAGTTATCAAATTGTGCATACCCTTTGAACCAGCAGTGTTTCTATTGGGCTTATATCCCAAAGAGATCTTAAAGGAAGGAAAGGGACCCACATATGAAAAAATGTTTATGGCAGCCCTTTTCATAGTGGCAAGAAAATGAAAACTGAGTAGATGCCCCTCAATTGGAGAATGGTTGAATAAATTATGGTTTATGAACGTTATAGAATATTATTGTTCTATAAAACAAATGATCAGGAGGATGATTTTAGAAAGGCCTGGAGAGACTTACATGAACTGATGTTAAGTGAAATGAGCAGAACCAAGAAATAATTATGTATGACAACATCAATACGATACAATGATCAATGCTGATGGATAGGACTCTTTCTAACAGTGAGATGATTGATTCCATTTCCAATAATCTTGTGATAAAGAGAGCCATCTATATCCAGAGAGAAGACTGTGGAAACTGAATGTAGATCACAATATAACCTTCTCACTCTTTTTTTTTGTTGTTGTTGTTCACTTGCAATTTGTTTTCTTACTCATTTACTTTCTCTTTTTTGGTCTGATTTTTCTTGTGCAGCAAGAGAATTATATAAATATTTTTATACATATTGAATTTAATATATATTTAACATGTTCAACATATATTGAATTGCTTGTTATCTAGGGGAAGGAGGGAGGGAGAGAGGAGAAAATCTGAAACACAAAGTTGTGCAAGGATTAATGTTGTCAAATTATCCGTGCATATGTTTTGAAAATAAAAAAGTTTTATTTTAAAAAAAAGTTTTGTATAAACAAAATCAATACAGCAAAAATTAGAACAGAAGCAAAAAAGCTGGAGGCAGGGATTTATATGTTTCTGATAAAGTCCTCCTTTATAAAATATAAAGAGAATTGACTCAAATTCATAAGAATACAAGTTATTCCTCAACTGATAATCAAAGAATATGAACAAGACAACTTGCAGATGAAGAAATTTGCCATTTCTAGTCATATGAAAAAAATGCTCTAAATCACTATTAATTAAAGAAATGCAAATTAAAACAGCTCTGAGGTACCACTTCACACTTCTCAGATTGCTTAAGATGATATGAAAAGATAACGATAAATGTTGGAGGGGATGTAGGAAAACTGGGACACTGATAATATTGTTGGTAAGGTTGTGAACTGATCCAACCATTATGGGAAACAATTTGGAACTATGCTCAAACGGCTATCAAATTGTACATACCCCTTGATCCAGTAGTGTCTTTACTAGGTCTGCATTCCGAGGAGGTCATAAAAAGGGAAAAGAGCCCACGTATTCAAAAATATCTGTAGCAACCCCTTTTAGTGGCAAGGAACTACAAGCTTAGTGAATGCCCATAACTTGGGGAATGGCTTAACAAATTATGATATATGAATATAATGGAATATTGTTGTTCTATAAGAAATGATGAGCAGACTGATTCTAGAAAAGTCTGGAAAGACTGATGCTATGTGAAGTAAGTAGAACCAAGAGAACATTATACAAAATGAGAATAAGATTATGAGATGATCATTGTGATGGACTTGACTCAATTCCAATGGACTTATGATGAAGAGAGCCATCTGCCTCCAGAGAGAGGACTATGGGGAGTAAATATGGATCAGAACATAATATTTTCACCTTTTGTTTTTGCTGTTGTTGTTTACTTGCTTGTCTTTTTTTTCCTTTCTCATTTTTCCCTCTTTTGATCTGATTATTCTTGCATAGCATGATAAATGCAGAAATATATTTAGAAGAATTGCACATGTTTAACCTGTATTGGATTACTTGCTTCTACATAAAGGGGGAAAATGAGGAGCAAGGGAGAAAAATTTGGAACACAAGATTTGGCAAAGGTGAATATTGAAAACTATCTTTTCATGTATCTTAAAAAATAAAAAGCTATTATAAAAATAAATATGGATATGATAAGGACAAATAAGGATTATAGAAGATAAGATGGCAGAGCTATTTTCCAAGTGCTACTCAAGCCTGAAAAGAAATAAAAGGTATATTTAAAGTAATTAAAAATTAATATATAAAATAAAACAACAGTACTGTACAAATACAGTTCCCTGCCAATTTGACATGTTGGGTATGTCTTACACAAGCAAACTGTGAGGTTTGGGCTTCAGAGTCTGGCTTTGGGGGGAAGCTTTTCTGTGTTACCTCATGGCAGTTATTAAATTTAAAATTCTTGCCCAGTATGCCATTAGAAACAAAAAGGTATTGATTTTTCTCTTTCACATGAATAAAAAGAAGAACAAATAGGGAAGGGTAGAAAGGTAGAAGGATAGCAGTTCGCAGGAGATACGGCATCATAGAGCTGTTTAAAGAGGCCATCTAGTAGCATCTAGATCTATGAAAAAGGGGTTTAGAAACCTAGGGGGAATCAGTTTACTCCCCATGGAGTTTAATCTATGCAGGGAACAATTCTGTGAGACTTTACAAATGAAAAGGATAAAGGTGCCCACTCTTAAATGTCTGTAAAACAGCCAAAGAATGGAAAGGAAAGCTAGAAAAAAGCAACAAGACATATGAGAAAATTAATTAAAGCCAGAATGTCTCTTAAACTCTTAGAAAGTCAAGGTAAAAATCCAAGGGCACAACAAACAAACAAAAAGTATGCATATGAAAACAGGAGCAAAAAAATTGAAAAATTCTGATTAAAAACATCACACTTTCAATAAATATTATATTGTAAAAGAAAATAAACCCCAAACCCCCTCATCAAAAAGAAAATTCTCTGAATTCCTTAGACATCATGGAATAATAGAAAAGAAACTATTAAATGTTTCACAAAAGAAAAAAGTAGGATGATCTTGAGTTAGAAATTAGAAAAGAAATTAGAGTTCTCAAATCAGAATGTCAGAAGATACAGACCTTGGAAAACACAATGAAAATTATTCTCTCTTTAAAGAAACATACTCTAAACAGAAAATTAAAAATAGTGTAAAGGGGCAGCTAGATGGTACAGTGGATAGAGCACCAGTCCTGAAGTCAGGAGGACCTGAGTTCAAATTTGACCTCACCCACTTAACACTTCCTAACTATGTGACCTTGGGCAAGTCACTTAACCCCAATTGCTTCAGCAAAAAAAGAAAGAAAGAAAGAAAGAAAGAAAGAAAGAAAGAAAGAAAGAAAGAAAGAAAGAAAGAAAGAAAGAAAGAAAGAAAGAAAGAAAGAAAAAAGGAAAGAAAAGAAAGAAAAAGAGTGTAGAAAAAATTTGGCAAAACAGAAGCAAAAAATAATTTTTAAATTAAAAAGATTAGAGAGCTATAGATATAGAATTTTACCTGCATTTTCAGATATAGTCACTAGATGACTAGTCTTGCTTGATTATTTTATTTTGTTGCATGATAGCTATCATATATTGTCATCAAATTGGCAATGTTTATAAAGCAAAAACAAAGACATCAATTTAAAAAAAAAAACAAGAAAACACATGAATTCAACATCTCAAGATGATCTTGATAATGGGCTATGCAAAAATAAATTAAAAATCAAAGGCTTCTAAAAAATAAACAAAATGAATTTTAAAAATGGATACCATGATGTCAGAAATGATATAGAGGGATCAACACAGATGGCACCCTGAGAAGAATCGGTAGAGCTTAACACTTTCTAAAATTAATTCAATAAATATCTAAGAAGATCACTAGACTAAACATGATTGGGAAGTCTAAGAAGTGATTGAGAAATGATAGTGGATCATTTTTCTAGTATAAGAACATGAATTTGGCCTACATGCAAGTGAACAATACAAGGACTATGAATCAGGAGTGGATAGGTATGTTGTATTTTCTCTCTTATCTTAGAATGAGATTACAGATTCAGCTTTCAGGTTCAGATTGGAATACTTCAATGATGTTCTCACTCTGATTCAAAGGTGTAATTGATGATTTTTAAATCCCTAGCAAAGAAACTAGTTGAAATGGCATTTAAATCATAGATTAACTTCCCTGATTTACACCAGGGGTCAATCTACCATAATGTCACTCTCAACAAAGGGTGGCTTTCATTTGGCTGATAGGACCTGCGACTATCATTGTCAATTAACACTCCATCTAGGGACAAGTCTGCAAGTTTGTTGCTAAGACATGAATTCAGAATAGAACCATAGAAAGGAAGTGATCATGTTAAGCTTTAGATCAGGCTCTTGAGTGATTGTTGAGGAACATAGCATTTCATTGGAAAAAATAAAAAGTAGGAACAAAGGAATTAAGGCCCAAGTAAAGAAAGGAAAGAAGGAAGAAAGATATAAGAAGGGAGGATTCTATCATTAAATGTATTAGTTATCTACTTAAATTTTGTATCATCTATAAATTTGGTAATCATGCCATCTATGCTTTCATTCAAATCACTTACAAAATTCTTGAACAAAGAGACAAAGAAAGACCATTCAGATTAACATGGATTCCTTCATCATGTTCTGAGGATTATGTCTTTCAACCACTTCAAAAACTATCCTAGATTTTGTTAGATGATTTAGAAAGGATATTGTGAGAAGCTGCCTTGTAAAAATTTCAGGTATATGATAATCATAATACCTTTCATCTGCTAGTCTAGTAACATTGTCAGACATGTTAAATGAAGTTAGGTTAACATGACTTATTCTTAGGAAAATCATTATCATTTTCAATTCAAAATGATTAAAAGACACCCATTTATTAAGATGTCCTAGAATTTGACAGAAATTAAAATCAGGCTCACTTGCTTGCTTGTTTGAATTAATCTTCTATTTATTGAAATTGAAGCATTTATCTATTTCCAGTTCTAAAGCACATTTCCTATTTTCTATTATTCTTGATGAAAATTATCTCAGTAATCATAACCACAATTTCTTTCTTTAGCTTGGGAGGTAAACTATATATACTTAAAATCACTGATAAAAGATAAATGAGAAAATGGTGAGAGAGCACTTATATTTAATTTCCCTATTCCCTAATTCCCTATTAATCAGTTTTGTTTTATATTTTCCAATTCAAAAACTACTCTTATTCGTAAGGAAAACAAAACAAAATTGGGAGTTGAGTAGTTCTGCCTTTACCTTTGTATTCCTGTCTTTGATCTTGTCCCAAATATAGGTTATTTTTTTCTTTTTATTGATCTTAGCACTAAAATCAAGTATCAATTAATCCATTCTTGGCTATAATGTTTCAAATATTCTTATAGGAGGGTTTTAGCCTTTTGTAGTTGGTCTCAATTCCTTGCCCTTGCTTTCATCTTCTATACTGTTATTGTCTAATCTTAATTAATTTTTGCTTTCTTAAAGTACCCACATTAGTCAGTTGCCCTCTTTCTAAGTTAGTGGACTCATTTATACTTTGGAGCCATAATCACATTCTAATAAGAATTTTAGATGCTGACTTCTCCTCTCTCTAGAATTTTAGATCAATTTTTTTTCCCCTCAGAACTCTTTGAAATGGATTCTCTTCAGATTTAGGGTTAACATCAAGATTAACCCCCTTTTCCTTTTATAAATGTTGTTTATTCCTTTGTTATTTTTTCTCAAGATTGCCCTCATTTCTGTTTCATTAATCAGGACCTTAATTGTGGTTAATATCAGGTGAAAAACAGCATTTCCACTAATCATTTCTTCTTCTTTTGAAGAATACAATTAATCATTGAGGCAAGCCAAAATGTTTTCATGTTTTTGCTTTTAGTAGAGGGAAAGATTATCTGCTAATGAAAGAAATGAAGTAATATCATCACAATATCCTAAATCTTTGTCTTCTATTTCCAGAATTTATTATCTGTTTCATCTTCTGATAGTGTGATCTGTAGTACACATCCACCCATAATATTTATTTTGTTTCACCACTACAATACCATGCTTCCCCCATCTAGTTCATGGATATCTTCATGATAGTATTATTTTTTCATAGAACCCTTCATTTAATTGATATATAGAGATCCTATTGAAGAAAAAAAAGAAAGAAAGGAAGGAAGGACAGAAAGAAGAAAGAGGAGGGAAGAAGGTAGAATTGAAGGAAGAATTGAAAAAAGGAAGGATTGAAGGAAGGCAGGAAAGCAGGCAGGAAGACAGGCAGACAGGCAGGCAGGCAGGAAGGAAGGAAGGAAGGAAGGAAGGAAGGAAGGAAGGAAGGAGGGAAGGAAAGATGGGGAGAAAAAGGAAGACAAGGAGGGAGAGGAGGAAGGAAGAGAATAAGGAAAAGGGTCTGGTTCCATGGTCTCAAATGACAAGGGTATGGTAAAGAAATTGGGGTTCTGCAGAAAGATAGATCAAAATAAATCTAGCTGCTTTGTCTTGTATCTGAAAGAGAATGTTAGACCCTTGAAAATGTAAACAAAGTATCATGAGATTTAGAGTTAGAAGGAACCTTAGACATCATTTAATCCATCTCTGTGAGGGGTAGGGGTGGGGAGAGGGAAGTAAGATTTAGGGCATCCAGAAGCCATGAATTATTTTCTATTACCCTTAAATACTTGAATACATGAACTTACACAGCTTCAGCAACTGGTAGATTTACCTTTAACGTAGAAGACATATAATTGTATATGACATAGAATTAATATAGTAAAATCATTGCTAGTGATTTTGGCTGCCATTGATTTCCTAGAATCTTTCTTCACATGTTTTAACTATAGATAAAATTCATTTTAGGAGTATGGATTGGCCTACATTATTTAGACATCTTTCAGAATTTCTAGTCTATAATTTTATATTTCTATGATTTTTTACTGCCCCTGCATGCATATTGGTTGCTATGGACTACTGAACCTTTTCATTAATATACTTTGTGCTCTCTTATATCTTCTATTTTCTATGGCATTTGTTTTGGTAAATACATGTGAGCAGTTTTCACTCTTTCTCCTAAACATTTATTGTAAATCATTCTTAAATGGATCAGCAATTTCAGTGGAAAATTTATTCCTCCAGATCCTTGTTAAATGGACTTCTATTGCTAGCCAAGTGCCTTTTATTTTTCTATCTGAAATTGATCAAGAATAAAGATGCCATTTTATTTTTTTAAATTAATGTTCTATTTACTTTCCAAATCCACCCTTTTCTCCCTAGACATCTTAAGTAGCACATAGTTTTTTCTAGGTATTGCTCTGTTACTTTTTCCAAGTATCTCCTCCTCAATTACACATGGTAACTGAGTTTCTCGTCATTACCAGCTACTGAGATTCATCTTTTAAAGATAATTTACTGTCTACTTAGCTCTTGTCAGATTAAAAAATATTGACCTGATAAGGGCAGGCAGATAGCTGTTTAGTCATAATCAAAACCACGAGGCACCTCACTTAGCTGAGCCAAATGTCTAACAGAGTAATCTTAGATTCAAATTGTATGTTATTTACCTGATGGCATTTGTGGTTTGTGATTCAGTTGTCCCAGCTATTTGACTCAGAGGGAGAAATAACTTCTAACTCCAACTTAGTCTCCTTTGGGAATCCTGTGCCACCCAAACTCATTCTGGGATAACTCCAGCTTTCTTTGTCAAAGAAACCCCATTGGGTCTATATAGAGGCTCAGGGAATAGAGGACACTGTGTTTCCAAGATCTTCTCTGGATTTACATGTGAACAAATGGACTAGAATAAAAGCTTACAAAAAGAGACAAGGTCATTGTCTACTTCCCACTTGTAGACCCTATTTTTTTTTTTTCTGAAAAAGTGCTGCTCTATATCTAAAAAGCAAATCTTAATTTAGCAAATGTGGTGAAAATATTAATTATATGCCTTTGATTTTTGCTGCTTTACACTAAATAATCTATAATAATGACTTCTAGATTTCTTCTGGCAGAATTGTTTTACTCTACATGAATCACCAGCAGTAGGTGATTGTGAGATTTAACAAGTCTGGGTAGCTTCTCCATCATCTCTTTTATATATAAGTAGATACCTATCTTGGTTCCTAGTCCTTCATCCTACAATAGAATATGCTGCACATTCTCATATTCTAAATTAATTTTGAGCCAGTGTTTGATTGAAATTCCCTAGAAGTTGTACACTCCTTTTCTCCCAACTAAGAATTTGATGGTTAAGATTGGAGATTTCTCTCTCTTTCTCTCTCTCTTTCTCTCTCTCTCTCTTTCTCTCTCTCGGTGTGTGTGTGTGTGTGTGTGTGTGTGTGAAAAAGAAGCAGAGACAGTGATATATTTTACTTAATTATATTTTTTATAATTTTTATAAAATTATATTTTATATAAATATAAATATAAATTTACTTAATTATATTATACAGAGGCAGAGAGAGACAGAGGTAGAAAGAGACAGCCAGAAAAGAGAAAAGGGAGAGGGAGAAAGGAAGGCAGGGATGGTTTGAAGAATGAGTGCTTTTAGCAATCTGGTTAAACATACAGACCTGAAAAATAATATTTTTGTTTGAAAAAAATCATAATTGAAGAAGCTGAAGAAGTGAAGAATTTCACTTAGAAGCTAATGAAAATAAAGATTTAATTGTTTTGCTTTCCAAGATACTCTGGAAATTATCCATGGGACCTCACATTATCAATCCCTGGTCTTGAGCATAATTTGAGAGTTTGATTTAAAAAAAAAAAAAGAATTTAAAGGTGTGCAAGGTCCTAAGGTGGACAATAGATTCTAAAAATAGCATCACTTTATTTAAAATTAAATGAAGGAAATAATAGTATGCATTGTTGTTCGTGGAATCAAATGAGATAAAACATGTAATTATGCTTTATAAGTGATAAAATGTGCTACAAATGCAAAATATTATTATTTAAACCTGCTTTTTAAATCTATATAGGACTTAATTTGCTTTCAGAGGTAACCTGATTTCCTTATTTTTATTATAAAGCAAAAACAATTAACCAATGAACAAAAACCACTTATTTGGCATTGTGTAGATGAAACAACTCACTGATGAAATGCTCACTTTTTTTTAATCACATACATAATATTCCAAATACTCAGTCTATAATTATAAGAATCATACTATTCTCTCTTTTAAAAAAAATTATGGTTTTTAGTGTGTCTTGCATCACACCCCAAAATTGATAGCCAGTTCCTTAGGTGTTCCAGACTGAATGATATGAAGCTTAACTTTTACATTCCCTTTTGGAGGAAAAAAAAAACTACACTAAAATCTTCAGTTACCCACTCTCTACTCTAGTGTGATTTGGCTGGTCAGTCATCTCATAAGTGTCATTCAGTTTGGTCATTTGATCACAAGTAAATTTGATCATACAACCAGTGGATTTTCATTTTATTTGAAATATCAATACTTTGCATTTTCATAAAAATTTATGGTTCTCCATGGTATGGGCAGGGTCATTTCTTTGGTTTTCTTCTTTGGCCTAATATAATCAAGTAAAATTTTCTTGTTGCCTGTTATATCTTTTGCAAGCTGTAGCTTGTTTCTTGATTTAGCTTTGCCAATCTTATCCCTCCACAATTGTCCTAATTCTTGGGATTTCTCTCTGGTGATCTGACCCGATTTGCACTTTTTTGTGACATTCTTATTGGCCACCCAGGTCTGTGTTCAATTCTGAATTTAGCCATCTTGGCATCTTGCATTTGCCCAGCTTCCCTTTGCTGTTATGTACTTCTTTCTTTGTGTTCAAGGAACTGCCTGCTTAAAGAGCATCAAGTTACCTTACTCCTTTGCGATTATTTTCTCTCACTGAATCCTTGTTATAAGATTCCAATTTTATTGAAATATAATAAAATGGAGATCTCACTAGTACACTGAACACATAATTTTGAAAAACATATAGTAATAAAATCATTACATGAACATAAAAATCCAAGTGATTATCTTCAAGATGTTGTGAAACATCTCATATTTAACTTGCATCATGCATATATATCACAGAGTAACTAGATTAGTAGATTATGGCAGTGCCATTATATATGTGGATTTCAGCAAGACATATTAATTTTTCACCACATCACTATAGAAAAAACAGAAGAAATTTAGGTGGATTTATAACTAGGTGAGTGACCCATTTCCTAACTAAGAGTTGAATGGATGGATAAAAAAGATGACCATGGAATCATTAGCAGAATTTCTCAGAACTCTATTCTTTGCTTGATTTATTTCAATATATTGTATTTTGTTGCTGTTATTGTTGTTTTCAGAACTGAATCAAAACATGAATGTTAGGCTTTTTAGACTTTAATTTGCCACAAAGCAATGAAAGAGAGCAAATTAGAGAGATAGCAGAATGATGATATATATAATGTCCTATATAGTCTAGAACACTGAACTAAAAGCAACAAGATGACATTTAATAGCAAAGCAAGCAATGCCTTGAATTTTTTTAATAAAAAAATTATACAAGTATAGTGTAGAAGGGACCTAGCTTAGCAATATTTAAAATGAAAAAGACCTACAGGGATTAATTAATATAATGCTCAATATGAGGTAATGGTTTAATGATAATAATGTTATTTTAATTTGTATTAATAATTTTTGTTTCAGAAGCTGGACGCAAAAGGCTCAGAGGTATTTTAGAGGATCTTTCACTTCTCTAGTTCTAACTGTAACCAAGAAGTCTGGGACATTATCTCTATGATAGGATATAATGTGTCTTTACCAACTCACTTTGGAAGCATACAGTTCAAAAAGAAAAGGTTTAATTGAAGGGATCAAAGACAACAAAATAGAATTCAGAGTAAAGACTGTGAACAAAGACAACTCCCATGAGTAAACAACACTGATTTCTAGATACTTGATACCAAGTTTCAATCACTTATGACCAGGAATTAAGCAAGACTCACCTAAGGCATCTCCTCTCCCACTTCCTCAGCCAAAGGTCCTTTCTACATTTCTGGAGGGCTCTTAATAGGGGGCATTAGCATTATTCCTTCATTCTTGTTCCTTTTATGTTCTGCTCAGAATCCAAGGTTATTCTCCTTTGTGGTTCCTCTTGCAGTTCAAAATAACTCCTGAAAAGTAGCGGTGAATTCCCCTCTAAAAGTTACTCTTTAGGTAGCAGTAATCTTTTCAAGGAAAAGAATGGCCTGGAACTGAAGGCAGAGAGGCTTTCTCTTTCATAATGACAAAGAGGAATATTCTGGTTCAAGAATTCTTAAGTTGGAGGTCAACAAATTTTATTTTTTAATGTTTTAACAATCATGTTTTGATACAATGTGTATATTATGTGATCCTGTGTTTCAGTACAATTTGTATATTGTGTGATCCTATATTTTGGGGGGTTTTTTATTTAAAAACATTATCCTAAAAGGGGATGTATAGGATTTATAAAGCTGCCAAAATTTTCCATCAAACAAACAAACAAAAAAGGTTAAGAACCTTTGTTCTAGTGCTTACTTGCTTTTGCAAGAAATATAGTTTCCCTCACACCACATTTTAAATTCCATACTCAGTAAGGAACAGATTGATAGGATTCTGGACTTTCTGTCTGTATAACAGTATTGACTGACTTTAGCTCAGTGTCAAGGGAATTAAAAAAAGACAAGGAACATAATGGCCTTCTCATATCCAGATAGGTTCTAGTCACTGACTAGATTAAAACATGTGAACTCCAACATCTAGTATTATCTCCCACAAATGTCTGTGAGATGTTTCTTTTGCCAAAGTGAACATTCCCTGTAATATTCTTCTTTAAAATGTAATCTTCTCTGGGAGGTTTTTTTGGGGGGGGCTTCTGGAGGCAGCCCTCCTTTTTATTCAGTATAATAATCACCTCAAATGCAGCCAGGAATTAAAATCCAAATCCTTTATTGTTTCCTTTAAGTTTTGTCTCCTTCCTTGGGCCCAGTTAGCTTTCTTAGAGGCCTATCTCGCTCCTTAGAGTTCTGAGAGCTCTTGCCACTAGTCCTTTGCCTCTGCCAGCTTCAGACTCTAGCTTCCTCCGAATGTCTCTAGACAGCACAAAGGTGGAAGTTGGAATGAATCTGTCTCCTCCTTTGCGAGTGAGCTTGTCCTTTAGTGGGCTCCTCCTTATATATGCTCTCTTAAAGGTGTGAATCTTGTGGAACTCTAATAAGTACTAAATACATTAGTGAACTAGAGAACTGTTAAGTACCATGCCAAATTACATAACTGACTTAGTGTAATGCCAAAGTTCACTTTTAATGGGGTGACCAGTTCCTCCATTTGTCCTATTTTGTAATTCTGCCTTAAGGTTATGACTGTCCCCTCTTAATGGTTGAGATAAAGGTGTTATAGACATTCCTTAATGTCATTAGAATATCAGTAACCTCCCTCTATTAGGTTATCCCCACCTAGGTCCCTCTATTATGTCATTGTTCTTGTTATTCTGTAAAAGGCTTGCTGTCCTGATACTCGGGGCTAGACTCCTTGAGATGATAGCCTCGTCTAGCCCTGGGATCTATTGGTCCCAGTATTTCTCTCCATTTAATAAATTATTGAATTGGTCTCTAATCTCTGTCTTGCTCAGTTTCTTTTGGCATTACATTAGCACCTTGTAAGAATCCTAACAATTCCCCACTCATCTAGGGACTTGATTAACAGGAAATTTTTTTTTCCCCATTTGTATTTCCCATTTGTATCCTTGGCCTAAGGATTTCTACAATTTTGTAGGATTCTTTAAATTATACTAGTCTTCTATCCATCACAACATAATAGAAATCACAGAATAGAAATTAGAAGGCATACACACTCAGTTTATGCTGGCCCAAAGTTATACTGGCTTGAGAGAGATGATTCCTAAGTGTTCACAATGAAGATCATCAAGTACTACAATTTAGGGCTTGATTTATTGTTAGGTTATCTAGACTTGAGGAATATATATAATAGATTAAAATGCAAATTAATCTTTAAAATGTGTCATGTATATTTGGGAGTGATGGTCATTGGGGAAAAGTTTTTAAACATTTATTGGATCCTGCATGGGTCCCTGTGTCAGTCAGGAGAGCAGAGGCAAAGGAACAAAACAGTAGTTCCTGCTGCATTTGTGATCACAAAAATACCTTTCATCTATATTATACTTTAAGGTTTATAAAGTTCTTTCCTCATAACAGCTCTAAGAGAAAGGAATAACAAATATTAGTTTCTTCTTCAATAACATGAGGTATAGAAAGGTTGTGTTTTATACAGAAATAATATCTAGAACAAAGGAAATAATGAAGAGTCTATCGTACTCTTCACTGCCATAGCTGGAAACTGTGTTCAGTTCTGGGCATCATATTTTAGGACAGACATCTAGAGTATGTCCAGAGCATGGTGACTATGATGCTGAAAGGGAGATGAATCTTTATCTTATGAGAATATGTTGAAAGATTTGAAGCTGTTTAACTAGAAAAGTACACTTGGTAGAAACATGATAGCTGTCTTCAAATATTTGAAAGGTTGCCATGTAGAAAGGGGATTTGACTTATTAAGCTTAGTTCCATAAAGGAAGAACTAAAATTAATCTTTGGAAGTTAAGGGAAACAGATTTCAATTCAGGATAAGGATGAAAAAAAAACCTTTAAAACAATTAGATCTATTCACTGTGGAACAGTGGAATACCCAAAAGAGAAAGGTCTCTGTCATTGGAAGCATTCAAGCAAATATTAGATAACTACATGGCAGCAGCTCTGTAGTGGAGATATACTCATTGGACAAGGTATTGGATATGGTAACTCTCAATGTCCTTGAGAATTTGATTATTTCTTAGTTCTCAAATACTCTTCAAAAGCCACTCAAGGACAAAAAAGTGAGTTTGATTGTTGAGAGCTAACTTCAAGCTCCAAATCTCTTTTGTGTTGATCTGCATTGAATCACCTTTAGATATGTAACATAGACACAGATGTTTAAAGTAACTTTTTTATGATATCAAAGAATTACATATTGAAGGAATGCCTGGAAAATAGCTGAACAAGTTATGATATATGATTGTGGTGAAATACTATAAGAAATGTGTGTAAGAAATGATGAGCAGAAGAATTACAGAAAAACCTGGAAAGACTTAACATGAATTGATGCTGAGTGAAGTGAGAAGAACCAAAAGAACTTTGAACATAATAATAGCAATACTGAGAAATGATGAATTCTGATAGACTTATCTCTTTTCAGCAATACAATGATCTAAGACAGTTCTAAAAGACTCATGATGGAAAATGCAATTCATATCCAGAGGAAAAACTGATGGAGTCAGAATGCAAATCAAAGCATATTTTTTTTGCTTCCTTTGTTTTTTCATTGTTTTTTCCCTTCTGTTCTGTTTCTTCTTTCACATGACTAATATGGAAATATATTTTACATGATTGTCCATAGATAATCTATATAAAATTGCTTAATGTTTTAGGGAGGAGGAAGGGCAAGGAAAGAGAATGAAATGTACTCGGAATTTCATTTTAAAAATGTATATTAATTTTTTTCTTTACACGTAATTGGAAAAAAATACTATTTAAAAAATATCCAATATGAGTGACTCTGAATTCACTCTCGGAGTGCCAAGTCTGTCCCCTGAGAGTTGTTCTTTACTTTAAGAGGAATGGAAGGCCTTTCTTTTCCATCATTAGCTTGAGCCGCCATGAATTATGTTTCTCCATTTTCCCTAGCATGTCCTTTTAACCACAACATTAAGTTCACTGTACTCAATTCAGAAGTTGTAAAGTTGCTTTCAGTTTTAGCTATCAAGTCAATGCAACTAGGATGATCTTGGCCATAGGTCAGGCTCATGCAGAATGTCCACACATGCCAATCTATCTTCCAGGGTCCCAGAATTAGGGCCCCAGTGTCTTCTCATGGGTAATGCCATCTTATATGGTCTAAACTTGCACCAAACTCCCATCACACATATTTTCCTTAATATTTCACTTCATTTTGCCTTTATATGCAGAGGCTAAAAATTAAGTTTCTATGATAAAAACTGGAGAAGAAAATGGCAAACTACTCCAGTATCTTTGCCAACAAAAAAAGGATCCTGAAGAGTTGAACATGAGTGAAATGACTGAACAATAACATAGTAAAAACAAATCTGCTTTTTTTCCCCTAAGTAAAAAGTTCAGAGTGGGCTTCAATTGTTTTTTAGGAACTACCACCCAAAAGAATGGGGATAGAAAGTGTCTTCCAAAAATAAATAGCACCTTGAGATTTCTCTCTCTTTTTCCTGTTAGACTTTTTTTCCCCTGAGGCAATTAGGGTTAAGTGACTTGCTCAGGGTCACACAGGTAGGAAGTGTTAAGTGTCTGAAATCAGATTTGAACTCAGGTCCTCCTGACTTCAGGGCTGTGCTTTATCCATTGTGCCACCCAGCTGCCCCTAGAGCATTTTTACAATGTCTCTTTCAATGTAGCATGTACTATGAACAGGTAAATTGTGTGTGTGTGTGTAGAATGGCAACTGATTGTTTTAGATAAAGAACTCATAATACAAACTTTCTTTTTCTTTCACAAATTTTCTCTTTTTAATGATTGTCACATTTGGCTTCATGTAGACTTAGCTTGAATAAAATATTTAAAAGTATTCCTAAGACATTGAAGTTCACTAGAAAGGCCTTTAAGAGAATCCAAATAATGGAAGTGGATAGAATACTAGACAATAAATCACATAAATTGATCATTGAAAGGAAACTTAGTAATTGTGGTGTTCTCTTCTTTTTCTAGAATATATTATGGTTCTCTGGGAGCAGGTTTCTTGGGGAGGTTTTCTGGAGGCAGCCTTAGTTTCAGTTCCAAGTAATAATCACTCCAAATGCAGCCAGGTATTAAAAGTTCACATCTTTTATTGCTTCCTCCAAAATAGCCCGGTTAGTTTTCTCCTTGGTTCCAAGAGCTCTTGCAGCTTCTCTGCCAGCTTCTGCCTCCAGCTCAACTCCAACTCCTGGCTTCTCAATCTCCAACCGAAGCTCCCCTCTCAATCTTTTCAACTGAACTCTCCTGACTGAGCTCAGCTGTTTTTAAGCTCTTTCAGAGGTGTAAACTCAAAGGTTGACTCCTCCTCTGAGAGTGGGATTATGGGAGGTGTGAATTTGGATATCTCATACTGAACCCTGAAATCTCCCAAACGTGTGAACTAATGTGTTGAGCTAATGTGTGAACTCCCAAAGGTGTTATAACTTAAGCATTGTTTCTATCAATTCCATTGAGTTATCACCTTGTTTCAAGTTCTGGCTCAGAACAAATAGTCATTTAGACCAATCTCCTAAATAATAAAAAGATTTCTCCTATAATATTCCTGACAGATTCAGAATCTACTTGGACACTTCTCCTGTCCAAAGCAGTCAATTCCATGGTTGGATGGTTCTAATTAGTAAATAATTCTATCTTATTTGTTAATCCAACTATTCTTCTAAATGAGAGGACTTACAGACTGGGATCACTATCTTCTCAAAACATTTTTTTTTTCAGTTAAAATGGTTTGATTAAATTCAGCATCTCCATTTTGTAATCCAATGTCTACGTGCAAATAGAATCTTATTTTCCCTAAGGAAAAAAAATCCCAATGTATATTTCTTTCTTGATCTTTTACCTAGATTTCAAGGGTCAAGTTGGTTGACTTATATCAGTTGAGGGCTATTGATTTATTCCATTATAATTTCTAGTGTTTTGATAACTTCCATCACAGAGCAACAAGATATTATGCATCACCATAATCCCTGTACAACATGCTGATATTAGCACATCTTCAGTTTAAACAAGTAATTCTCTTGAGTTTGGGGAAGGTGATTAACGTATTTGTTCATTCAAACACATATTAAATAAAATTATATGCATAGAAACGGGCTACACACTGAAGAAGGCTAACAGAAAGATTTGACCACTAACTCCAAGGAATTACAACCAAGAAAGAAAGAAAGGAAAGAAGGAAGAACTTATTAAATACCTACTATGTGCCAGGAACTATTAAGTAATTTATTAATATTATTTCATTTTATCTTCATAGCAATCCTCAGAGGTGAGTATAATTATTACAGTCTCTCCTTTCAAATAAGGCAGTCAGAGATTAAATGACTTTTCCAGGGTCACATAATAAAATTTTTTGAAACCGAATTTGGAAATTATTAATAAATTAGAGGAACATAGGATAATTTACCTCTCAGACCTGTGGAAGGGGAAGGTCTTTATGACCAAAGCAGAACTAGAGATCATTATTGATCACAAAATAGAAAATTTCGATTATACCAAACTGAAAAGTTTTTGTACAAACAAAACTAATGCAGACAAGATTAGAAGGGAAGCAATAAACTGAGAAAATATTTTTACAGTCAAAGGTTCTGATAAAGGCCTCATTTCCAAAATATATAGAGAATTAACTCTAATTTATAAAAAATCAAGCCATTCTCCAATTGAAAAATGGTCAAAGGATATGAACAGACAATTCTCAGATGAAGAAATTGAAACTATTTCTAGTCATATGAAAAGATGCTCCAAGTCATTATTAATCAGAGAAATGCAAATTAAGACAACTCTAAGATACCACTACACACCTGTCAGATTGGCTAAGATGACAGGAAAAAATAATGATGATTGTTGAGGGGATGCGGAAAACTGGGACATTGATGCATTGTTGGTGGAGTTGTGAACGAATCCAACCATTTTGGAGAGTAGTTTGGAACTATGCTCAAAAGTTATCAAACTGTGCATACCCTTTGATCCAGCAGTGTTACTACTGGGATTATATCCCAAAGAGATTATAAAGAAGGAAAGGGACCTGTATGTGCACGAATGTTTGTGGCAGCCCTTTTGTAGTGGCTAGAAACTGGAAACTGAATGGATGTCCATCAGTTGGAGAATGGCTGAATAAACTGTGGTATATGAAAATTATGGAATATTACTGTTCTGTAAGAAATGACCAACAGGATGATTTCAGAAAGGCCTGGAGAGACTTACACGAACTGATGCTGAGCGAAATGAGCAGGACCAGGAGATCATTACATACTTCAACAACAATATTATATGATGACCAGTTCTGATGGATCAGACCATCCTCAGCAACGAGATCAACCAAATCATTTCTAATGGAGCAGTAATGAACTGAACTAGCTATGCCCAGAAAAATAACTCTGGGAGATGACTAAAAACCATTACATTAAATTCCCAATCCCTATATTTATGCACACATGCATTTTTGATTTCTTTCACAAGCTAATTGTACAATAATTCAGAGTCTGATTCTTTTGTACAGCAAAATAATGTTTTGTCATATATACTTATTGTGTATCTAAGTTATATTTTAATATATTTAACATCTACTGGTCATCCTGCCATCTAGGGAGGGGTGGGGGTTAAGAGGTGAAAAATTGGAACAAGAGGTTTGGCAATTGTTAATGCTGTAAAGTTACCCATGTATATATCCTGTAAATAAAAGGCTATTAAATAAAAAAAAAAAAAACGAATTTGAATACAGGTCTTTGTTACTCCCATTTTATATCTACTGTGTCATTGCTAATTTAGTAGAGAATGAAATAGATATGACAAACATAAAAGCACATTGACTTGCACATAAATGCTTAGCAAATGCTTTTTCACTCATGTCATTCCTTAATTCATAAATTATCATAAATCAAAAATAGAATACAACTTTATAGGAAATGTACAAATCTGGCCTTAGAAGAATTTTTAAAGGA
The DNA here is from genome assembly GCF_902635505.1 of Sarcophilus harrisii. NCBI lineage: Eukaryota > Metazoa > Chordata > Mammalia > Dasyuromorphia > Dasyuridae > Sarcophilus > Sarcophilus harrisii. The sequence goes on from NC_045427.1 coordinate 545,190,922, forward strand.
TAGTGTAACACCATTCACTAAAGTGAAAAGAATATTAACTTTGAAATTAGATAACCATTCTATAAATGTCTTTTCTTGCTATCTGCATGACTTTGAACAAGTCATTTTAAATTCTCTGGGCCTCCATTTTCTCAACCTGGAAAATGAAGTAGTTGGGCTAAGTGACTTCTAAGGTCCACTCCAGCTCTAATTCTATGATCCTAAAACATTATTATGTAGTGACATTCATTGTCTATATTGGATGTCACAACACTTCCAGACAGAAAGTAAAGACTAGCACTGCCAAAAGAAAGAGCAAGAAAGGGTAAATTTCAGGGGTCAGAATGTAATTATGTGGCCTGGAATTTCCCTCCTTAGAGCCCTAAGGGAATGACACCCTGCTTGTACTATGTCATGCCAAATATTTGAAATATCTTGAACACCAGCCAGTTTGGAACACTCTCCACATGGTCTACAATTTGTCTTAGAGAAGCGTACTTCATTGCAGCCTTTGTGCACATAAGTAAATTAAAAATAATAAAATGTTCCTCAACTGTCAATGTCCCATAATATGTCACAGGAAGAAAATGATAACCACAATAAATACCTTTTCCATTGTCCTTGACAACCAGTTCAGATGTTCAAAGATAATTTTGCAAATTGCCACATCTTCCAAAGGGCTTATCTGTAACCTTCATATCACTGTCTTCACATTAGTGTGTGGAGATTCTTCAGGAATTTATTGTTTCTGAGTTCTTCTGTGGTGCATACTGAGGCTTAGATACACTCTGGGTTTAACAGGCTTGCTCAGCTTCAAATACTTTTTCTTTTTTTATTTTTGCAACAAGATCTACTAAAATCTTCATCTATTACCTCATCATGGTGTGAAGATGATTGTTTGAAGATGACTTCCTTATCCCTGCAGGATAAGGGAGGAAAAAATCATGCTATATAGTTTACCTAGATTTTAGAAAAGTATTCAGTAAAGTATTCTATGATATTTTGTATAGAAAGATGGATATGTGGGCTTGATAACTAAATGTAATCAAAACTCAATGGGCTTGATGATAATTGAAAGAATTCAAGACTCATTGAGGATTGGAATAGTGAATAGAGTATTAGGCCTAGAGTCAGGAACACTCTTATCTTCCTGAATTCAAATCTGGATTCAGAGACTTACTAGCTGTGTGAACCTAGACAAGTCATTTAATTTTATTTGCCTCAATTTTCTCATCTATAAAAACTAGCAAAAGTAGAAAATGGCAAACTACTCCAGTATCTTTGCCAAGAAACCCCAAAATTGGATCATGAAGAGTCAGAAAGGACTGAAAACAACTGAATTGAATGGAAAAAATCATTGAATGCTCAGACTCCAATATTAGTCATTAGTGGTTCTAAGTCAACTTAAAGGGAAGTCTTCAGTGAACTATATTTAGCGCTCCACTATTTAGCATTTTTATCTATGATTTGGATAAGGAGTGAATATCATACCATTGCAATAGATTGTAGCAGAAGGCTGAGAGGGATAGATAACCTACTAGATGACAGTCAGGATATAAAATAATCTTTAGAGGCTAGAATACTGAACTGAACTGAGTCTACTTGAATGAAATAGAATAGTGATAAATGTTAAATTTTACACTTTGGTACAAAAAAATTAACATTAAATGTACAACATGTTGGGGCACACATAAAATAAATTTATCTCAAAAAGAAATCTACAGGATTAGTGGGCTACTAATTCAGTGAGTCCACAGTTACTAGGAAAGTCAAAAATGATATTGGGTTATGCTGAGTTAGCTTGGGTTACTTTCAGGAATAAAGAAAAGATAACCCTGCTATAATCTGTCCTAGTTAGATCCCATCTAGATAATTATATTAATATCTGAAGACACATATAAGAAAGGACATTGATAATTTGGAAATATTTGAAGTTATGTTGGAAAGAAGAAAAAATCATCTGGCTTCAAATCATAGAACTAGAGCAAAGAACAGTGCTTCAAAAAGGGCAGATTTAGGTTTGATGCATGGTAAATCTTCCTAAGAACCAGAGTTTTCTTATACAGGACAAAACGGACTGCCTATATTTGTAGAGGGCTGAAACTATTGAATTCAATGCACTGAGGTCAGGATTGCCAAGGGCTTGAGGCTAACTATTATTGTACATACTCTATGGGCATATGCTTGGAAAATGTTCCTTTCCACTATCCCTGCTGGCTCAATGATTGGTGTATACAAAGGATTGTGGGAGGGACTAGGGGGTGGAGTAAAACTAGCCAGGGACACTCTCAGCGGTAGATGAGGGGAAAAGTGGTCATGGAGATTCTGCTTCCATCCTATTCAGTCCCATATTTGGGGACCAAGAATAAAGATTAAGGACTTTTACATATCCTGACTCTGGCTGATTCTGGGGTGTCCTGGGTGCTAGTGCAGACATTACATCTATTTATTGGGAATTCCCCCTTACTGGGATCTTCAATCAGGATAGAATAACTACTTCCTAAACATAAAAACGGTATTTTTATTAGATAAGAGTTGAATGAGATTTTAAAATGCACGCCCGCGCTCCAAGCTGAATCCAATCAGAGCTGCAGCAGTGAGCGCGTCATCCTGTTCTTCCCCAGTGATTTGCTTGCTGGCGCCATTGAGAGCAGTGCCGCAGAGGAGAGCTGAGGCAGGACAACATAAAAACCCGGTATATAAGCCGAAGTGAGGGGGCATGATAGAGGATAAAAGGGGCATGATGGAGGATAAAAGAAGAACTCAGGAGGCATCATGGAGGATAGAAGGAGCACTCAGGGAGCATGATGGGGTTAAAACATTATTGAGGGGCATGATGGAGTGAAAAGAAGGACTGATGGTCATAATTTTATTATTCTTTCTGTTTTGACCCCCAGACATGAGTACAAAAAGGAAGAGCTATACTGTTAAGTACAAGAAAGCAATTGTAGAGGAGTCACATGGTAAGAATCTTGCAGTTTTCTGTAAAGAAAAACTTTTGGATCTTCGAATGGTCAGAAAATGGAGAGCAGATTACAATAACCTCAATCAACAGGTGGATGAGGGAAAAGGGAAAAAGCGCAGGTCTGGATCAGGTCGGCAACCCTTATATCCTTACTTAGAGATCCTCATTGGTGAATGGATTGCTGACAGGAGAGCAAAGGCCTTGGTTGTGCTGTCAATGTTCATTAAAATAAGCCCTCCCCTGAAAATAAGCTCTCTGGTGTTTTTCTGTCCAAAAAAAATAAGACAGTGTCTTATTATCAGGGAAACAGGGTATGTCCTCTTTATAACAACTCATAGAAGTTATTACAGTATTGCTACTCTTACTCCCTGCTCATAGACAGTCTTGCATAGTGGATAGACCTAATTTTTTTTTAACCTTTCCTCTAACACATACTGATAATATGATCCTGGACAAGTCCCTTAACCTCTCAGTTCTCTAAGAAATTCCCTGTATCTTTCAATTGTGGAAAAATAAATCTACATTATCAGAGAGTTTCCTCTAATACAATCTAATGAAACGATATAGTCCATTTTCTAATCTATCCTTATCAATCCTAACTTTATCTGTACTAAAGAGAATGGAAAGTTTCTTTAAAAATGAAGCTTTGACAATATAGTTGTAAATGTCTCTGAAGAAGAAGAAATCATGAAGGTAGGTAAAAAACCCTAAATTATTATAAGAGATGCCTCTCTTTACAGAGAATAATCCTTTAAGAGGGAAAAGGTAAAACATATATGGTTAGTATGGAATGAAAGCTCAAGAGAACTGTGGGGAAAAAAAGAGAATACATAACTGGTTTAAATGACTTCAGGTCTATTATCTCAGACAAATTACCTCAAGGTTACTTGAAGAACTTGGAGATTTGCTTGTGGAATCACTTTTGGGAAATCTTTGAGAAACGATGAAGAATGGGGAAAAGTTTCTGAAAAGTAGAATAGGAGTAGCAACCTGAGCTTCAAGAAGACCAAACAAACAAACAAACAAAAAAAGAATGAACTCTGAAGTCTCCAGATTATTCAACCTCCTTGTGCCCATCCCAGGCAAAAGTATAGAAAATGGAAAGTTTGTGAGACCCTAAAGGGATGTCACAATCACTGTGAGTAAACACAGGCTAACTAAAAATAAGTTGTGGCTGATTTACTTCATTTTCTTTCTGGAAAAATTTTGTATTTCTCTGTTCCACCCTCTACCCACAGTGCCTTTCCCCTGAGATTACTTCCTATTTACACTCTAAATATTATTTTTGTACAAAAAGGGTTTGCCTCCTCCTTAAGGGAAGGAACCCTATTTTTTGCCTAGCTTTCCACAGAATTTAACATGTTCATTGTCAAATACTAATTGTATAAACATTGATTAATTGAATCATTGTGTACCTCTGTTTAAGGAAGACATTTGACAAAATCTTCTACAATATTCTTGCAACCAGCTCCTTTTCTATATTGTCAGATCCTGATAAATAAGGAGACTCAATAATTTCACTGCCTTCCACATTCAATAATGCTTTACCATTCTATAGTCAAACAAAAGATAGAATTAAAGGGAGTAGAATTGTTTTTTAATCTATGACCCAGCAAGTAGTCCCAAAGGTTCTAGCTTCCTCAATCAATCAATAAACATTTAGTGAGTATTTACTATGTGCCAAACACTGTACTAAGTGCTAGGGATACAGAAAGAGACATAAGAGAATCCTTCACTTTGAAAAACTCACAATCTTATGGGGAGATAACAAACAAACAAATATACACAGCACAAACTATGTGTGGGATAAATTGTTGTTGTTTGTCCTTCATTGTTGAAAAGGACCAATGAAATCAGGAGGTTAATGTCTTGACCAGAGGGAAAGCACTAGAATTGGATTAGGAAGTCTTCCAATAAAAGGAAATATTTTACTTGGAACTTAAAGAAAATTAGGGATGTTAGTATACAAAAGGAAGGAGCATATTCCAGTTATGGGGAACAATCAGAGGAAATATTGGGAGCCCAGAGGTGCAATAACTTATTCATGAAATGGCCAGAATGCCACTGTCACTGGATCGCAGTAGGTGGTGGGGAATAAAGTGTTACAAGCCTGGAAAGGTAGGAGGGAGCTAGGTTATGAAGAGGTTTGAATGCCAAACAGAGTATTTTGTATTTGATCATGGAGGCAAGAGAGAGGCAATAATGCAATGGAATTTATTGAGTAGGGATGTCAGGGGCAGAGCTATCACCAACAAAATATTAGTAAAACTTTAAAGTATTACCAGTGTTTTTGAAGAGCTCTTGAGCATAGACCCCATATTCTATCCAGAGGAAAGCCCTGGTAACTCCATCTGAAACATGGTTATGGTAGAACCCTTGATGTTGTAATGGTCGATCCTGCTTCCATTATTTCTGTGACTTGCCTCTTGTAATCTAGCTTCTTTTTCAACAAGTTAACTTGTTCTTGATGTAATTACAGTGATAAGGCTCTATGACATGACAGTTCATCCTCTATTGTGCTGCTCTATAGACTCTAAACAAGAGGAAATATTATCCTTTTTCCCAACCCTTGTAAAAACACAGTGTCAGGAAACTTTCATGTGTCAACACAAGCTTGCTATAACATAGCTTCTCCCTTTAGGTTCTCTGGGTCCCCTGGCTCCCTGTGCTGTAAAATTTCCCTCTGTGACTTAAGACAAACAACAAAGAGAGAGGGAAACTTTGTAAGTAGAGAGAAGCCAAAAGCATCTCCCAGGGTTTATCTCAGGAAATATTGGGAATACAGTGTACTCTCATCTTCAGACAACCAAGGACCAGTTTATTCATGAATGTGCTCTGTAACTCTGAATAAATAACTTGATATTTTTGTTCCCTTTTTTCTACCTAGGATCATAGGTACACAATATTTTAGATTTTGAAAGGATTTTGTTGTTGTCCAATGGTATCAAACTCTGATAGAAATAGACTGGGTCACATGTTGACTAAAAAAACTCCCATTTTAATATTATCCATATTCTATCTGTTTTATTTTGTTAATTCCCACTTACATTTTTATTTACACTACAGAGTCTATTTGCCATGTATTTGAGACCTCTGATCTTGTCCATTTCTCCTTTATTTGACAGAAAAGAAACTGAGGACCAAAGAAGGAAGTGCTTTATGCAACATCACATAGATTAAAAAAAAAAAAAAAGGAAAGAAAAAGGTTTCTACCTTCAGTCCTCTGGCTCCAAGCCTGATGCTCTTCCTTCCATACAGAGCTACTTCAAAAGAGAAATCATAGCACTTGCTTCATTTCCTTCCAGAGACCATTGTGAAGACGAAAAATATTATACATATGAAAGTGCTCTGTAAACAAGATGCTACATAGCATTTATCAACACAAAAGGTGCCATTATTTCCGACAGGGAAAGAAGTCTCTAAAAATCTGACTGGCTATGCTGGAAGTATTACTAAATGGTAAAGACATCTAAAGACACCCCCCCAAACCAGATTAACTTAATGCCTCCAGAGAGCTGACATGCAGGGGATGCCAGCTTTATAACAGAATAATCAGGGCTCTTTTTTGTGATTCCCCCTTGCCTTGTATCACAATAATATCCCTCTATTCCTTCTGTGAGTTGCCTCATATCTTAGAAAAAGTAGGAAATACTTAAACTATTTTGGTGGTAAAAAGTCTTACATAGAGGCAGCGAATAGAGTATGGGATGTGATATCAGGTTAACTTTAGTTTAAATCATGCTTCAAACCCTAATAGAATGACCCTTCTAATATATATATCAATTTCCTTATCTAGAAGATGGGAATAGTACCAGCTCCTTTCTCATAAAGATCATATGGATATAAAGTATTTTGTAGACCTTCAATGCTAATGTGTCACATAATATAGAAGAGCTTGCTATAGGATTCCTCATAGTCAGGCAAGTTTTGCTTGAGCACTTTCAGTAATGGAACATTTTCTATGTCGTTGGATAATTTTATTTAGAAAATCTTACCAATGATCTAAGATTTGCCATTCTGTAGTTGATACCCATTCATTAGTCCTTGTTTTGCCTTCACGGCAGAAGACTTACTTCTTCCAGATATTTTTGTTTGCTAATTTTCAATAATATGTGATACTTCATAACTCCATTTGGGGTTTTGTTGACAGAGATACTACAGTGGTTTGCCATTTCCTTCTCTAGTTTATTTTACAGATGAGGAAACTAAGGAAAAATAGTTTTCAGCAACTTGCTCAGATCACATTGCCAGTAAGTGTCTTAGGACAGATTTGAACTCAAGAATATGTCTTCCTAACTCTAGACCATATACTCTATCAATTACATCACCTAAACTGCCCCATTTCTACCCATCAGCCCTTTGAATATCAGAAGACATTTTTCATGTCTCTCCAATTCTTTTCTAGTCTAAGCTCAATTTCCTAGATAGTTCCCTCAGGTTTTTATTTGGTAATAATTCGAGATACTTCCTAGTAATCTTCCTTTGGACACAATACATTTGTCGCTGTCACTCAGAACTAAATGGAAGTATTTCAAATATGATCTGTCCCAATGCAAAATACATTAGGACTATTATTTCTCTTAGTATGTAATTGATAAGAGAAATTTTTTTTAGATATAAATATGTATGGAATTGGATTTCCCTTTTGTGCTTACTCAGGGGCCTCAATTCCAGACTTTGCTTTTCTTGTATTAAAGAATTGTCTGGAGACTGGAGAGACTAGCATGAGCTAATGCTAAGTGAAGTGAATAGAACCAAGAGAACAATGTACATAGCAAAAAAAAAAAAAATATGATGATGATCAACTCTTATGGGCATGCCTCTTTTCAACAATGACTCAGGACAATTCCAATAGATTTGTGATGGAGAGAGCCATTTATATCCAGAAAGAAAATTGTGGGGACTGAATATGGAACACAACATAGTATTTTCACCTTTTTTGTTGTTTGATTTTTTTCTCTTTTTTTCTTATTTGATTTGATTTTTCTTGTATAGCATGATAGAAGAATTGCCTATGTTTAATATATATTGGATTACTTGCTCTCTAGGGAGGGGAATAGAAGAAAGGAAGGAAGAAAAATTTGGAACACAAAGTTTTGCAGGAGTGAATGTTGAAAGTTATCTTTGCATGTATTTTGAAAATAAAAAGCTATTATTGAAAAAAAAAAAGAATTATCTTGAGAATGTGTGTCAATTAAAATTACATTGTCACTGTCTAGTCTATCTGGACTGAATGCAAAGACATTCCTGATTTACTTCCTACTTCTCATCTCCAGTATATTAGTGACTCATGCTGTATCAATGCTTCACCACACTCCTTTCTTCTAATTATAATTCTATTTATATTTCTGCCTTTCCTCTCCTTCCATTGGTCTCTCTTTCTTTTCTGCATTTTTATTAGCCTCTTTTCACTACAGAGGAGGGGAATAATCCCCTTCTCTGCCCAATTTTTACCTTAATGGCCTTGCTCAGCAAATTATCCAAATAAAAACTGTTGTCTTCTATTTACTACAGGCTTGTTTGTCAGTCTATGGTAATCTCTGTAAATAAAAAGATGCTCATTATAAGAGTCAGGAGGCATATGAAACCGACAGACCTGCCAGAGAGAATTAGGAACCCAAATAGATTTGAAGGGAGAGGGAAACTGGGCAAAAGGAAACATGATAGATAGAATTCTCAGAAGGTGTGCAGTCTGCTGTTTATTCAGTCCCTAAGAGTCTTACTATTGCTTTTTGGCATTCTTCAAAACTCTTCAATAATTGTGCTGACAGTCATAAAAGAAGGACAATTCTCGGTGAATTTAGGTGCTAACTTTATGATTCAGGAAGTATGTTTCTTGTAAAGAAGGCACTGTCTTCTCTGCAAACTATCTATTAAGAAGAGAGGCAGGGCAGCAAAGACATTCTCAGACAAATCTGATTGTCTAATTCTCCTTGGTAATCATCACTAACAATTGGACTAATCGAGGTTAATTCTTGGGTTTCTTTCTGCTATCTACAGGCTAAAAACTAAACTAAAGACCTTTATCAAAAGATCTTGCTTTCCTATTTCTAGACTGTGGCAATCTTAAACAGGATGAGTTTGGGAGTCAAAAGCATAACAAGCAACTGAAGGAAGAATACTTTCCTACTGGATTCCAATGAGGAGACCTTTTGTATGTAATGTGGTCCTATATGAATATCATTTAGTGTTAATGTCTATAATAATCTTTCTCCAAAAGAGTGAGCAAGGTATAAAAACTTTGGCTGAGGTATCACTGATATTGAATCCTATAATGTCGAGCCAGATCAATCCAACACAGGCAACCACTGAAATGATTTTGTTCTAGGCATAGTCTCTTAACTGAGAGTGTCTGATGTGCTTCAGGATCTACTGAATGTGATTACAAGGTGGGCATAGTTTGATTATACATGAGAGAATGGCTTCTTGCTGGGGATTCAAGGTGGATTTTTTCTGGATTTTTTTTTTTTTTTAGCAGCAGCAAAATTCTACTGGTAGTAAGAGTATCACAAAGGTTTCATCCCTGTTTCTGGGAGAAAAACAAAAATGAAAACATTCTGGTCTTCCCTACTTTTCTTTTTCTGCTGAATATTTCTTAAAGTAGAACACAGCAGCATTTTTACAATAAAAATCTTAGATTTGTCATGTTTTTATGGATGGAAATAACATAGAGGTTGATTTTAGTTCATTGTAATAAAGAACTTTTCTAACTCAGATATATCTGAAATTTGATTAAATCTCATGGGGGTGGGGAGAAGGTAGTGAATTCTTTGTCCCTGGAAGTTTCCAAGCAAGGTCAAGTTCTTGGCTCTGTTCCTATTTGTGTATTAATGGCCAAGGAAAATAACTTCTCATTACCTCAGTACTTTTATCAGTAAAATAAGGGGTTTGAAACATGTGATATCAAAGCCCCTTCAAATTCTAAAGCATTGATTCTGTGCTTCCCAAGGTCCCTCTCACATTTGTTTACAAGCACAGTTGCTAGATAATCCCTTGAATTGGTAAAATAATATATTTTCCCAAGTGCAATCCAGAATGTTAAAATGAAGGACAATTGTTCAATTGGAGCACCAATTCTGTGAATATGCTGGAAATATATTTTTAAACTGATTTTTTCTGTAAGAAGATTTTGAGTTCTTACTCTTTTCCCCATTTGGGAAATGCTAGGAAACCCACATACATTTGAGGTGATTTAAATACTTTAGTTTAAGTAGAATAATCTGGTGAACAATATGGGTTCCTTGTTAGCTCCTAGACCAATACAAACTAGTCCAGTGGAAAAATAACACCAAAAACTAATTTTGAGAGGTTTGCAATGAGCATTCTTTACTTAGAAATAGGGTCAGTGGCATTTTTTTTTTTTAAATAAAACTGGAGTTGGGAAAGAAACTGAATTCTGATGGAAAAAGTATGTGTGTGTATGTGGGGGGGGGGGGGTAGGGAATGTGCATGTGGATGGAAAAAGCCTTCTTCCTGTTTTAGTCTCAGTGTACATATTAGAGGGAGTTCATTTCCAAGAAAAAAGAGATAAACCTTGACTGGAATTTTATTGTGAGGCAGAGATGTAGTTTTGGTTAGGTAAATGGGGATTTGTGCCAGATTGCTGACATCTTGGCAGGATGTTATTCTTCCTAGGGGAGAATATCTTCTCCCTGTATTGAGTATCAGTTCCAAACCTCAGTCATGGTTCTAAACTGGCTAGCTCTCCAGTGTAGGTCAATTGTCCCTTGTCAGTCATCTATAGAGTTTCATGGCACAGATATCCCTCTTTTGGGGAAAGCTTTCCTTACCTATCCTCCCCACAATGATAAGGACAAGACAACTTTATTTCCCCCAGTGTGACATTTATTTTTTCTATCTCTGTCCCAGTCAACTGTCCTCCCTCCCTCCCCCAGGTAAAAGTAATTCCTAAATATAGAAAGTTTTGCTAGGGTTTAGGGGATCCTGCAAGGTTTGGGGGAAGTGGGAAGGAAGTTAACATTGGAGACAAAGGAATTGTCAAAGAGATAGAAGAAAGAGGAGAATAATGTCAAAGAAGCCCGTTTTCAGTTTGAGGGCTCTTTTACCTTTCTTCCAGCTCTTCCTCATTACCATCATTAAAACACACATTATAATTTCTAGTTCCCTTCAAATCTCAGATGTGGACATATCTTTTCCATAAGGTTTCCAGAATTATAAGGCTTCTCTCATTGAAATAAATTTATATTTTCTGTATGCATTTTTTAAATTCACTCATCTGTATACCTTTGTTTTTCCCTAGTAGACTATAAGTTTCTTAAGGACATGGCCTTTTCTTTTTTTCCTAGTGCCTAGCACACTACCTTACATATAGTAGATATTTAATAAATGATTGATATATTGAATTAAATAATATAATGATTTACAATTTACATTGTTCTGTTAGTGTCAAGTGCTACACAGAGGTCAAAGAGAATAGTAACTAAGAAAAGAACATAGATTTTGCAATTATGAGCTTTCTTCCCATTTTCAGGAATAGGTTCAGTAATGTAGACTGGGCAGAAGCCAGCTTGCAGGGGGTTAAACTGAGAGGAGGTGGTGAGAGAGTAAAGGCAGCAACTGGAGACTACTTACTTGAAGAGTTTGGCAGGGAAAGCAAGGAAAGAAATGGGATCTGAGCAAGATGGGGCAGGAAGGTCAAGCTCAGAAAGAATTGTTTCCTCTTCTTTCCTGGTTAGTTTACATAGACTGCCATTTAATAGCGTTGTAATTCCTGGGTGTTAATGACTTTCTTTTGGAGAACAGCTAGATTTCAGCTGCTAGGACTAAAGATGTCTGTCCCCTGCATCTTTTTTTTTTTTTTTCATTTAATTTGACCTTCCTAGAGAAGAAGTCCCCAGCAGGGTTCACCTCTGGCTCAATTTCAAAACCAGGAAGGCAATAAATTTCATAAATGGTGGAACCTGCCTTTTGAAGCAAGGGTCCTGTTTGCAGGCCCTGGATTTAGTGCTTGCAAATCAGACAGACTTAGAAAACTAACTGCAGGCGCCTCATTCCCCAACCACAAAGGCCCTTCCCAAGGTCAGGGCCACAATCTTCCTATTGATTTAATATTTTTATGGCAGTAGAAGCATTGATGCCAGAATGGGGAAGAAATGCTCCCTCTGCGAAAAGCCATCACAAAGAGAACCATGCCCAGGAACAGGATTCTGATGCAGCCTTTGATCATAAAAGCCAAGTCACCAGGGAAGCTAGAAAGCCAGAGCATCCTGAGTGCCCTCACTCCACAGAGATCACGTACTGGATCTCTTCTAGATCAAATGGATGGGCAGGTTGTATGGGATCCCACATGAGGTCCTACAGGGTGGAAAGCTCTCTAGCCTTATGTACCCTCCAAAGAAGAAGGGATTTCAACCTGTCTAGGCCAGCCTCACCTTTTATCACAGCATCTCCAAGGAAGACAGATGGAAGGAAAAGGATAGTGACTCTTAGGTGAAATCTGCATAAAAGAATGAAAGCAATAAAGACAGAAGCCTGCAATTATTTTTATTTTAGCATTTCTGTTTGTGCATACCTTTCTGTGATTAACAATTATACAACCTCAAAATTTTAGAGTAAGAAGTTCCCACAAAGGAAACATCCATCCTGTTCCAATGGGAGGGAACTCTCTACTTCCCAGGGCAATTCACTGACATTAGAATAGATCTAATTGTTAGGAATTTTGTTTTAATGTCAACGTTAAATTTGCTTCTTTTCAATGCTAAGCATTGTTCTTACCTCTGCTGCCATACCTAAGGAGGAACTATCTGGGCCATAACTGAGTTAAAATACTTTCACAAAAAGTTTGGTTTGGGGAGGGGTAGTTGTTTTGCTCCCTCTCTTCCTTTTAAAATATCAAACATGAAGGACATTGTCACAGATCACCTGACAAAGATTTGATTGTCCTCTGGCTATTAAATTAGGATCCAAACTCAGAAAGCAATTTGAAGACTGAATACACTTGGGTGTTCTAAATGCTAATATATGCTAAATGGAGCTTCTTTACCAACTTGAGTAAAGAGTAAGTAGTGGGAGCATAATAGGAGTTAACTATCTCCTAGTTTATAAGATATGATATAGTGAAAAGAACCCAGAAGAAGGATTTCAATCCCTGCTCTATTAAAAACTCTGCAATTATTCAATATTTCTGGACATATTTCTTTATTTGCAATTTGAGACTGGGTCAAGCAATATTGGGGCCCCACAGTGGAGTCAGGAAGGAGCCTTCCTACTGATTTTAGACCCTTACTAGTTGTATGGATAAGAAAACTAGGTGGGGTTAGCTGAGAAAGACTAAATACTGATGGAATTATTCCCAGAGGAAAGCAGGGAAGGGTACTGATGGGGTTGAGATTAATCTTGTAGCCCTACCTGGTTGTATACAGCCAGGTTAAATTTCCCTTATAAATCTGTCAGTATCATCTTTACTGAAACCCTTTTGGGTCAGTCCACCATGGCACTCTGTCTTGTGGTACTTTTTCCTTCACACCTCCCCCATCCCACGTGGTGGCTTTCCTCTCATTCCCTAACCATATCTCTATCTTTTCTCCTTCTTATTCAAACTCTTTTACAACACTAAACTCTTCAATACTTTGGTTAATTGAGAATTCCACTAGGAATATTGTCTTTCCATTATTAATTGTTAAAACCCCTTCCCTTGCTAAGTATATATTCTCCCAATTTTATTTCATATTTACCATTCCAAGTATTGTATCTCTTCATTTTGTCTGTAACCTCTTCTCCTAAACAAACCTACTTTTTTGTCAGAGACAATGGTCATTGTGAATTCTCCATATAATTGGATCCCAACTTTTGGTGCCTATCATCATCTAATATCTATATCACCCACAAAAGCAGCGAGATGTTATAGAAAGAGCACTGAATGTAGAATCACAAGAGATGAATTTGAATCCTGGCTTTTGTTATTTCTTATTTGTGAAATGTAAGAAAGTTCTTTAAGTTTTGTTTGCCTCAGTTTTCTTGTCTATAAAATGTATGTTAGAATGAATTAGTTATCTTCAAGTTTTCTTCTAGGTCAAGATTTATAGATTATATGATTTCTAAATTCTTTTTCACATCTCTTCTTAAATTATTTTATATAATATTTAATATTCTACCAATGTTGCTCTGTGGTACAAATCATGGAATACCATGACCTTAAAATTATGAAATCTACAGCTCAACTAAACCAAAAAAAAAACAAAAACAAAAAAACAAAAAACAAAAACAAAAAAAAAAAACCCTATGCTGATATGTTTAAGCTGAAAAAAAGAATTGTTAAAGAAGAATTTCATAGGAACAGTGGGTAGTATAGATAGAACACTGGCTCTAGAGTCTAGAGAAGCTCTGAGCTTCAGGAGGACTGAGTTTCAAAATCTGCCTCAAGATATTAGACACTTAATAGCTGTGACCTTGGGAGCACACGGAAGAGAAAGAGAATGAGAATAAGAAGAATTGAATGGGGGAAGTAGTGTTCTGATGGAGATGATTGGGTTAGGGTCAGAGTCGTTTTTTTTGGAAGCCTGAACACTTCCATTGCAGGGATGCTATTTCAGATTGCTATATCTTGTGTAGATCATACATATGTGCTGCATAATTGACTAAAAGAAGCCTTGGGTAGAAACTCAAGTAGAGTACCCTCTGGTGGTTGACTCAGCCATTGCATGCTGAGCTAATTTGAGCACCTTGGCTGGACTTTGACTTGTCCTGGTACAGATGAGCCCATTTTCTAAGTGGATATCACACTACAGGAAGCTACGAGTTACCCATGCTTTATCATATACATATACATGACGAAACTGAGAAAGAGACTGAGAGACAGGGAGAATGCTAAGATGCCTTATCCACAGTCTTTTGTCCAGTAAGTGGTTGAATTGGGACTAGAACTAACATACTCTATTTCTGCCAAAGGCAAATCATGGCCAGGATTGAACAATAGTTAGAACAATACTTATTCCACTTTAATCTCCTGGTTATTTATTCAGAGCTTTCCAAAAAGAGCAAGAATAAGAGCAGGCATGGTTCTATTATTTCACCCAGAAAAAGACAAGAAGAGAAAAAAGGACAAAGAGACAGAGAGTCTGTCTTTTATAGCCTCATTGACTCTGAACTCTGGCATTCCACAGTGGATAGGAGCCAAATTAGTGAAAAGAAGGAGAATTTGCAGAGGAATCATCTGATGATATTTCTCTGGGTGACACAACTCTTCGAAGCTAAAGAAAAGTAATTGAACATAATGTCCAAACACAAAATCAGTCCATAAATCTAGGTGCCATCTATTGGAAATCTCAGAAGGGCTCCGCTTCCTTTAATCTTATCTCTCTCAGACAGTTACTGTGTTCTTGATGTAATTAGAGTGATAAAACAATGTGACATAACTGCTAGCTTCTATCATGGTATCACTGCTGTTGACTTAAATGAGGGGGTAATAATTTTATAAGAGGCCCTTTATTTTTATTTTCCCTTCTGTCATGGATGGGTGTTTTTTTAAATGGGGGGCAGATTTCCCTGGATAATCACACTAGACACACCATCCTCAAGGCCTCCTATTTTGGCAGCTTCAATAATACACTTTTTTTTTCCAATAGGCAAATTGAGATTCTGAACAGCAGGTAAGTACAAATGAACAGCCAATGTTTCACAGTGCAGTCACAAATCTATCACAAATCAACATGACTGGGGCATCTTCCAGTGTGGAGCACTGGAACAATACTGATCAGTACTGCCTTTCTCTCCAGAGAGATCAGAAACCTTTCTTCTCTCTGTTATAAGAAAGGACTGTCCAGTTTCAGTTATTTTGGTTGTATCCAACTCTTTGTAATCCTATTTGGGGCTTCTTTGACAAAGATATTGGTATGGTTTGCTATTTCTTTCTACAGTTGATTTTATAGATAAGAAACTAAGGCAAATAGGTTTAAATGACTTGTCATATAGCTAGTAAGTGTCTGAGGTTGGATTTGAATTCACACCTTCCTTACGCCAAGCTGGCACTTTTTTTTTCCCCAACAATTTTTTTTAATTAATTAAAGCTTTTTATTTTCAAAACGTATGCATGGATAGTTTTTCAACATTGATCCTTACAAAACCTTGTGTTCTAAATTTTCCCTTCCTTCCTCCCCCCCCCTCCAGATGATAAGGAATCCAATATATGTTATACATGTTTAAATATATGTTAAATCCAACATATGTATACATTTTTATACAGTAATCTTGTTTTACAAGAAAAATCAGATTAAACAGGAAAAAAAGTGAAAATGCTATGTTGTGATCCACACTCAGTCCCTACAATCCTCTCTCTGGGTATAGATGGCTCTCTTCATCACAAGATCATTGGAGCTAGTCTCAACCATCTCATTGTTGAGAAAACCTGGCACTCTCTACTATACTGCCCAAGAACAAGCAAGTGGTTGAAAATTTCTTTTTAACTGAGGTTTTGAAGATTTTTCCCCCTCCTCCTAATTTTGGGTTGCAGCCATAATTTTATAGTCAAAAAATCATGAGAACAGGACTTGAAAGAAAGGGTTCTAATCATACTGGTGCCCCTAACTTGTTTCATCACTAGAAGTCACCTCATAATTTAGGGTCTATTTCCTCATTTGTAAAATGGGAGTGTATGGGACAGATGCTAGACCCCCTTTCCCAAATTAACTAATCAGAGATGTCTTCAGGTACAAAGAGAAAGTATTTATTTAATCCCTGCAGGGAGAGGCCCAGACACACCTGGGAGCCATTCCAGCTCCCACCATGTGCTCCTGGAACCTGGCCAACCAGAAGTAGAACACCTGGCTAAATAGGAAAAAACCCAACCAAGTCTTTTTATTGGATAGACTAAAAGGATGTAACCGTCCTTGACCAATGGTCAGTAATGTCCTCTGCTCCCCACAAATCACATCCCTTCTTGTAACTGAGGCTCTGACCTTTTAAAGATCATGTGATTTTCCAGGATCCTTCTTGGACCCAGAGTCCAAGGCCTGATCTCCCAGCTCTGAGAATAAGCATCATGTGACTTAGGCCTAGTCTCAAACTGAGAAAACTTCATCCAATCAGTTTCCATTCAGTAGATCTGGATAGGAAGGAGATCCCTGATTTCTTCTCCAGTGTGAAGAAATTCCCTTTACAATACAGGTTGGCAATTTATAACTTATAGCTTCAGATAGGTGCCTGAAGTTAAGAGGTCCAGGGTCATTTATTATATTCCAGGCACTATACAAAGTACTGCAATGTCAAAGATTGAACTTAAACCTAAATATTTATGGTCTTAAGGCTAACTTTCTATGAACCAGGCCATGTTGCTAGGAATGTTAAAATCAAGTTTCTCTAAGTTAGCTTTCTGCTCTAAGAAATGATGCCCATGATTGACTGAAAGAAAATACCTCTAGGTCATGGGCAGGGTACCTCAATCATAGATATAGTACTCAGCTTTCTGAAAGGTTTCTTGAATTGTCTTTTGATCATCTCACTCCTCCCTTACTGCAGATCCACAACAAAATCTGAATCTTATTTGACATTAATGTAAACAACAATACTATTTGGGGAAATTTGCTGAATTGGGAAAGCAGCTATTATCCCCCCAAACACCATCACTGCTTCCATCAAAATAATGATGGTAACACAAATGCTAATTGTTGACACTTTTTTTAACTCAATAAACACTTATTTAAAAACAAAACCATCCCTACTTACGCTATTGTCCTCCCCCCACTTCTTCTGAAAGCTGTAAATTAAAAGCAAGCAAGTTGTATCATCTGAGGAGGCAAATAAGATTCCTAGAATCATAGATATTTCCTTTCCCTTCCCTACTCATGTCCTTACTAGTTAACACCCATTATTTGATCCCATCTCTCCTGGTCTTGGCTTATCAGGTGTACTGTGGACACTACTAGGTCATGCTAATTTCATCCATTACTAATTAAAACTAACTTTAAGCTTGACTTGCCCTCCCTTACTGTGATTTATCCTTTTCATATAGTTCTTGTTGTTCCTTATCACTTTCCTGAAGGGGATTTTAATAGCTTTCTTCAAGTCCCAACCCTAACCATTACTATGCTCTGAATCTTTTTTTTTTTTTAATTTTATTTTCAATCCTTTACTTTCAGTAGACTATCTTGTCTTCTCTTTTACTAAGAGGCATCATAAAACTTTGTTTAGATCAGCAGGATGATTTCAGAAAGTCCTGGAGAGATTTACATGAGCTAAGTGAAATGACTAAAACTAGGAGATCATTGTACACAGCAATAGCAAGATTATACAATGATCAATTCTGATTGACTAGGCTCTTTTTAACAATGAGGTGATTCAGGTAAGTTCCAATGGTCTTGTGATGGAGAGAGCCATCTGCACTCAGGGAAAGAACTGTGGGGACTGAACGTGGATCACAGCATAGTTATTTTCACTATTTTTGTTGTTGCTTGCTTGAATTTTGTTGTTTTTTTTTTTTCATTTTTTTTCTTTTTTGATCTGATTTTTCTTGTGCAGCATGAAATTGTAGAAATATGTGATTTTTTAATTACATATAATTTTTTATAAATTTTTTTTTAATTCACAAGCACCAAAAAACAAACAAATAACAACAAAAAGCACTTTGTTTCTTGGTGCTCCTATCACTTCAAACTTTATTACATCTCTACTTCCTAGTCTTTATCTTTTTTCATCTCCACTAAAGAATAAGACATTGTACTACTTGTAAATACTAATTCAAATGTATATCAAGTCTTAGCTCCTTCAGTACAAAAAGCCAGAAATTAAAGTGAATGTTCAAGAATTGGGAAATGGAAAAAAAAAAACACATTGATATATCTATATGTGTGGTATGCATATGCACATATGAATGTATACATAAAAACAGATATAAATAGTTCTTTTTTCTATATTTCCTATGTGTATGTATAAGGTTAACTACATGTTTACATGCACAAATGGGTAAATAAACTTGTGGGTACATATACATATGTATACATTTCTATTCAATAAGAAATGAGGAATCTGAGATACTCAAAAAAAGATGAAACTATTTCTATGAATGGATGCAGGAAAAAATAAGCAAAACTAAATGGAAAATAACACTACTACAATAGTATTAATGAAAACATCTGTAAAAGAAAATTGAACTTTGAGCAATGAAAAAACCAACGAAGGTCCTTAGAAAATAGATAATGAAACATACTTCCTCATATCAGCGAGTCAAGAGATGCCTCCACATCTTTTCTATGTGCAATCTGGTTTCCATTGTCATAACTTCACTGGAACTGCTTTATTGCAATATGACTCAGCCCTTCCTAATAGCTAAAAAAAAAAAATACTCTTTGAGCATGGAAATCTTCTATGTTTTCAGGGCAGAAGAGATCTTAAAAATTATTCAACTCATTTATTTTACAAGTAAAGAAACCAAGGTACTAATAAATTTAATGATTTCTACAAGGTCATAGATGAAATAAATAGAACCAGGATTTGATTAAACATAGGTAATTAGACTAAAACATTCAGGACATTGCTTCCTCTGCTCCCATTTCTCCTTAATAAAGTCACCATATTCAACATCTCCACAGTATCTGAGACTTGATCAATCATCTTGTCCTTGACATTCTCTTCTCAATTCTATGAGACAGGAGCATCCAGATGTTCCTTTTACTTTTTTGACTACTGCTACTTGGTTTCTTCTATCTTCTTAATGTATGCTCCTCAGAGTTCTGGTTTTGATCTTCTATTTTCCTTCTACAGTCAACCCATCCATGATCTCACTCACTCCCCAAAGTTTGTTGATTGTTATATATATATATATATGATCTACATCTTTAATACAAACTTCTCTTACTGACTTCCAAACATAAATTTCTAACTACTGGATATTTATACCCATCCTTATTCATGCCATTACTTCAAAATTGAACATATCCTTGATTTAATTGGGCAAGGGGGAGGGGGACAGCTAGGTGATACAGTAGATAGGATTTGGAATGAAAAAGATTCATCTTCATGAGTTCAGATCTGCCTATAGTCACTTAATAGTTGTATGGCCCTGGGAAAGTTACTTGATCCTTTTTCTCTGAATTTTCTCATTTGTAAAATGAGCTGGAAAAGAACATAGCAAATCATATCAGTGTCTTTGCCAACAAAACTGAAATGAGGGTCATGAAAAGTCAGATGTGGCTGAAATGAGCAAATAACAAATAACTGAATTTATAACTTTTCTCTAAAATGAGTTTGTCATCAATTTTCCCATTCCTATTAATGATACAATGGTATGTGAATTACTTGTGAGAAACAAAATTTGTGATATGTCCACTTTTTTAAAAAATTATTTTGATAGCATTTTATTTTTTCCAAATATATGCAAAGATAGTTTTCAACATTCATCTTTGAAAAACCTTGTGTTCCAAATTTTTCTCACTACCTCTCCTCCCCAACACAGCAACCAATCAGGTATAGGTTAAATATGTGCAGTTCTTCAAAACATATTTCCATATTCTCCGTGCTATACAAGAAAAATCATATCAAAAGGGAAAAAAAACCCTGAGAAAGAAAAAACAAACAAGCAAACAAATAACAACAACCAAAAGGTACAGATACTATGCTTTGATCCACATTCAATCTCTATAGTTCTCTTTCTGGATGTGGATAGCACTTTCCATCATGTGTATTGGAATTGCCTTGAATCACGTCATTGTTGAAAAGAATATGGCTATCTTTTTGTTATAATAATGGTTATGTGTGTGCTTCTATTGACAATAGGCTAATTCAAAACATTAGACTTTAACTAGACAAAACTAAATTGGTCTTGCTTCTTTATCTTTAGTTAGTTCTCTATCAGTTGAGTCTTGGATTTTGTGCCATATGTATGTGTTTCATTTCTCTTTTGTCTTTTTCATCATGTGGTTTAGGAACAGATATTACTCCAAGAAAATGTATAAAATTTAAATCTCTTGAAGAAACTATGTCCATTAGCAATAGAGATATAACACTAGCTGTTGGTATGATAAAGTCAAGATTTTCAAGAATTATTCTCCTTCATGATGAAAAATCTTTATTATACAGCACACTAAATAATTAAAGTAGAAAGGAAACTGTAATGGTGTTTTTTTTAAAGGTGAAACACTTTGAAGAGTTGAACAATTATTGCTTTCAAAGAGCTTCATTAATCCTCAGAAAATAAGGAAAGGTCTTTAAATATATTTGAAGAGGTTATCAATTCTTCTATAGTATGTACAACCTTCTTGAAATTAGAAGAACAGTAAGAAGACTAATTAAAATAATTAATCTAATTATTAATTAATCTAATTAACTTAATCATTATAAAATGATTGCCTTGGATAAGAGAATATGAAGTTTAAAATAGTAAAAATTGGGGGGAAACATTTATTTTTTTTTAATTAATGGAAACACTTTTTTCCAAAGTAATATTAAACTTGAATAATCTGGCTCTGTGCCTCTGGTGATCCTGACAGTTTTATTTCCATTGACTGAATGATGGCCTCTGGTAAATATATTCATATTCTGAGAAGCAGAGTTATTCTGGAACTACAGTTAAGTACAGGCATAAAACTATAACATATCCTTGCATTCATACATCATGAAAAATTAAGAAAATTATTCAAGATATAAAAATAAAAATTCCAACCATATGATCAAGTAAGCCCCATTTTAAGCCCATGAGACATAAAAAAGGCTAGACTTAAACAAAAAAAAAAAAACAACTAATCTTCAAAGGTAAATTCATTTATAAATTTTGAAAAAATTAATCATTGAAACATGAATTTAAAATTCCATAAACATATAAAGAGTTTTTTTGTTGTCTAAGTAGATAAAAATATTTTACTTTGTACTTGGTAAATTTGCACAATACTATATCACATTATCTCTCACCTATTGCATTATTCTAATTTATCTTCATCCTGCTTCCAAAATCCTCCTTCCAAACCTGTGCACAACTGCCAAGACTTCTGCCTAGTAGTATGACTTCATTTGAAAACTATTTGAGCAAAAATGTTTCATAACCTCATCTGATCAAGAGAATTGATTTTGAGCTCCACAGCAAAGAAAGCTCTAACTCACTTTAAATTTCCATTCTTTTCTTTCACTGCTGTCTTGAGAGTGCTTCATACTTCAGCCAAACTAACTACTCTTTATTCCTTTATGATATGTGATTATTCTTACATCTACAGTTTTGTTCACATAATGGAAAAAGTCACTGAAATTAGAGCGAGTAGAGCCAACTTCTAGAAGTACCTCTTTTCTGTATTAGCTGTGTGATCTTGGGTAAATATGGTATTTTTTTTTAAGAAACTGTTTTCTTATCTATAAAATAAAGATTCTAATATTTGTACTATCAACTACACAAAGTTGTTGTGAAAAAAGAAATCTACATAAATTATGGAGTATATTATAGAAATATGTCATAATTGCCACCATTTAGTTCTCAATTCTTTGAATTAGGGAATCCATACTAGAAGACCAATTCACAGTCTGTAACCCTCAGGAAGTTTTGCATGATACTCCATCCTACCTTCAATACAACACAACTTAGAGATTACCTTTCCTTCCTTTCAACCTTCATAAATCTTTGTATTTGCCTTTTTGTGGTATTACTGTAATCTATTTTTATAAATAATAATAACTAATGAATAACTAGCTATAATAAACCTTGGACCACTGAGATAAAAGAATTTTCAGCCATGTTTTTATGATGATTATTTCTGTACTTATTTCTTACATTATAAATTTTTTAAGAGAAGGGATTCATCTGTGATGTACCACTTTTACAGATCCCATAATAATCTTCTGTACATAATAGAAACTCAAATTTTCATTCAATTGAAATAGTTATGTTTGTAAATGAATGGTGGGGAAAAAAGAGGTCTAAAAATAAGATGTAGGCCATTAAGACCTAGAGGCTTCCCCTTGAGAGTGGGGATTATTTCATTTTAATATTTGCAATTGAGCTCCTAGAAAATAGAATCTAGCAAATATTAGGTATTTAATACATGCTTCTTGACTAATTAATTCTTCAACATATTCATTCAGAACCAGTTCTTTCACAAGTGATGATTAGAAACATCAACATATTTATATAGCATATTAAGATTTACTGAGTGCTTTCCTCATAACAACATTGTGATATGAGTAGTGCAATTGTCATAAACACATTTTATAGGTGAGGAAACTGAAGCTCATTTAGGTGAAATTATTTCCTTATGATCACATGACTAGTAAATGTCAGAGCCAGGATTCAAAATCAGTTTTCTTGATTTTAAGTCCTATGTTCTTTCCAAAAGGGTAAACAAAAGCTATGCAGTTTGCAAAAGATATATCCATAGCAGATTGTCATAGTGGGGTAAAGTAGGAGAGAGATAACTGTTGATACTTACAATATCACTGAGGCCATTGAGCTAAGAGAACTCTCAGTGGCTTGTGAAGCTTGGCAAACTGCCATAGCTTTTGGTTATTGAGATTGGGCCAATCCTAAACCTAGAGTTACAGAGTCAATCCATCAGCAATTATAAACATAGGACAGAAGCAGATTCCTGGAATGGGTTAAGGGGAATCAAAATGAACTACATGTCAGAAACAAGTAAAGAAACTGGAAAATGTTGCTCCCACATTGTGTGGTACTAAGGAAGAAAATCTTATACAAGTTTGGCTTCAAATTAAGAAGTCATTCTGAGCCCACAGCAAACTCAAACCATCTCTGGGGGACAACTGTTGCCTATATAGCACATGGCTGGATCCAATTTATAAGTCACTTGGAAGAAATAAGAAATGGAGGAGGAGGAGCAGGAATTCTAGTAAGAACAATGAAAGACCAGTTGCAACAATTGCAGCATACCCAACTATATCTCTGTAGGCATCAATTCTTTCCTAACATTAATCACAGCTAAATCATAATTATAATGTTTAATTATTTGCAGATATTGGTTTGCCCTGTGGTGTAGAAAGACAATGATTGCAGGATGGGGAAATTCTGCTCCATTTTCATCTAGCAACATGGTAGGTGTGGTAGAAACAGGCAGAGACAGATGCAGTCATCAGTTCTCAATAAGATGATTTCACCACAGGTCTATTTTCAGAGTCCCTGAGAAACAGTCTGCACCTTAGATTATATAAGCAGTACTTGGGACTCTGGTTCAGGTTGGGAAAGTCACATGGTAAGACCCCTCCCACTCTAAAAATATCATTGTAATAAAAATGTTTTCATTTTCACTTTGATAAATACATTATTTATTTATTTATTTTAAACAAGATTTTTAAAAATTTTAAATTCAAAAATTTCTTCCTCCCTTACACCCCTCCCTTATGGAGGGAAGCAAGAAATGTGATATCAATTATACAAGTGAAATCATGTAAAACACATTTGCATATTAGCCATGTTGAGGAAGAAAAAAAAAAACAAGAAACAAAGTGAAAAACTATAATTCAATCTGCATTCAGACTTCATCATTTCTTTCTCTGCAGGTGAATACTATTTGTTCATCATAAGTCCATCTTAATATTCTTGAATCATTGTATTACTGAGAATAGCTGTCATACACAATTGATCATCATATAACATTGCTCTTATTGTGTACAATGTTCTCCTGTTTCTGCTCACTTCACTTTGTATCATTTAATATAAATTTTCACAAGTGTTTTTTTTTATTTCTCATGGCACAATAATATTCCGATATAATTTATTCAAGCATTCCCCAATGGATAGGCATCTCAATTTCTAAGTCTTTGCCACCACAAAAGTCTATATTTTTGCATATATAGGTCTTTTTTCTTTTTCCTTTTATCTTTTTACACTAAAGATACAGTAATGGTATTGGTCATCAAAGAGTATGCGTCGTTTTATAGTCCTTCAGCTATATATGATATATACGGAACTACATGCCCAGTAGAATCATAGATTCACCAACAGTGCATTTATGTGCCTGTTTCCACATCCTTTACAATGTTTGTCATTTTTCTTTTCCAACACGTTAATTTTATAGGTGTGAGTTGATATTTCAGAATTCAGTTTGCATTTCTCTAATTAATAATGATTTATAATTTTTTTCTGTGATTAAAGATAGCTTTGATTTCTTTTTAAAAAACATCCAGAAAGAGAGAATTATAGATACTGAAAGCAGATGGAAGCATATTATTTTTATCTTTTGTTTGATTTTTCTTTCTCATAATTATCCCCTTTTGTTCTGATTTTTCTTTCATAATGTGACTAATATGGAAATATATTTAAAATGTTTGTACATGTATAACATATCAGAATTTCACCTATTATAAGCTATAGCTTTATCTAAGACTTGTTTATTTTGTTATAGTAACCTAATTCTGTCTTTACTTTTTATACATGAGGAAGCCACTAGAATCTGACAGACTCCAAACTTGGCTCTATCAACTTTCTAACTTTCTAAAATCCCATATATTCAGCCATTTGGTACTTTATTAAATATAAACATTCTGAATCATGTTTACTCTAATCCAACATTTATTGTTGATAATCTACTGTGTATAAGTCATGTCTGCTAATAAAGAGAAATGAAAAACTTCTTGTCATGGACAATCATAAATCTATTTAGCTTCTGAGATGCTTAGTTTTGCTGCAACAATAATAATAGCTGGGTGTGTTGGTACATGCCTATAATCCCTGCTACTACAGATATTAATGCTGTTGTTTCATTTGAGCTCCAGATTTCTGAAATGCAGTAACTCTAAAGTCAAGTGCCTCACTAAGTCTAGCACCAATGTGCTGCACCCAGAAAAGGGAATCAACAGGCTGCCTAAGGAGTGGCAAAAAGCCCATGTAAAAAAATCTATCAGATCAAAGCTTTTATGTTTATGAGCATTGGGTCAGGCTGTGAGTAACTAACTGCTGCTCTTCCAGGTTGAGTAAGATAAAAAAGGAAGGGAAGGGAAAAGAAAAAAAAAAAGAAAGGGAAAAGATAGAAATGATAGTATTTTGCTTAAATACACTAGAAATTAATGTAATTTAACTTTAACACTAAATTCTATATAATACCTTTGTTGTTGGCTTCCTAGATAAATCCACAAAGTAGCTGTTACAAAATTAGTTCACATTCCTCAAATCTCCAATTTCATTTTCTCTTAAACTTTTTAATAAAGAATTTTGCTTTCCACTTAACTAAGAATATAAACCAGTGCAAGATCTTTCATTTTCCCTCATCTATGTTTCAAAACCTTCCTAAATCCTAACTCAAAATATCACCATACCTTCTTCAGAAACTCTTTTTTCCTTCTTAGAGTTCTTCTCTTTTGGTAATATTTCTACCTGGGACCTTGATTCTATTCCTTCTGCCTCCTTTGAGAATTCAATCATTTCTATTATATCTTTAAAGAAGAAACCAATTGGATAATTATGTTGTAGTTCATTCATTCAGTAGTACATGACTTTGTGAACCTATTTGGAGTTTTCATAGTAGAGACATTGAAGTGGTTTGTCATTTCCTTTTTCCAGCTCATTTTAAGAATAAAGAAACAGAGGCAAAGAGGGTTAAGTGACTTGATCAGGGTCATACAGGTAAGTAAGTGTCTCAGGCCAGATTTGAACTCATGAAGATGTGTCTTTCTGACTCCAGGTCCAGCACTTTATGTTATTATTATTGTGGTGGTTATGATATTTAATCTCTCCTTTACTCATTCATTCTACTCTGAATGAATAAAGTACTTGTATTCTTTCCTTTTAAACTAAACAAATTGGCCACAAAAATTCCTCCAATCCTGTGACTCTACAATTACCATATACTATTTCTTTCTTCTTCCAACCTAATTTCTTTTTTTTCTTTTTTTTTAAATAAAGATTTTTATTTTCAGAATATAAGTATATATAGTTTTCAACATTCATCCTTACAAAATCTTGTATTACAACTTTTTTCTACCTTCCTTTGCCTCACCTTTTTCCCTAGACAGCAAATAATCCAATATAAGTTTAACATGTGCAATTCTTCTATATATATATATTTCCACAATTATCATGATGCACAAGAAAATCAGATCAAAAAGGACAAAAAGAGAAGTAAAATGAAATGCAAGCAAATAACAACAACAAAAAAGTGAAAAGACTATGTTGTGATTAATATCATAGAGCCTAGCTAGTTATAATATTTAACTGGTTTTTTAATTAATTAAACTTAATACTCCAGTTCTCAGATGGATCCATGACCTCATTATATAGGTATTCTCTCCAAGGAGAGAAATACACAAACACATGTGTATTTACAACATACTTTTAAGTTAAATCTGCATTGACATTTTCTTCATAATTTTCTTAAATCTTGACAATCAATAAAACAACTTCTTATCTGTAGTATATCCTTAAAACATGCCTATTTTGTAGCATTTGTACATTTCTGAGATGTAAATGATCCCAATGAAAAATTGACAATCTCTTTTTATAAGTCAGTTCAAGTAGTTTCCAGTGTAGCCCCACATTAGCCCCACATGTAACCTACTACTATTTTATTTTCTCTGGAGTTATTATGAGTAGACCATTGGAACACACATCTATTTATTAGTCTTTGCTCTTTCCATATGACTAGCTATCTTCCTTTTCATCTATATCTTTAAATTGATTAAAGTATTATATCTGAGATGATTCATTCTTATATTTATATATCTATACTTCAAATATCTAAATTTCAAGGATGGTTCTTTAGTTATCTGCTGAGTATCCAGTCCTGTATGTTCTGAAGGAATCCTCAACCCAAAGCAGAAATAATTATCTCTTCCCTTCTCCTTAATAACAAGAAGAAGTACATACTGCATTTATTTTCTGTTTGTCCTCCTCAACCCCATCTTCACACTCAAGAACACCTAGTCAGCTTTTCTTCCAGGCTGAAACCCTCGACCTACCTTCTCTTATGGATCACAAGGATATTGTGACTAAGAGAGTTTGTTCATCTTGCATTTAGGATTAGTTAAATTTGTTCAAATGATTCTGATCAGAAGAGTTTTTTTTTATTACTAATGGAAGCTGATTAAAGCAGTTTTATAGTGCACAGAAACTTCCTGGTAGATAGGTGGTTCAATCAGTGATAAGAAAAAATGAAGTTATTTTTGTCAATTATAGTCTAACAAGAGGCCAATCCTCATACAAATTCTCCTCGGACAACTGAGAAAGTTTGACAGAAATTACTTTTCAAGGAACATATTATGTCATATACCAAAACAACCAGAAAAGGTCTATGCAGCCTGACTGTAAATGACCATAACATTAAAAAGAAGAAAAAAAAATTAGAACAAAATGAAATCAGGTATCTTTCATGATTATATATAGAAGAGCTATAATCCAAATCTGGAGAGGGGAGGGTATTTTGTTTTTTTCTTTGTTTTTCTCCAGTACTATGAATTCATCAGAGGAGGGAGATCCTATTTGCCAATGCAGATGGACAATTATTCTATAACTTGTAATCATAAAAAGTTGTCAAGAGAGATTCAAGGAATTGTATAGCCAGAATCACATGGCCACAATATTTCATAGGTTGGTTGAACTAGGAGTTGTGATGACTCTAAGGCCTACCTTATATAAGGATATAAAGGATAAAGTAGACAGTTTTGACCACATACAATTTAAAAAGCTTTTGTACCAATAAAATCATTGATTATAAAACTAGAAGAGAAACTATCAAATAAGAAAATAGATACATCAGATATCATCAATAATAATTTGATATCCTAAACACACAGGCAATTGATATAAACACATAACACCATTTTTCAATAGATAATGGTCAAAGAAAAAAATTTAAATGGCTTTTCAATAGGTAATACTCAAAGGAAATTTTTTAAATGGCTTTCAAAAGAATTGAAAAAGATAATATTAAAATGTTATCTTAATTACTAAGAAAAATGAGAAATATATAATTCTGAAATTTCATCTCACATCATGCAAGTTGACAAAAATAACAAAAAATGGTTACAGTAAATGTTAAAAAACTGTATACAAGTATACAAATCTATAGGTAGAACCAGGAAATAGCTCAACAGCTTTCTAAGTATTCATTCAAATAATGTTATTATTCAAGAAAAAGTGATAAAGCTGTCCATAGCTTTTGAACTAGTAATTCGACCATTGAGCATATATTCCAAGGAGTAAATGCAGAAACAAAGTCTAATAGATACTCAAATATTCATATTTATTACATTTTCTAATGGTGGCAAAGAATTGGAAATAAAATAATTACCCTTCAACTGGGAAATGACTGAATAAAAACCATAGTATAAAAACCATAATAAGCTAATGGGCCACTATTGTGCTGTAAGAAATTACTTATATTGAGGAACTCAGAGAAACAAGAAAATATTTCTATTAACTGATGCAAAGGCACAAGTGTGAGGATTGGGTAAGAATTTTGTTTCTACAGAGTTATGAAATTTAAATCACAAAAAATGAAATTGAAATCTAAGAAAGGAAGCCTAATTCAGAAAAAGGAAACAAAAACTAATGGAGAGAAAATGTAAGCAGAAATGGGGACTCAGACTTGCAAATGATTATAAAATATAATCAGAGGTGAAGACTTACTCAGAAATGGAAGGGAAGATATAATTAAAGATTTATACTCAGATGGGGCAAAGAAGAAATGATTTAATTGGGGGTAGAGATTCATATAGGGGAATTAGACCCTCCAAATTGGCTGTAACTTTTGTAGTACTTTGCCAATAGGCAATCAGGATAAGGACTGAATTACATCCAATTAAGGTGATCACCAGGATAATGATTTAATGGGCGTGGAGATTCACACTCATAGTGAGAAAGAGGGGATTAGGTGCTTCAGATATATGACCTCTGTGGTACTCAGTCAATGGAGATTCAGCAGAGGGACTTGTATTTCAAGTGAGAGGGCATAAAAAGAGGAATCTATTGATTCCAAGTGTGCTCATTCTATTGTCATCACTTCTGCAGTTGTATAATTAAAGATTTTTAATTTCAGTCCTCCCCAATTCCAATGTAGTTATGAGAAAATATACAGTGACAATGATGTAAATGAAAATCTTAATAAAGAAAAGTTGAACTAGGAGTAACTGAAAAAAACAGTGAAACTCCAGAAGAACTTCCCCTATCATCTTAGAGAAAAAGGCTTGGGAACAAGAAGGCTCTTTAAACTAAATATTGTATACATTGCAGATTCAGGTGCTATATTTTCAGGTTCTTGCTTAATTGCTTTTTTTCATCACTAAGGAGGTTTCAATTTAGAGGGGGTGTGTGAAATAACAAGGAAGAGATGGAAGGAGGAGTAGAGAAAGAGGAGCGAGATGGGAGGAGAGACGCAGAGAGAGGGTGAGAGAGGAAGGAAGGAAGCAAGAGGGAGAGATAGATGGAAGGAGGCAGTAAGAGGGGTGGAGAGGGAGAGAGGGAGACGGGGAAAGGGAGAGGAAGAGGGAGGGAGAGAGAGAAGGAGGGAGGGAGGAAAAGAAGAGGAGGAGAAAAGGGAAAAGGAAAGGTGGAGAGGGAGAGACAGACAGAGACAGAGAGAGAGACAGAGACAGACATGGAAAAAAGAGAAGAGAGATGGAAAGAAGGAAAGACCTTATTCAAACTTTCTCTAATAGTATCTAGAAATACACTAGCACCTAGCACTTAGAAAATCATTTTATATTTTACTTCTTTTTCTCTAGCACCTAGAAAACCACTTAATACTTTTATTGCATTGAATTGTTAAATTTAAAATGATGTCACAGTACATATTCATATAGTTCTCTCAAGTAAAGATCTTATTCTAACATATTGATATCATCTAATCAAGTTGAAAAAAACATTAGACATTATCTTGTTTGACTCTCTTATTTTACACATGAGGAGATTGAGACCCAGAGAAATTAAATGGCTAGTTCAAGATTGAAAACTAATCTTCAGGGAGAAAATAACAAATGACAAAGTTATGCATCTTAAGTATTCTATACCAAAACCCTTTAAGAAAGGTCTTATGCTTTTATTACAGCTCTTATTCTATGAAAGGGTGTCTGCTATGCCTAAATCCCTAGTGTGAAATGCAAGGTTATGAAGTGCAAATTCACTTTAATAACTCTCATGAGGCAAAAGTCTTAACTTAATCTATTTTTGAAGGCTAACTAGAAATACAGGAATTTGCTAACTGTTCTTTCCTCATTGTACACATTAGCCAAATTTCAAGCTTTCATCATTTATATCTCTCCATGAGTGAGGGTAAATGGGATGCAAAAGCTCCCTTAAGGCAATTATGGGAAGTCAATTACATTTGCCAGGTAAATTCCCCTGAAACAAAAATATGCAAGTGAATTATGGGGAATTTTCCATACTAATCTCAGCTGGGTAGATGGAATGACCTACTGGACAGACTATTTTCCATCCCTTCCTCATAACACTCTAAGATGAAACTTTCTTATCCAGTCCAATAAAAAGCAACATCGTTGTTTCCCCTAAGACCCCCCTCTCCTTCCCTTCCCTTTGGTTCTTAATCAAATAAATGAATTGGACATTCCTCAGACCCAGCCCACTGGCAAGGGATAATGTAGAGAATCTACTGGGAGTGAATTTTTTTTAAATTTGTTTTTCCTTGTGAATTCAGTTCATCTATCACTGGAATGGCCTATGGTCCCTACCTCCATGACCTCTAAACCAATAGGGATGAATCAGAAAAGTCATAGGCAGAGATTCCAGAACCCATCTCTTTTCCTGGGATTTGGCTGAACTCCTCCCATTCCATACAATGCTCAAGAATGGTCTAAACTATGGGAAAGATATGCCCACCCCCAAGATGAAATCACAGGAGGATTTTGGTGGTGTTGAGATAAGTGTGAACAGCTTCTTGTTTTTATGAGAGAACTCTGAATACCAGTCTGTCCTGTTTGGACAAAGAGGAATAAAATAGTCCAGGAAAAAAAGCTCATATTACCCAATTGCAGAGAGTAAGCCGCCAATGACTGGGGAATTCAGATTTAGTTCCAAAGGATCTGAATCTATATGGAAAAACTAAAATGGCTCTTGACTCCCCAAGAAGCCTTCAAAGACTTAGAAACTTTGGTTACATTGCTTGACTCCCAAAACCCTTATAGCAACTTTTCTTGACCACTTTAGCCTTTGATTCTTATTCATTTAATACAATTCAATAGTATTTTTAAAACAAAAATAGAGGTATTTGGTGAAGGGCAGAGGCTATGGAAAGGAATGTACTTACTTCTGCCACTTATAATTGTACTTCTGTAAACTTATATGTCACAAACTTTCTAGACCTCAGTTTCCTCATCTGTAAAATGAGAAAGTTAGACCAGATGGTGGTCTCTGCTGTTTTTTCCAGCTCTAAATCTATATAATCTTATATATCCATTTTCTGTGTTTCACTTAACTGTCAGCAAGAATCCCAAAGTTTCTCAGTATTTTTCCAAGTTTCTGATCCCCTCTTGAACTTGACTTGATACATCAAGCTTCTGAAAACACTAGAGGAAAATGGCTAAATGAGTGTTAAGGATTTTCTCTCTTTTTAAACAAATTTCCCCCAAATTGACCACTGGAAGTCTCTACCTACATTCTTTCCATATACTTCCTCTTTACCGTTTATTCTGCTCTAATGCGTGTGTTCCAGTTGTATCTGAGCTGAAATGTCAACACTAAGAAAAGGGAGGACTTTAATTACCACACTTTAATTTATAGTTCTTGAACTGGTTGCTGCCTAATTGGTCTCCGATGTTCAAATTCCAGTTGGAAAGTATACATATGAGGCAACCAGGCGGGGGCGGCAGGAATGCACAGCTCAGGAGGACAAGAAAATTATGTCCATAACCCATGATTTGCTTCTGCCCTCTTTGACTCTTCCTCACTCCATCCCAAGCTGAGAGTACATATATTTTGGATGCTGCTGGTGAAAAATATCTTTCTGTCTCTGGTTTGTCTCAATGTACAAAACAGGAAGGATTCAAGAGAGATTCATAACAGTCCCTAGAACTCTTAACTGGCCAATTTCATCCAATTCACTAACATTGTCTCCCCTGGGGGCCAAGGAGGTGTGGTGAGGGAATGAGGAAGGAACAACAATCAGAGGAATGATGAGAAAGAGTAAAGTTTTAATGAAATTGATCTCCAAGATCATATCCACTGTGTTCTCTGACTAACCTTTTTTTTTTTTTTTTTAGCTTAACGGTATTTCTTTTTCCCTCTAATTACATGCAAAGATAGTTTTCAATCTTCATCTCTGTAAGATTTTTAACTCCAAATTTTTCTTCCTCCCCCCTTCCCATCACAATAAGCAATCTGATGTAAGCTATACCTAGATAATCATGTTAAACATAATTCCATATTAGTCATGTTATGAAATAAGACTTGGAACAAAAAGGAAAAACCATAAGAAAAAAACAAAAACAAAAAAAATAATATAGTATGTTTCTATCTGAATTCAGACTGCATAGTTCTTTTTCTGGATATGCTAAACATTTTCCATCAAGAGTTCTTTGGGATTGTCTTAAATCATTGCTTAATTGCTGAGAAGAGCTAAGTGTATCATATCCAATCATTGCACAATGTTGCTACTACTATATACAATGATAAGAATTTTGCTTTCTTCACTGAGCATCAGTTCATGTAAGTCTTTTCAGTTTTTTTTCTGAAATCTGTTTGCTCATCATTTCTTATAGAACAATTGTATTGCATTACATTTGTATACTACAACTTTTCCAGCCATTTCCCAGTTGATGAAATTTCTAATTCTTTAACATCATAAAAAGAGTTGCTATCAACATCTTTAAACATGTGGCTAACTTCTTTCTAATAAGAAGCTAGATTTCCTTGGACTTTCAAAACAATTCTTTTGCCAGGGACAAATATTGCATCAGAAGTCTTAACTATAGGTATCACCTATGCTACTTAATTAAATTCTGTCAGTTCTTTTCTCTCTCTCTCTCATCCTTACCTCCTACATGTTATCATACTTCACAAAACTTTTAAATCAAATTGTCTAATAATTACCAAATTTAAGGAAAATATCAATCTCAAGCACAAGTAGAAAGGAGAAATACAGAAATACAATATATAATTCTCCTTGGAGTACTGCTTCCCATTTGTCTAATAGATGATGATATGTCTCCTAGCTATCATTAAGTTGGTTTCAGGTATGCATGTGTAAGAACAAGATGGATACACTTTCCAGATCCTCCTAAATTTAGTCATCATACTGTAGCTTCATTATCACATTTCAATATTAAACTTTGTATATTCAGGAATGTGATTTCATCCATGCCACAAATGTATTCTATGAAAATGTATTCTCAAAATAAATGAAATTTTTTTCTTTACTCCTGGTTAGCAATATCTTTGTAACTTTCCCTATCCATTAGAATGGGTATTTGAAAGTTGACTGAACCTTAAAACTTTTTTTAAACTAGCCAGTTCCTACTCTTTCTAATACAACTTTTTTTTAGGACTTTTTATTAATTCCCCTTCTTTCCTGTTTTCTTACCCTTTCTCTCTTAGTTCCTTTGCTTTCCTCACTTTCTTCATGCATATCAGCCCCTATCTCCTCCTCGACTGACACTGACTTCATTAGGATTCCTAGACATACAAGACAAACACTACATTCAAGATTACTCCAACATCTATCCCCAGATGGCAGGGCTGTTGTCTAACAAGTGTGGCTCTTAAAGGCAGCAGCCCAATAGCAACAGCTGTGGGTTCATATGCATTCCAGACCTGCCTAGCTAGGAAAAAATCACTCCTAGTGGTCCTCTCCAGCACCACGCTTGAACACCTCTACCGGAGGAAGAAAATAAAATAAAGCAAATCCTTCCCCAAAAAATATTGAAGTGCTTTATAATAGAATTGGCTGCAGTCATAAATATTTAAGGCTGGAAAAGGACTCTAAGATTGAGAAAGCTGTAAGATGAAAGATTATCTTGTCTGAGTTCAAACACACCAGAGCAAACAGAACTGCTGATAGACCCTACCTCATCCCCCAGGCTTCCTTAAAATGCTAGTGTTGGGCACATGAGACATACTCTGAATCAAACAACTCCACAAAGCTAGGAACAGGGACTAAATATCTTTTTTTTTAATAAAACTAATTATATATCTAATACCTTGAGGCTTGAAGAAATATGTCTGGTGTCACCAAGCAGTTGCTTGTACAATCAAGTGTGGGAATGTATCCTGAATAATAAAGCAGATTCTAGGTGGAGATAGGCAAAAGAACTAGAAAGGGCAGTCTACAACTCTGAGACTCTGGGGGATTTAGTTTGCTAAGTTTTGTCACCTGACAACCTAGTTAGGAAAGTTGGGTGATAGGGCAAAGAATGAGGTTATTAGCGAGGAGCAGAAGTATAGGTGTAGGGAATCTGACTGGTTCCCAGAAGCCCTATTTTCCTTTCCTTAAGACTTTAGATCTAAGAACTGGAGCTCACTTTAAATCCCTTACAAAGTAATCTAGGATCTCTCTCCTCTCCCCAGTCTACCAAATCTTAGCTTCTAGAAGTTAAAAGTATATTTGGCTCAGGGTTTCCTTAGAGAGAAGTCATGTTATATAAATAAAATCTTTGTGTTAGTGTATATAAATATATACAAACATTGAAAGTAACAAATGTGTGTTTCTATGTATATCTGCTATAGGAAATTAAATGGGGGAAAAAAAAAAGAATCCTCCCTCCTCCACCTTAATCACCACTTCTCTGAAAGGAGGAAGGGAAGAAAAAAAATTGAGTACAGAAATGAATTTTCCTACCGAGAAATTGTGAAAGGCCTTTGTTTAAAAATTCAAAAGGGGATCACTCACTATTTATATGAGTGTATTTTTCTTTTCTTGAAGAAAAAAATTACTTCTATGTTATTCTACTACCTTTAGCAATCTCTTGCTAAAGACAAGAATTTTTATTTACTTTCTGAGATAACATTTTACTAGATATGTTATAAGGCCTTTAGTCTTGGAGTCAGACAACCTGGATTTCAATCCTAAACTTTCTACTTGCTAGCTATGTGGTCGTGGAAAAGTTATTTATCTCTCTGGATGCCTCCTAGGTAAAATGAGGTAATTGTATTAGGTGAGTTCTTAAATTTCTTTTATCTCTAATGTTCTATGAGTCTAACTGAATGAAGAATGTTAGACTGTCCTACTTTCAGAGAGTAGAACTTTGGGCAAGGCAGATATTACAGTCTTAAATTCTCAGATTGTTTTTGTCCTCATTATCAGGAAGACTGAAATGGGGGGGGTGATAGGTTGGTTGAAATTTATGGAGTCAAGTGAACCCTCCCATTCTCCTAAGAGCCTTAAATTAGAACAGAAATTCTCAGAATCATAGTGAAAAGGAACCTTAAAGATCTATCTACTCCAACATTTTCATTAATTAGATAGAAGATGGATAGATGACCAATGTATTAAGCACCTGCTAGGTGCCTGACACTGTGCTAAAACCAGTAATTCAAATACCAATTAGGAAGATATCAAGGGATTTACCTTCTAAAGGGAAAAGAAAAAGAGGGGCTAAAGAGGAGTAGGGATAGGAGAGGTGACTTGGTTGGATATATCTAAGAACCAGTAGAGATGATTGGAACTGGGCAAGATGATGTCAAAGCTGGTCTATCAAAGCACAAGGTGTTTCCAGGGATGAGGTTCACTTTTTGGGTGGCAAAGGAGCAGAAATAACCAAACTAGAATCTAATGGGAAAGATAAGATGAGATGCTGAAAGTGAGATGAGAAATCTTAGGTTCTCAGAGCTGAGACTTACCAATGGCTAGAGGCAGATCAGGGAGCCCAGGTGTTCTATCTCCCAGACTTGACCTCTCTCCAGTACAATAAGCTGCCTTCTGTTTGAATCTGGCCCAAATCAGCAGGGTTGGGTGGAATTTCTTTCCCTTGCAACAGCTGTGTGAAATGAGTTGGTGGGTAATAATACATTTTGACTGGCAGGTGGCCATAACCCAAAGGCCCATCATGGCAATCCAGAGGGGTTATTCCCAAGTCCTTTTAAAGCACTTTAGTAAAATGGTAACACAGGAAATAGTCTTTGGGAAAGCAGTTGTGGCCAAGTTTCTGTACTTTTTCTCCTGTTGGCTTTAAGGTTGGAGTCTATAAGCCGCAATGGGGATGTGAACCACTTAAGAGTTAATTTTCTCCGGCTGCTCATACCCCAATGCTGAAAAACCCTAGGTCTCCCCCATCCTCCTTGATGGCTATGATTTTTAATGTAAAGATGTAGGGGGGAGTTGGAATAGAGTGACTGTATGTCAAAGGAAAGGGAGGAGGAAATAGCTAATGCTGCTGATTAGACCCCAGCAGGAGGCCTGTATCTAATCAGTGATGAAACAGGGCAAAAGAGGGAATCTCTTCTGAGTGCTGATGGAAGTGGGGTTTCTGTGGACAAGCCACAAAGTTAGAAGTTTGTGTTAAACCCCTTATCCCAAAACACACACACACACACACACACACACACACACAGAATTGAAGGGGAGGAAGGGCAGAGACAATATCAGATCAGAAAGATACATCCACGTGAAATGGTTTACCTAAAAACACACTTGGAAAAAAAAAAGGAGCCCAGAAGAAGGGAAAATAGTCATAATTGTGTCATAGTCAATATGTCAATAGCCAGTAGTCATATATTTGAATTCTGAGTTTGTTCCCTTATCTATAAAATAAAGTATTAGACCAAGATGATAATATTGAGAGCTAGAAGGAACTTAGATATGATGTAGTTCAAAATCTTCATCTTACAAAAAAAGAGGTAGTAAATATTCAAAAGGGAAGCACCTTGCCTAAGACCACAAAAACTCAATCATAGTCTTAGTTCTGGAGCAGACCTCTAGGACCATCCAGATCAACCTCATTTCTGAATCATAATCTGCTCATAATTTAATTAACTTCTTAGATGATAGTTTTTTTCTAATATTTGAGAGTAATTTTATTCCCCCAAAGTCTTCTCCTACCCAAGATAAACATGCCTAGTTCCATCAACTGTTTCTCAGTTTCCAGGGAAACTGGAGGGAAAAAATAATAAATTTAGATTCTTCAATCCATTGTTCTTTTCCCACAATACCACGTTGCTTTCATAAATCTAAAATTCTATGATTTTGTGTGTATTTAACAAATGACTTGAAGAAATCGGGTAGTACATTTGGGGGACAAAAAGAGTCCTAACATCCTTTCAGTATAAATATGCAGGAACTGACTCCTGCCTCTGGCTCATGCACATCTGCTATTACAAATCAGAGGTTGAAAGTGCCATAAAGCAAGTTGTTAACAGGGGGCCTTAGAGCAGTATAAAAGAGGTCTAAAAACAGCCCAGAACCAGGACCACAGGCTTTGTCTTCTTCTTTGAAGTAAAGTAAGCTTCTGATTAAGCTACCTTAACCAGAAAATGTTTGGTTTCATTGCCAAGCAAAAAGAAATGGCAGCCAAGGGTAACACTGGTTTATACTATAAACTCATTTGTAAAATTTTACAGAGGAAAATGGTGGAAGGTTATAGGTAGTAGTATGTCATAAAACAGAAGCAATGGAGGGGAAAATAAGCTTACAGAAAGTTTGGCAAAAGATATGAGAAAACCAGATCATCCTGGGAACATTTAAAGATGAAACTAGAAAGATGACAGATGAAAAGTGGGAAAGAATAAGGGCTATAACAAACTCTGCTATTAAAGATGGCAGACCTACTACATGTCTACTCTACTATTACAATACCACATATATTCCATGGAAAAGTAGAAATAGCAAAAGGGAATAAAAATACATGGCAAACCTAAATCAAATGTATACATGAAAGAGCCAAAATGGAGTCAATACAGTTTTGAGAGCATTAAAGGACTGAAGTTAATCAAATTGGGGGGGGGGCAGAAAGTAATGGATATTGTCATGACCAAAAAAGGCAACTGGGAAATTATCATTAGATACAAACTCATATGCCTTGTCTCCCATGAGTACAAAAATTTTGTGACCTTGAAAACAATTGATACACATATTGAGGATGCCCTTGATGAAAGTATGAAAAAGGAACAGTCTTTTGCAAGTGATATTCTAAAACAGACATCTTTTTAGTCACATATTTCACTGAAGGATACAAAGAATATAAGCTACTATGACAATCATTGTTTGTTGAATACAAAAATTCATTCATTAAAACAAAACACCATCTCACAGAATGTTCTCCAGAAAAACTTTCCTACACATAAAAATCATTTAAGATTTCCCAAAAGATGCAACAATAGAAATTATTTTGTTAGATGACTTTCTGATTATATTTTCAAGGAAGACAGAAAACAGGGGGCCATCCATATGCTTTCAAAAGACATTTATTATTAACATGGGTAACACCTGGAATCTAAATGGAAGAGGGATTTTCTATAAGTAATGAAGTTCTTCACATACTCTTGTTTGCAGGTGATATTGGGTTAATTCCATCAAGCCTAGAACATTGTAAAGCTCTCTCAATGAAATTTTATAATCATTCAAGGCTTCAACCTAACTATCCACAGAGGAAAATGCCAAGTACAAACAATGACTAATGTCCTCATTGGGATATGCAATTGAATAGATAGTCCATACTTTGGACAGATGCTAAAAATGAAAAAATATGGTAAACACAGTTAAGTGAGTATCGGAACATGGACTAGATTATATTTGGATCACTGCGCCATGTTTTCAGTGACTATGAGTTTTCATCCCCCCCCAAAAAAGACCATATATTTAATGTCAATTTTTCCCCATTGGTGTTATGTTCGGAGAGCATAGATGATTTTTGTTGCTCTCCAGGCTGCCCTCCACACTTGCTCTACCAGGCCAAGAAATCTCTTCATCCTCTCTATTCCTGGAATTCACTCATTGGAATTACCCTCTGTCCCTGCAGCTTCTTCCTCTTCATGGCTCCTCTTCATTTTAAACTTCATTTAAAACTCCATTTAAAGAAAGTGCTCAGTATAGCCTTGAAAAGAAGCCATGACTGGCCTGAATATTGTTAGGTATTTTCATGTCCTTCTGATTCCAGAGTTTTCATTGTTTCATCTTTCCCATTTAGAACTCTTTGACAGTAAGAATTGTCTTCCTTTATCTTTGAAGTTGCAATCTCAGCACTTAGCACAGGGTCTAGCATGCAGAACACTTTTAATAATGCTCATAGATTATTAAAGAAGCATGAGATGGCAACAACAATTATGATAAACATATATAGTACTTACTATGTACCGGAGAGCTAGTGCCAGGTATAAAGTCGAGAAGACTCCTCTTCCTAATCTCCTTATTTTTACTCTTCTGGGACTCTTTTCTCCTATTTACCTAACTTGGATTATGGAATGGGAATCTGCCTCTCTGGAAGTTAGTCCTTGCTTATTTCTATGATCCATCTTGGAGTTTCTAGCTATGTTCAGATTTTAGGAAAATAAAGTATTCTTAACAGAGATGTAAAAAAGAAACTCCCTTTTCAGGTCATGTGTCCTGATTTAGAATTTAGAAAACCTGTTTGCCCTAACCAGACTGATTCCTATCCACTGTTGTATAAACTGGAACCTGTAGCATCACAATCACACATTTCATAGCTAGCTCCCAAACTGCTCATACCCTGACAAAAATCCAGAGTGTAATTCCTGCCTGAATTTCCTAACATGAAAACGTACCACAATCCCATTTCTTTATGCTGTCATATAAAATCTATCTACTCACTAGAATTCATGACTCAGCACAGCTACCAGATGGGTAGAATATTCTTATATTTTCTTTTTTTATTATTATTATAGCTTTTTATTTACAAGTTATGTGCATGGGTAATTTTACAGCATTGACAATTGCCAAACCTTTTGTTCCAATTTTTCCCCTCCTTCTCCCCACCCCCTCCCCCAGATGCCAGGTTGACCAATACATTAAATATGTTAAAATATGTTAAATATGTTAAAATATAAATTAAATACAATATAAATATACATGTCCAAACAGTTATTTTGCTGTACAAAAAGAATCAGACTTTGAAAGAGTGAACAATTAGCCTGTGAAGGACATCAAAAATGCATGCAGACAAAAATAGAGAGATTGGGAATTCTATGTAGTGGTTCATAGTTATCTCCCAGATGCATGCACCTGGTTCAATTCATTATTTCTCTATTGGAGCTGCTTTGGTTCATCTCATTGCTGAAGAGGGCCACATTCATCAGAATTGATCATCATATAGTCTTGTTGTTGAAGTATATAATGATCTCTTTGCCCTGCTTATTTCACTCAGCATCAGTTCATGCAAGTCTCTCCAGGCCTTTCTGAAATCATCCTATTGGTCATTTCTTACAGAACAATAATATTCCATACTATTCATATACCACAATTTATTCAGCCATTCTCCAATTGATGGGCAAACCACTCAGTTTCCAGTTTCTGGCCACTACAAAGAGGGCTACCACATTCTTGCACATAGAAGTCTTTTTCCCTTCTTTGAAATCTCTTTGGGATATAATATTCTAATATTTTCATTCTAAGCACTTAGAACCTGTCCTTGCATCTTTACAGTCTCTCAATGGCATAGCAAGTCAGAAGCTGAATTGTTTATAAACCAATATAGTTATATGATTAATCAATGATTTTTCCCCACAGTCTATCATGAGTCAGGCAGTGTGTTCATCACTAAAAATACAAAAATATATTTAAAAAATTAAAACTTGTTTTCAAAAAATTCTAACAATTTTCAATAACTGATCAATATTTTCATTCTTTCTTTCCAGAAGTTATTCTGACTTTGCTTCCTCCGTCTCCTTCTCATTTTCCCTCTCCTCCCTCTTCCCCCCTTCTTTCTCTCTGTTTTTATGTAGTTCAAGTCAGTGAATATTCAGTTCTGATTTTGCTGATTTCACTTTGCATCACTTAATGTATTTTTTCTATATTTGCTTTTATGCTTCATAAAGTTATAGTACTATAATATTCCATTACACCTTCAACCTGTCAGATATATGGGTTGGTTCTAATTTTTATTAATTATAAACAGAGAAGCTGCGATTTTTTTTTTTTTATAGATGGGTACTTTTTTGCCTTCTTATAATGTTTTGGAAGATAAAACAGGAATTTTAGGTTTTATAGGTAGGGCAGTTTTATAATTCACTGAATATTGCCCTCCAAAATGCAAGTTGTGCCAACAATTGTAATCAAGTCTGTTTTCTCTGCAGCTCTATCAACATTGGATTTAATCATTTTTGTCATATAAATTATTAGAAATTGAGATATTTGAATTTAACTTCTCTAATTATAGATTTGCTCATTTTAATGTGGTTATCATTGTATTTCCTCATTTATAAAATGTCTGTTCATAGTATGACCATAGTCCCAAAAGAGTATGTACTTTAGTCTTATGCATTAGCTCTATATAGAGTCTAATATTCTACTTTATTTGCTATATTTACTGCAGCTATTTTTTCTATTCTCTTTTTTTTTCATTTTAGAGATATTTTTGTTGTACAAAATCCTTTTAAAGACTTTAAAATTATGATGTAGATGAAAAAATAATAATATAGAACCAGAACTACAAGGCTCTTTTTCCCTTGTGAAATGCATCAAGTGGCTTATTTAACATTTTTTCCCTCTGTGTGTAAATGTCCTAAACAGTTGACCTAAATGAGTTCTTACCATGATCAGATAGCCCGGGACAACAGAATAATCCTTTTAATAGGATTATAGACTGTGCTAAAGTAGACTCAGAGCTTTATGCTCTGCATGGTAATATGTGCTCTAAGAAATTACCAAAAGGAAAAAAAAATTTAAAAAAAGCTGTTGCTGGTTTTTTCATCTCTTACAAGTGATTTTTATGTTGTAATGAGGAAATAATAAATGCCAGACAAAGAAGCAGTAGAAAAATCTGGGGGTTGTACAGAATAGATATGGTGCATTTATTCATTCAGCAAACATTTATTGATCACCTCCTATATGTAGAAATCTCTGTAAGTCAATGAGATGATAATAGAGCACAGCATATTCTTAAATATCACAGAAAAGGCATAAGGTAAGTTCTGTATAGGTGAAGAAAAGTGAGAAGTCCATTCTGATTAAGAAGGGAGAAGTGGGTTAGGAAAGACTGCAGGAAGAAAAAAGCTCTTGAGAAGATCATAAAGTATGAATAAGACTTTGACCTGTAGCAATGGGGTGGAAAGTATGTTAGAAGGGGGTGAGGGAAGTCTCCTACTAGTGCCAAATAAGACAAAGAGAGTTAAACTAATAATAAAGGAGAATGATGAAAGTCATGTTAGAAAGAAATGTTATAAACAGATTTTTAGGAAACTTTGAATGTAGACTTAGAGTTTGAACTTTATTGGGTGGATAATTGAGATATAATGAAAGTTTTCAAGCATAGTTATAGCATTATCAAAACTGTGTTATTAGAAAATTAATCTGGCAGTGAATTGTCAGAAATTGGGAGTGATCAGGTATATTTCCATACTGAAAGAAGTTTACTAAAGAATTAGTTAAGCCATTCAATCGTGGAGAGTAATACATCCTCATATTTGATGTACTTAAGGGAAGGTATAAAAAGGAGTACCCTAACACATAAATGGAAACACACAAGGCAGTCTCTTCACTTTGGGACAAAGCACTGATCCCTGCAAACTAGGGCAAAAATATTAGCAACTTCAACTTGAAGCTGGAACATCTCCTGAGTAGGACTGGAAGGAACAGGGAAGTTATACAATAAAAGATGTCACAATAGAGCAATAGTATTCTGGTGAATGTTTGATAACTGACTCTCTGACAATACACAATACACTTTGAAATCTAATTAGCATTATTAACATTTTCAATATCACTTTCTTAAGGTTTAAACTATTATCAACAACAACAAAAGGCAAATCAAATTCTGATTGTAAACGTTTGTTTAGGTATAAATGCTTATATTGAAAATTTAACAGTTGGTTCTTGAGAGCCTGCACATTCCTGCAGGGAGTCTCAGTCATGGTGATCTTCAGAGGAAGGAAAGAAGAAAAAAAGTGCAATGTCTAAACAAGAGACTACTTCCCGCTATTTGATACATAATTACCCCAAGATCCCATTGTAATCACTGAGTTTATACTTAATAGTAACTCAGGAAGTGATCTCTGGTGTAGTGGCAGCTCACATATCTTGGGAACAAGATAGCCCTGGGGCCAGAGCAATTAAGGTCAGTTTTACATATTTGTAGACCTAATCATAGATCAGTGCCTTGATAAGGAGGTGTTAAGCTAACTTTTGAAAATGCAGTCAAGGTATAGTTGAATTTTTTTCAGAGTGCTAATAAGTCCATTGAGTGAATCCTAAAGAAACAGCATCATTGGTAAATGGGATGGGTCATTCACTTAGATGACTCTTAAAAGAATCCATTCAGTCAATGTAAAGCAATTCAGGTAGAAGTCAAGCTCAAAGAACCCACTTTCCATGAAGACAAATCAAAGTTGTGTAGACCTGAAGAAAGGAAGGCTATAAGTACTCATGTGGAGTTGTGCTGTTCATGGACAAAAGCATCATTAGAAGGAGTGGACTATCTAACAAGGTTGTGTGAAAAAATAAGGTACAAGGAGTTTTGGGAAAGATATATTGCTAAAAAAAAATCCCATTGAAAACTTGAGGACTTTCCTACAGGGAAGCCCATTTACCTTTCTTTGTTTTAAACATTTCTCAGATTGGATTTACATCTGTGTTTTCTTACAATCATAGACATAGAGGAGACTTCAGACCTTATTTAGTTTGATTGAACTTGTGTTACAGAAACAAAACTGAGGTTCAAAGATATCAAATGACTTGACCAAGGTCACACAGATCTTTAAATTTCAGAGTAAGTGCTTTTTAAACTATATCATGCTGTTTCCTTAGGAG
The DNA here is from genome assembly GCF_902635505.1 of Sarcophilus harrisii. Classification (NCBI taxonomy): domain Eukaryota; kingdom Metazoa; phylum Chordata; class Mammalia; order Dasyuromorphia; family Dasyuridae; genus Sarcophilus; species Sarcophilus harrisii. The sequence continues at coordinate 545,235,601 of NC_045427.1, forward strand.
CAACAGGTGGAAGTTTCAAAGAAGCAAATTTCATCTTAGTGTAAGAAGAAGCTTAATAACTATTGGAGCTCTCCAAAGATAAAATGGACTGTCTTTGGAGATAGAAAGCTATATTTTAGTGCAAGTATTCAAGGAAAGAGTAAATAATCATTTGTCACCCATATAGAAGATTTTTTTTAAGTTATAGGTGTGGGGCAGCTAGGTGGCACAGTGGAGAGAACACCAGCCCTGAAGTCAGGAGGACCTCAATTCAAATCTGGCCTCAGACACTTAACACTTCCTAGCTGTGTGACCCTGGGCAAGTCACTTAACCTCAATTGCCTCAGCAAAAAAATAAATAAATAAAAATAAAATAAATAAAGTTATAGGGTGGGCTAAAGAGTCACTAAAGTCTCATCCACGTCAAAAAATTCTTTGATTCTGTGATTCTGGTGGTACTCAGGATACTTTGGTTTAAACTTGTGGTTTAAATTACTTTTGACTCCAATCATATCCCTTTGTCACTAGTGTCCTATTCAAAATATCCTCTGTACTCTGCTTAGCAAAACTGCAAAGGAATTCTTTAAGGCTAATGTGGGTAAAGAAGTTCATTTCAATCCTTACAATACTCCTTCTTTCCATGAAAATCAAACCTGTTCCAAAAAGGATATTTGTAAGCTCCATCTCTATTGGATTTTACAGACTTTGTTAAGGATTCTTGACAACTACACAGAGAAGAAAGTAAAGCACATCCTCTTGCTCAAAATCCATGTTAACTCAGTTGATTAGTGTAGTGTTAATGAAACTATGGTCATGTTGCATAAAGAAAAGGTGGATTAAGTATTTGGGGATAGATAGATGCCAGAGTTCACAAAATATTAGTTTAGATTCAGAAAATCCTAAATTCTAATTCTATCTCAGATCCTACCAGCTGTGCGACCCTGAGTAAATAATCTAAGATCTTAGCCTCAGTCTCCTCATCTGTAAAATGGGGATAATAATAGCATTTACCTTATAGCATTGTTGCAAGGATAAAATAAGATTAGTTGTGTAAAGCACTTCACAAAACTTAAAGTGGAATATAAAATGCTAATCACTATTTTTGTTATTATTATTTATTCAAATACCTTTCTTATCCTAACATTTATATACTTCATGAAAAAGAGTTTCAAAAGAGGGATAAAGAATATTTGAACCATGCAAATACCCCAAATCCTCATTAAGGAATGGCCAAGAAAGAATTTTTTTAATATATTTAAATTGTCATCTACAGCCTTGCAATTGTATGTCACCAGTCATTAAAGACTCTTTTACAGAAAGAAAATGAAGATTATAACACTGGGAAATATGTAAAAAAGCTCATGATCAACTATGGGCAAGTCACCAAGTCTGAATACCTCAGTGCCCTTCTCTGTCAAAACATAGGAGTGAACTAATTGATCTTTATGGTCCCTCCCTGGACCCCATGAAGAGGTATAAATCATTCTGTCTGCTTTCAAAAATTCCTAAAACCTATATGGGAGTCAAGTTTGATTCAAGTAAAACAATAAATAGATCATATATCAATAAAGAATAGGTGCAATGATAAAGTTAGTCAGACCTAGTATAAATCCTACCTTGTAGACTAACTGGCTATGTGTCCCTGAGTCTGTCACTTCTCTCTTTAATTGTAAGATGCAAATATAGCACCTCCTTTGCAACATGATTATGATCAAATTAAATAATATATGGAAAGCATTCCTAAACTTTAAAGTGATATGTAAATAAGGAATAGCCATTATTGTTATATAAGATGTTAAGTTGTATTGCACAAAGCTATTAAGGCAAAGGAGAGAACTCACAGAAAGGGGAGATCACGAGTTCTCATGAAGGAGATGCTACTAGAGATAAATGCTGCAGGATGGGTAGGATTTATTAGAGAGAGGAGAGCTGATCGTAACAGGGAAAGGTGAATACCATAAGCATAGACAAACAAAGAAATTAGCATGGTATATACCCTCCCTCCTCAAATGAAGCTTCTTTTAGGCTCTCCTAATCACTTCAACAAGAAGGAATTTTGTTTTTGAATTTCTGAAGTTTTATAATACTTGTGGGACATTTATTCACACTGTTTTGTGATATAGTTCTTTGTGTTTGTGTTAATAGGATATAAACAAACATAACTATAAATCAACTACTAGATTATGAACTCCTTAAGACCAGAAACTAAATATATACCTGCACATTCCCTCATTCTCATCCCACCTGCCACTTAGGGTAAGAGATGCATAATAGAGCTATTTAAATGAATGAACAAGATGATATGATACACAGAATGCTTAGTATATAACATGTTCAGGTTATCAACAAGAACATGGGAAATTCTCTGCTCTCTTTTAATAAATGGATTCTACAGATTCTTCTTTTCTATCCATCATAACTTGGGAATGGCTGCTTCTTTTTGGCCCTCAGAAAGCCTGCAGGAAAGCACAAGAAGAAACAAAGTAAGAAGGTATCACATGTGTAGTTGTGTACCGCAAATATGCAACCTTTGGTAGACAAAAAAGATTATCTAATCTAACTTCCTAATTATTGGGCCAGAACAATGAGGAGAGTAGCCTAGAGTTAGACTGTTTTTTTCAAGGCAGAGACCCAACACCTAGTCTTTCCATCATCCTAGGAAGTTATTCTAAAAGTATTGATTCTACAGGAAGTTATTCTAAAAGCATTGATTCTGATTAAGTTGTCCTTGAGACCAAGTTCACACATTTGCAAATCCACATTTGATGTGAGGTGTGTAGTTTGTGGTCATGGAAAAGGATTAAATAGCTGATTCTCATGGGGTTGAACTATTAATTTTATTCACATTTGTTGCTAGGTTTATTTTAAAGGAGGTAAATGAGCACAAGTACAAAGAACATATCAAAATTACTTTCTAAAGAAAGAACATTTTAAGTCAAAAGATATGGATTCAAACCCTACCTATGGTACTTGCATGACTCAACCAAGTCACTTCTGATCAAACAGAACTTCCTAACTTTGACCATCTCTGTATGTACAGTACATTCGTTATTTTTTCTAATTTCAATAGGTACTTTAAAAGAGAAAGATATATTTAATAGGAGAATAAATATTTGAAGAAATTTATTTTTCAGAAAATAGGAGTCAGTTTTCTGGACCAAAGTTGCAAATATAGGAATAAAGGAATTTTGGCCACAGATAAAATGCATTTAATGTGTGTGAGAAAACTGCATTTATTTGGAAACTTGTAAAAATTGATCCAAAGAGCCTGAAACTGAAGGTTTCTACAAGTAATCTACAAGTTACTACAAGGAATCAATGGAGAGCTGTAGTAATTCCCAGGATACAATATTAAAAATGAAGAACAAAACCAATACCTATTGCCACAGCTATCTATACACAAAAATACAGAGTATTTGAAATAAACTAAACAAGTGATGATAACATTATAAGGATATGACTGAGATCTGGTAGAATTAATGAAGAATCAGAATAGTACAATAAAAAGGAATAACTTACACAAAAAGGGTTAAAGAGTAAGATTATATATGAAGATGATATGAATTCTCATAAATCCATAAATTAGAGAGGGAAAGCATAGTGAATAATTTTAGTAAGAGTTGAAAAAAAACTTGTTTTGTGCTGGGGGGTATACATTTAGTAAAAAGGGAGAAATGGGGGGAGATAAGAGAAGAAAACCTAACCCACATGGCTCACTTAATGTCTAAGTATAAGATTAAAAAACTGGCATGGAAGCATGATATTGTAATAATAAGGAACTTCAACAGTCTGGCCAAACACTGAAATTCTCTCTTCCTAAAGCAGAACAGTTGATAAGTTCTCGATTTGCCTAAATAAATTCATTTTTTCAAAGGTTCAGAAAGTTTTTAAGATAAGTTGCTATTCTAGACCAGATTCTGACAAACTGGGGACTGCTTTCTAAAGCAGAAATGATTAGAACATTGGGGTAAATATGACCAATGTACCTTAGAATTTGTCATTAATAAGAAGGAAGAAGTTGTGGCCAATTTCTACCATATCAAAAAAAGTAGAGAAGAGGAAATGAAGAAGAGAGGAGAAGAAAATGGGGAAGAGAAGACAAGGAAGAGAAGAAAGGACCTAATCCAAATTTTTCACCTGATGTTCACTCTAGATGTTGACTGAATTTCAAAATTATCCAAAAAAAAAAAAAAGAATTGTTTGAATTCTATGGCTTAAAATTTTCCAGGAGACATTGGCTCTTAAGGAAAACCAAAAAAAAAATTGTAATTCATTATGATAAGGAAGAAATGAAAAAGGAATAAGAAATTTTATTTCAAGCCAATATCAAGAGGTAGGTAAAATAAATACTTATTATTTGACAGGCACTCTGATAAGCACTGAAAATATAAAGAAAGGCAAAAAACTCTTTTCCCACCCTCAAGGAACTTACACTAAAGGAGGAAAGAACATGTAAATTACTCTGTATATGCAAAATATATACAGAATAATAGAAGGAAGTTAAGCTCCAAGAAAAGAAAATGGGGAGTGACAGGTGAGTTCCCTTTTAGAGAAAATGAGATTTGAGTTCTAAGGAAGCCAGAGAAGTTCAGATGAAGAGATGAGGGAACAGAGTATTCCAAACATGAAGTATAACCAGCAAAAAAGGCAGGAGTTGAGGACTAAATGCACAGGTAGAAGCAACACTCATTTTAGAAGGTCCAATGGCAAAGACAATTGCAAAAGATGCTGAAGAAAAGAGAACCTTAATATATTTAGGTGTGCTGTGGGAAATAGAATTAGAATGGGCATATCTTCCTCCAATTGATTTCCCTTTCTAATGAAGACAGTCTCCCCAGTTTATAAAAATCAATCTCCCCAAAGAACAGTGCTAATGATCTAGTCTAAACCTTGGGGTGGGGCAGGGGAAAGGGAAAGAGATTGCTGTTCCTTTGTTTTTATATGTTTGATGTAGCAGTTATTTGTTTAAAATTATAAATATTTGTATAAGGCTGAGGGTTCATGTAATCCCCACCCATTGCTGTCTAGACACCCTATTTCTTCTTTGTAGAGTATGAATGTGTCCCTTCCTATGAGTTTGTCTCAAGGGTTTTCAAATCATCAAGGGATACCCCAATCTATGAAGAACTTTAAAATATTGCTATGCTGATTTGAGACTCAATGAAGTTAGCAGGGCAGAACAATTTTATTACTTCCTCTTCATCAGTTGTCTTTCCATTGATATGGATGAGAAAGGCTCCATTCTTAAAACATGAATGCTCTTCCTTAAAGAATTTTAACAATCTTGAACCAATACTTAGTAAATTTAGGTTGTTAGTTTAGTAAGTGATACTAATACCTTTTATTTCTAGTTTATTCTCTTGAGACAGTGGTCACAATTTCTTCCCAACTTCAAAAGAGTCTACAGTCCCACACACTTGGTATGGAGCCAAAGATGCAGAACCTGGCTATGCTCCAAGCAAGTACGATATGAAAGAAGTGAACAATGAATGCAATTGAACACAGTTTACCAGAAGTGTATTTGCTGCTCAAAAAAACCTCTTTGTTTTCCCAACCTGGCTCATTTCCAGAGGTTTGTGCAATTACATTCAGACTGGATAGAATTTTGTCTATCATGTCCTGAATCAATTCCAAATTTTTCAGCCTGGTATTAAAAAGCTATCAAAAAACTGCTCCTAGTTCTTACCTGTTCAACCCTCATTATTTTCTGTTATGGATTCACTGCTGTAGACATGTAGGTTCCTTTTTTCTATACCAGCTTATTTACCCTCTGTTCCTTTGTTCTGGTTTCACAGTGTGGAATGCCTTTCTTATTTTCCTCTATTAATCACAAAACAATTCTCTTGAAACCCATCCTAAGCACTACCTTCTTCCATAAACTTTTCTTTGGTCAAGTCATAAATACCTATTAAGTGCCTGTTATGTGCCAAGCATTGTGCTGAATATGGGGGATAGAAGGAAGGGGAAAAGAAGAATGAAACAGTACATGTTTTTGAGGAGCTTACAATCTAATAGAGGTAGACATGTCACGTCATGTTTCAGACAATATGAAAAAAGATAGGTGTAAACTATACCCAGGATAAGTTGGAGATAATCTTAGAAGTTATTAAGAGTAAGAAAAACTGGAAAAGTCATCTTACAGAAGGTGAATCTTTAGTTGAGACCTGAAGAAAATCAAGAAAGAATCTTACAGAAGGTGAATCTTTAGCTGAGACCTAAAGAAAGTCAAGAAAGACAGAAGAGAGATAGTTCCAAGCATGGGGGATATCTAGTAAAAAAAATGCCCTGATTCAAAAGAGGTAATTTCTTGTGTGAAGAATAGTAAGGAGAGATAATATGGTCAGATCTATGCCACAGAAAAATCAATTTGACATCCAAGAGGACTATGGACTACAGTGGGGAGAACAGACAGCAGACAATAGTGTGGATATGTTGAATTTAACATGTCCATGAACTGGGGCAGCTAGGTGGTGCAGTAGCTAGAGTACCAGTCCTGAAGTCAGGAAGACCTGAGTTCAAATATGACCTCAGACCCTTGACGCTTCCTAGCTGTATGACCCTGGGCTAATCACTTAACCCACCTCAGCAAAAAGAAAAAAAAAGATTTAAGATGTTAAAATATATATCTTGATATATAAGAACTTAGACATGGAGGGATTAGAAGTCAAGGTGAGTAAGAAAGAACATGGTTAGTGAAAATAAAGTAGAGTAAAAGTAAAGTAAAGTAGAAAAAAGACACAATAACAATATATTATCATCAGATAAAAGAATTTCAGCATTTATGAACATGACAGTAGAACCTTTAGAGGTAACGCTAAGGGCAAGGGTATGAAAGTCTCTCTTTAGCTGGAGTACAGTGAAAAAGAGTAGGATATAGGATACTGAAAAAAAGGGAAGTTAAGATATTTGAAAGAGTATTAATATTATGTATATATATATATATATATATATATATATATATATATATATATATATAATGGTAGGAACTGAGTAGGAGAGAAAGACCATGTGCCCTGAGGAAAGAAGGAAGTCATAAAACAACACCTAAGACCTGATTAGATGTTAAATATGGATTGAAGGAACTCCAAAAGAAGAAAAGGTACTGAGTAATGGTGATAGAGAGAGCTTGTGAGTGGTAGTGGAATGCAAGGAGTATTCTAAGTCTCTCACTATGATCATTGAATCCAGAGCTAGGAGTGAAAGTCTAAACAGCAAAGGTAAAGGTGAGTAGAGAAATTGGGTCATTAGGCAAGAACCAGGTCTCAAGGTGTGTACAAAAAAGAAGGAAAAAAAGTTTAAGATGGAAACTGGTTTGTTGCCTATAGAGTAAGCAAAGATTAACTCCAAGCAATGGGATCTTTCCCTTACTCTAAATTTCCATAGCCCTTACAGCATTGTCTAGTTTCTTCTCTAGTTGATTTAAAATGAGCAATTCCTTATTATTGTTCTGTAAGAAATGACCAGCAGGATGATTTCAGAAAGGCTGGAGAGACTTACATGAACTGATGCTAAGTGAAATGAGCAGGACCAGGAGATCATTATACACTTCAACAACAATACTATATGAGGAGCAGTTCTGATGGACGTGGCCATCTTTAGCAATGAGCTGAACTAAATCAGTTCCAATTGTTCAATAATGAATAGAACCAGCTACACCCAGGGAAAGAACTCTGGGAGATGACTATGAACCACTACATAGAATTCCCAATCCCTCTATTTTTGTCCGCCTACATTTTTTATTCCCTTCACAGGTTAATTGTACATTATTTCAAAGTCTGATCCTTGTGCAGCAAAATAACTGTATGGATATGTATACATAAATTGTATTTAACATATACTTTAACATATTTAACATATATTGGTCCACCTGACATCTGGGGGTGGGGAAAAGGAGGGGAAAAATTAAAACAAAAGGTTTTGCAACTTGTTAATGCTGAAAAATTACTCATGCATATATTTGAAAATAAAAAGCTATTAAAAAAGGGGAAAAAAAGAACTAAAAAAATTTGACCACTATTAAGAGGTATCAAATGTTCCACCAAGATTTAATTCTTTATGTAAAAATAAACAAACACATCCATCTCATTAGTAAGAAATTTTGTTTTCATCTTTAATAAATGGTAAAAGTATATATATATATATATATATATATATGTATATATGCCAAAGTATTGTTTTAAAATAAATTTCTTTATGATTTATTATTAGTAAATGTTTGATTTATAGAATATTTTATTCTATATATCCTCAGGATTGCCTAAAACTTTCTCAAGCAAAAGAGGTTGCAAGTGGGAAAATTTCAGGAAGTCCTGCTCTAACATGTTTAACCTATATTGGATTACTTGTTGTTTAGGGGAAGGGGGAGAGGGAAAGGAAGAAGGAGGGAGAAAATTTTAAAACACAAGGTTTTTCAAGAGTGAATGTTGAAAACTATCTTTGCATATATTTTGAAAAATAAAAAAGCTATTATTATAATAAAAAAGAAAAAAATGAGCAATTCTTCCTAGAGTATATAAGTTCCTTGACAGTAAGAGTATATCTTTCAAATGTTTTGTTCCTCCCATATTATAAGGCAGAGTGATAGGCATATCTAAAGTTGCATGCCTCAGTTTCCTCATCTGTAAAATGGAGATAATAATAGACTCTTAGTTGTCAGAAAAAATGATGTAATATTAGTGTTTTGCAAATCTTAAAGCACTTTCATAAGTATTTTTATTATTAATAATATTATCATATGAGCAAACACAAACTCCTACCATAAAAAGTAGTAAATGTGATTTAAAAAATGAAAAATGATTCCCATGGGGAGGAAATGAAAGAATTTATTACAAAAAAAGAGAAAACTAAAGAAAGGCTATAGGGCTCTCTTCAAGTTTCTAAGTCTAATAATAAAAGCTAACATTTATATAGTGCAGATAGGCTTATAAAATGCTTTATGCATATTAAGATATGTATATATAAGGAGATACTATGTAGTTTCTCTCAGTGTCCACAGAAGACTGAAGAAAAGAAAATTGGTTTAGATTAAAAAACAAGAAAGATATTATTAGTTCACCAGAAAGAACTTATTGATAATCCATAGAAATGAACTATGGAGAAGTCCCTGAAGATCTTCCAAGAAGTGGAGAGCCTGTGTTCTCTCTATGATGATTTAGATCTTCACTTGCCTAAAGGCAAGATGCTGAATCAAAATTAGCTTCAGGCCTTCTGAAACAAAGGAAAATGAGATGCAGCTTCACTCTATGCCCAGTTCAGACAATGGATTAAATTAATTCCATTCACCAGCATTTCATGTTAAGATTATCTGTGCAATAATCATATTGCCTTCACAACTATTGCTTCCCCTAAACCAAGGGTCCTCAAACTTTTTAAATAGGGGGCCAGTTCACTGTCCCTGAGACTGTTGTTGTTTTCAAGGTATAATTCTTACTTGGTGGACCTTGAATGTGGTCATAGTCCTGACACTAACTAGATATGTGACCTTGCTCATCTATAAGACAAAAGGGCTTGGATGATCCCTCAGGTCTCTCTTGCCTCGAAATCTTCAGATTATAGAATAAATAAAACATTTCCATGAATGTCTTTCTAGGGCATTATCTTCTCTTTTGCCTCCATCCTTCTCTTCACACATAGACACATTATCTGTTATGATTTTAGGAAGGTAAAAATGAAATTGGAGAGTGCCCTTCCTGACTCTCAATTTGCTCCAGAATGAGATTGACACTGCACTATTAGCACTAATTATTCCTGGCTGCCATCTAATTTGCCTGTTTTAGGATATCCAAATTTTGAATGCCAAATACCTGTACCATAGCTGTGATTTTGGCTTAATGCTGGTGGCATCCATTGTCTACTCTAGTCCAACCAGGCCTATGTTGCTATTCCGAGGAGATAGTAGCTATCCAAACCTGTTTTTCTCTCTGTCAGAATTTGAATGAGGAAAGAATCATGTAGCAAAAGTAAAGCCTCTGCAATATCTGCAATTCATAAAGGGAAAGATATCCTTTGAGAGCAGAGATAGTAGAAAAATCTCTCTTTGAAAATGTTATTACTGTGTAAAGGAAGAAATGTGGACAAAATCTATGGCCCACAAGGAGAGACACCATAGTAAAGTGGACAGAGCAATGGATTGGGAATCAAAAGTGGATCTAGGTTCAAATTTCATCTTAGAGAAAGAAAAGAAGGAAAGAGGGAGGGAAACAGAGAGAAAGAGAGGAGGAAAGAAGAGAAGGAGGGAGGGGGAGAGAAAGAAACAGGGAAGGAGAGAGGGAAGGGGAGAAGGAGGCAGATCCGTAACTCATTGGTAACAAAGAATTCTAGAAAGTTGCCTGTGGCAATGGGAAGTTATTTATGTGCAAGGTCATATAATTTAAGAGCTGGGATTTCAATTCAAGTTATTGTTCAGTTGTTCAGTCATGTCCAAGTCTTAAAGATTTCATAGACCATAGCACACCAGACCCTTTTATTGATAATCCCACTGTCTCCCAGATTTTGTCTAAGCTCATATTCATTGCTTCCCTGTTCATTTTCTGCCATCTCCTTCTCCTTTTGCCTTTAATCTTTCCCCAATACCAAGATCTTCCAATTTGTCCTGTTTTCTCATTAAGTGGCCAAAGTATTTAAGTCTTAGGTTCAGTATTTGACCTTCCAATGAATAGCCTGAATTAATTTCTTTAGGTATTGATTGATTTTCTCTCCTTATTCTCCAAGGAATTCTCAAAAGTCTTATCTAGCACCACAATTTGAAGGTATTGATTCTATGATGTTTAGCTTTTCTCACAGTCACATTACTACTGGAAAAATCACAGCTTTGACTATACAGATATATGTTGGCAAGGTGATGTCTCTGCTTTTTAGTATGCTGTCCATGTTTGCCATAAATTTCCTTCTAAGGAGTAAACATATTTTAATTTCATAGCTGCAGTTGCTGTCTACAATGATCTTTCAGCTTTTGAATGTAAAATCTAACACTGCTTCCATTTCTTCTCTCACTATTTTCCAGGAATTGATGAGACTTGTGGCCGTGATTTTAGGATTGTTTTCTTTTGGTTTGTGTTTTTAATGTTAAACTTCAAACCACTCTCCTCATTTGCTCTCAACAAAAGTCTTCTTAATTCTTCTTCACTTTCAGAGTGGTATTCTACATATCTGATATTGTTGATATTTCTCCCAACAATATTCATTCTGGCTTTTGTCTTAGCTATACTAACATTTCACATGATGCACTCTGAATATAAATTGAGTAAATAAGATAACAATATATAGTCTTGTAATACTCCTTTTCCAGTCTTAAACCAATAAGTTGTTTCATGTTCAATTCCAATTGTTGTTTCTTATACAATAATGTTTCTCATACAAGTTCCTGAGGAGACAAAAAATGATCTATTGCCCCTATCTCTGAGGGCTTACCACATTTTGCTGTGATCCACACAATCAAAGCTTTTAGTGTAATCAGAAGCAGAAGGAGATTTTTTTTTCTGGAACTATCTAATCTTATTGTTAGCAATGTTTCCTAAAGCTAATTTGACTTTTGTTTATTCCTGCCATCTCTTCTTAATCTTTTCTAATTCTGTTAAATTTCTACCACTTTTGTTTTTTATCATGCTCACTTTTGTATGTGTTCCCTTGATATCTCTAATTTTCTCAAAGATATCTCTTGTCTTCCTATGCTGTTGTTTTCTTCTATTTCTTTCCATTGCTCATTTAAAAACCTTTCTTATTTCTCCTTCTTATTCTTTGCATTCATTTGAGTTGTCACTTCTATTTTCCTTCTTTTCTCATCTTTTTATAAAGCATTACCAGATATCCATTGTGTTTTCTTACTCTTCTTTTTCTTTGGTATATATTGTTGTTGTTGCCGCCTTTATAAATATTGCATACTTTGAGCCACCATTCTTCAATTACTTTATCTACTAGATCTAATCCCTTAAATTTATTTATTACTTCTACATCATATTTATAAAGGATGCTATTTAGGTCTTATTTATATAGTCTGAATATTTTCCCCTACTTTCTTCAATTTAAGTCTGAATTCTGCAATAAAATCTCCAGGCTTTTTTTTTTCCTGAAGCAATTGGGGTTAACTGACTTGTCCAGGGTCACACAGCTAGGAAGTGTTAAGTGTCTGAGGTCAAATTTGAACTCAGGTCCTCCTGACTTCAGGGCTGGTGCTCTATTCACTGCACCATCTAGCTGCCCTTCCCGGTCTTGTTTTAACTGACTATAGAGAATTTCTCCACCTTTACCTGCAAAGTATATAATCAATTTGATTTTTTTAATTGACTATCTGGTGACAGCCATGTGTACAGTCATCTCTTGTATTGTTGAAAAAGAATATTTGCTATGGCCAGCATGTTATCTTGACAAAACTCTATTACTCTCTGCCCTTCATTGTGTATTCCAAGACCAAACTTACCTCTTATTCCAATTATCTTTTGATTTCCTACTTTAACATTCCAACCTCCTATGATTAAATATGGCTTTTTTTTGATGTTACTTGCAATAGGGGATCCTGAGCCCAATACTATGTCCTCTTTACTCCAAGGCACATGAATCCCATATGCTTTTACTCTGTGATCAAAGGCAAAATCAATACTTAGGTCCTGACCAGCTCTACTACCTCTATATTTCTAATGTCTCCATCTCCCCTCAACTTTCTTAGTTTTTCTTTCTCCAGGGATTTTAGGAAGCTTCCTTCAGGCCTCCTTTGTCTTAATTTGAATTCTTTTGGGTGGTATTCATTGATCAACTACACAGAACATATAGACTTTGCCCCTGTTTCTTTCAGGCTTGCTTTTCACATAACATTTATATTTCTACAATACTTTTTTCTGTTCTTAGATATTTTCAATTCTATATTTTTATACCTATGAAAAAAGAAATATGCCTTTAAAAATGCAAAGCACCAACAGCAAAACCACTGAGACACCTTGCTTTCTTTTTAAAGTTGTATAACAATTTGTTTCTTGATAGGTCTGAACAATTCAACCTTCAAAAACCCTAGTGTGATCTATTAAGGAAGCAGTCTGTGTAAATTCCAATCAAGGAGGAACTAAAATCTAGGAAGCAGCCAAGCCACCTCTTAGTCAACTGGAAATCAGACCAGCAGAGGCAAACCCATTCTGATGAGCATTTAGAAGCTCAGAGAGGGAAGAATCCTGGCTTTGTAAATGTTTCTCTTTCTGCTCTGGGATGAATGACCAAATTCTATTAAGAAACATGCTGAATAAAACACTTATAAGAAGAAGATTTTTTTCTATTGAAATTATAGTAAATGAAAACAAATCAATTATTCACCAAACACTTATTAAATACTATGTTCCAACTACTGAGTTGAGTGTTAGGGATTTAAACAAAAGGCAAAAATCACCTGTATTCTCAAGAAGCATACACATAAATAACTTGGTACATACAACATATATAGAGAGAGAGTAGATGAAAGTTCTGAAAATGAAAGACATTAGAAACTGAGGAGGCTTGGAAAGACTTCTTGCAGAAGGTGAAATTCGCTAGTTCCCTCTCTGTCTTTGAATGCACAGAAATCAGAGGATGATTCCCAAGCACTTGAGCAGAGTGAGAATGAGAAAGGGTTTCTTTTTCCTTTTTTTCTTTCATTCAACAAACCTTCAAGGAAACTGAATGATAAGAAGATGCATTCCATTTCTCCCTTGTTCAGAGATGCTATTATTCTTTCTTGATCTTTGGGACTTTTAAAACCTTCCTGAGTGATGTCCAACATCAAAATCAAGAAAAATGCCTTGGATCTGAAAACTCCTCTGGGACTGTGTTTCAGGAAAATAAGCTGCCCTGCAATAGACACAGAGTAAATTAATTAAGGTAATTAAACTAAATTTTAGCCCTTTGAATCTGAGATCCACAATAGCTTTTCTCTAGACCCCTTTACTTTCCTAGTGGTACTTAAAATTCTAACTGTAAATCAAACCCTAGCTATGGAACTAACAAAAAGTTTGTATACTTCTGTAAACTCTGGTGTCTATATCTGTAAAATGAGGGTATTAATACTTAGTCTACTTTCCACATACAAATCTCATCTTCATAAGTTCAAATCCATTTCCACATACAAATCTCATCTTCATAAGTTCAAAACCAGCCTCTAACACTAATTAGCTATGTGACCCTGGGCAAGTCAATTCCTTATATTGCCTCAATTCCTTATATTGCCCCAATTCCTTAACTGGAAAATGTGCTAGAGAAGAAAATGGCAAATCATGCCAGGATCTTTGCAAAGAAAATCCCAAATGGGGTCAGAAAGAGTGAGACATAACTGAAATGCCTCAACAACCACACTTTCCTTACAGGGCTACTGAAAGAAATGTTTTTTGTAAGTTATAAAATATACTTAATGATATTAACTATCATTCATAATATCCTTTAAAGTTTATAACTTATTTGATCCTAACAATATCCCTTAAATGTTGCTGTTGTTGTTATATTGTTATGAATGAAGAGAGAGGAGAACAGATAAGTCATGCTCCTTTTGGCATTGTGGAAATGAGAATATCAAAATGGACTTAGAAACCTAGAATGGAAACAGTCTCTATAGTAAAGGGGGAATAGAAGTGCCAAATACCTCTTCAAGAGTTAAATTTACCCGTGTGTGTGACCCTGGGCAAGTCATTGAATTCCAATTGCCTCGGCAAAAAATGAAATTTAAAAAGAGTTAAGTTCACTAGTCAGGAGACTGTTACAGGCCAGAACTCTGAAACTGAAACAAAGATTCTTACAAGGCAATAAGTGGAATTAATGAGACAATGGTTATTTAGGTTAGCATAGTGCTTAATAGTTCTCTAAATTCAGTGTGATTGATTTAATCTTACAACAAATAATGGTTTCGTAGTGATATAATGATTGGTTTATAATCAGTGTAGAGCATATAAACTAGGAGCCTCAGCCAGGTTCATAGAGAGAGCTAGAGAAGACAAGCAGATTGGAGGCTGAAGCACAAGCCCAGGGACCCAGAGCCAGATTCATTCATCCCATCTCACACCACCTTGGTGGCAGTTCTCCTCTTTAGTTTCTCCACTGAAACCAAGACTCCAGAAGGCCTTTAAGAAAGCTAACCAGGCCCCAGGAAAGAAGACAAGACTTTGAAAGAAATAATAAAGGATTTGGAATTTAACCCTGGCTGCTCTTGGGGTGAATACTGAACTGAAACGAAGGCTGCTTCCATAGACCCTCCAGGAAAACCGAACAGAGACAGCTATGTTGTTCAGAACATTAAGCATGAGACTTAGAATTAGGAAAATATGAGTTTGAATCCTGTTTTAGATACTTATTAGTTGCAAATTATTTAACATGAAAAAGCTATAAATCAACACTAAAATGCAGCTTGAGTTGGTGCATGATTATTTTTGTTCACTCAGTTTTTTTGTGCACTCAGTGCAGGCTCTGAAGTTGAGATGCAACAAAATATTGATTGATTCTCTGTTGATTGTGCTAATTTGGCCTCACAATTAATACTAAAAACAAAACAAAACAAAAAACAAAACAACAACAACAACAAGAAAAAAATTTGCTCCACCAGCCAGCACCACACTATCAATACATAGAACCATCCCCAGTTACAGCAAATGGAGTTCTGAATATTGTGAATAAGTTCATTTGTCTTGGCAGTATACTTTCCAGAGATAATGAGGTTGTTGCACAGATTGCCAGGGCTAACTCAATGTTTGGAAGCTTAGAAGAAAAGGGTGGAAGAGAAAGGATATTAGACTAAATAGCAAACTGAAGGTCAACAAAGCCATTGTATTGACCCATTGTTATATGCCTCTGAAACCCACCAGTGCCATACCAGAAAACTGAATGATTTCGTTTGAATTGTCTCAGGAAGATTCTGAAGATCACCTGGCACAATAAAATCTTAGACACTGAGGTTATTTTCTCAAACTAAGCTGCCAAGCATTCAAACTCTGCTATAGAAAGTGCAACTCCGATGGACTGGCCACATTATTTGAATGTCAAACAAAAATTTGTCTACACTACTTTTACAGAGAACTCTCAGATGGCAAGCATTCACATGGTGGTAAGAAGAAGTGATTCAAAGACTACTATCAAGATCTCACTGAAAAACTTTGGAATTGATTGTGTGACATAGGAATCATGGGCAAAGGATTGTTCAACATGGTATATTCACATCAAAGAAGGCCCTGTGCTCTTTGAGCAAAGTAGCTCAAAAGAAATATAAGATGTAAAGATTTAAAAAATCTACCCCAAACATGGACTACTTGTGCCCAACTACCAATGGGAGAAAGCCTGAGCTTTCATTGGTCTGATCAGCCATGGTCAGATACACTGTAACTTGACTCTCATTTAATGATATCATTTTGATCCTCTTAAAGTATGAAGGACAACAACCAGCTGTCTGACTTCAGGCAAATTATTTAACTTTTCTCACTCTCAATTCCCTTACTTATAAAATCTAGTAGATACTAAGGCTGAAGCTGGCATGTCCATTTAAGAAACAATTTAGTAGTCTGATTTAATTAGAATGTGGTATATATGAGAAATGGAATAGTGTGAAATTAAGATGGAGAAATAACGTGGAACCAGATTCTGGGGGGCTTTTAGCACCAGGTTTGTATTTTATCCTATGGACAATAAGAAGTCCCTAAAGGTTTTAGAGCAGAAGATTTATACGTTAATATTTATGCCTTAGGAAGATTATTCTAATAGACAAGAATATGGATAGGATTGCAAGTAAAGAGACAAATTAAGAAGCTATTAGAATAAGCTGGGCAAAAGGTTACCTCTGGGATCATTTCAATGCTAAGAGCCTTTGTTAAAACCTAGGACACTAAGATAGCATGGTGGAGTAACTAGAGTCTAGATAGAACTTGAAAGCTGTAAGACGTGAGTTCAAGCCCCACATCTGATACCTTAGGAAGAAGAATGGCATTGAAAATCAGGAAAACTGGGCTCTACGCCCAGTTTTGTCACTTATGATATATGACTTTGGTCAAGTCATTTCACCTCTGGTACTCAATTCCCTCCTCTGTAAAATCAAGAGCTTGAAATGAATAATGCTAAAATCTGGTCCAACTCCAGTATCATGTGATTTTGATCAAGGAAACACCAGTACCTTAACTCAGGTGCTAACCCAAAATTCTTGGTACTTGGGAAGACAGCCAAGTAGGTAAAGGAAGGAGAATCAGAGCCAGAAATGATAACCCTCTCTTGCCTGAGCTTTGCAGTGAAACTGATCACCATCTTCTGAAAACCTTTCGACGTAGTTGTTCATGGAAAATTAATTGGAAATAAAGATGAAATTCTAGAACTCTTTTAATTTCCAAAGCTTTGTTCTTCAGGAATTCAGAGCGCAATAACAGCTGGGGACCCTTCTCCCATCAGAGAAGACTCAATGCAGCTGACTCCAAAATAATCAAAAGCAACTGGATGGAAAAACCACATAATAATACCACTAATAATACCTTGTTTTAGTTAGTGTTTTACAATTTCTCACATAAATAGTCTCAAAAGAGGCAATTTATGTGAAACATAACAACCGTCTGTAAGTTAGGAAGTGAAGGAACTGTTGCCATATAATATAAGGACAACCACAGGGGATAGGGTCTAAGAACATGGATACAAATGAAAATAAAGTTATATATATATAGATGCAGGGATGCAGCTATTGATAGTGATTAAACCTATGTCATTGGTATGGAGAAGTCTTGGGTGATGAAACACTCTATGTCAATGCAAATTGACACCTCTTCTGCCATCTGCTATGAGCCAGAATTTGATAACTCACTGGAATTTATGGAAGCAATGCTTGTGTGCTTGGGTTTGCACCTTTGAGAGTTCACATATTAGCTCACACACATTAATTCACACTTTTGGGAGATTCACAAGTCAGTATTCAGTATGAGATTCACGAATTCACACCTCCAATAATCACACTCTCAGAGGAGGAGTCAACCTTTGAGAGAGCATAAAAAGAACTTCAGTCAGTCAGTTAGGAAGATTGCCAGGGGTCGGAATTGAGCTAGAGGCAAAAGCTGACAGAAGCAAAGGACAAGCTGCAAGAGCTCTTGGAATCAAGGAAGGAGAAAATAAATGTTTGGATTTTATCAGCTGGCTATATTTGAAATGATTATTACTTGGAACTGAAACTAAGGCTGCCTCCAAAAAACCTCCCCAAAAAACCTGCTCCCACAGAGAATGATGTAGTTTTGGAGACAACCATGGTGTAGTAGAGAGAACATTGGAGTCGGAGAACTAGAATTATAATCCCAATATGGGTTACTTTATCTCTCTTGGTGTCAGTTTCTTCCTATTTAAAATGAAGTGATTGTACTACTTGATTTAGATTCTGTCCCTCTCCCAAGCTCTAATATCTGATGATATTATAAAACAGGGATCATTAATTTATAAAAATATTAATATTTTATGTGTCATGGATTTTTTAACAAGTTAGTGAAGGCTATGGATCCTGTTAGAAAAAAATAACAGAACAACCAAGAGACAGCAATGTACAAATTTGTATTACTAGTCACCAGAGGATGAGGAAAACAGGAACAGTCATAATGTATAGCCCACAGTATCTCAGGATGGGAGCAGCACACAGCAATATGACTTCTAGTTATGGAACCAGACAATAACTTTTGCATTTTAATCAAGGACCCAGAGTCCCTCCTGACTCAAATCCCATAGTTTTATGTCAAGAGCTAGCTATCATCCATAGGGAAGATAATAACAGTCAGAACCAGTAAATAAAAATATTTTCTAAATTACCTATTAAGGAAAGAGTTCAGGAATGATGGATAAGGGTATAGAAAACGTAACTGTTTTAATCCAGCAAGAGGATGATGTGTATGTATATGTGGCACTTAATATCCTAGGGAGAGGGAATAGAAGATGGAATCAAACTGACTCCATAGACTCCTCAGAATAATATTTAATAACTAAAGTAAATGTTCATATTCAGTTAAGGGTTAATGAAAATGAAGATACATTTTATTTTTCATTCAAGTTCACAGACCCTTTGAAAAATCACCCATGGATTTACCTTTGAAGAGATCATGGATCCCCAGATTAAGAACTTTCATTCAGAAATGAGAAAACTACACTGCCCATTAGAGGATGCATAGAATCTATTGGGTGTCACTTCCTTCACTGTCCTGATCTACCTGGTTTGAATAACAGCTTAATTTCCATAATACTTTAAGGTTCAGAAAGTACTCTCCTCACAATAATCTTTCAAAGTTGTTCATGCAAGTATTATCCCATTTTTTTTCAGATCAGTACCTAGTATCACGTCTATTATATAATAGACACACATAATAAATGCTTGTGGATGGATTCATTCATCTATTGATAAGGAAATAGAGGCTTCTAGGGATTACCCGATTTGACAATGGCCACAGAGCTAGTGTCTGTACAGGTACACTCACACTGAACACTAATTTGTATTTTTAGACTCATGAGACAGACTGTAGCTATAATTCAACAAATGCAATTTAGTAGTGACTGGAGAGGAAAGTGTTGTAAGCCAGAGCCTGAGTTGTTATGTGCTTTGACAGAACTAGTCAATTACAGTTTTCAGAAGTACTAACCTGTAGTAGTTCAAAAGCCTTAGAAGTCTATTGAGTGCCTGAGTTTACTTCCAATCCATTAATGTCCCTAAGCTTAGGAATTCACTTCTGCAAGATAAAGGTCTTTCTAAAAGTACTATCTGCAGGATGGGAGTCAGGGAATATGCAGGCAGCATCTGTAGGGAATGATCTGAGGAAAGAGGAAGAATTAGGAAACATCACTCTCCAAATGGTGAAGTGAGTCCAAATATGATTTAGGTCACAAACTAAAGATGAATTTGAAAGAATCTTATTCAGATCCTTAATAGTCCTTATGTTCACAAGGGGACCAGGAGTCAGATATATCCCAGAGTAAATCTTATTCCTTCTGTCTGGCTAGGTCACTGCCCCTAACCCCAAGTTCCCAACAAAGTCATTTTTCCCACCCCCTTTCAGGTTCTGCTACCTTCCCAAAGCAGGCTAGGAAATTTTTATTGATATTAACATATGAGTTCATTCAAAGCCTTGTAGAATAAAGGCTCTACCTTTTCCCCCACCTGGGGCAATAACCATTGGAGGAACAAGGAAGTGAGAGAGGAGGGAGATTAAGCATTTTTACAATGCATACTTTGTGCCAGGCCCTAATATATATTATCTCATTTAATTCTCCACAATCCTATGAGGTAGATACTATTATCCTCATTTTATAGCTGCAGAAATTACAGCAAAGGTATATCAAAGGACTCGCCCAGGGTCACACAACTAGGAAATATTTATTTATTTATTTATATTTTATTTTATTTAATAGCCTTTTATTTACAGGATATATGCATGGGTAACTTTACAGCATTAACAATTGCCAAACCTCTTGTTCCAATTTTTCATCTCTTGTCCCCACACCCCCTCCCCTAGATGGCAGGATGACCAGTAGATGTTACATATATTAAAATATAAATTAGATACATAATAAGTATACATGACCAAAACGTTATTTTGCTGTACAAAAAGAATCAGACTCTGAAATATTGTACAATTAGCTTGTGAAGGAAATCAAAAAAAATGCAGGTGTGCATAAATATAGGGATTGGGAATTCAAGTTAATGGTTTTTAGTCATCTCCCAGAGTTCTTTTTCTGAGCATAGCTGGTTCAGATCATTACTGCTCCATTAGAAATGATTTGGTTGATCTCGTTGCTGAGAATGGCCTGATCCATCAGAACTGGTCATCATATAGTATTGTTGTTGAAGTATATAATGATCTCCTGGTCCTGCTCATTTCACTCAGCATCATTTCGTGTAAGTCTCTCCAGGCCTTTCTGAAATCATCCTGTTGGTCATTTCTTACAGAACAGTAATATTCCATAATATTCATATACCACAATTTATTCAGCCATTCTCCAACTGATGGACATCCATTCAGTTTCCAGTTTTTAGCCACTACAAAAAGGGCTGCCACAAACATTCGTGCACATACAGGTCCCTTTCCCTTCTTTATAATCTCTTTGGGATATAATCCCAGTAGTAACACTGCTGGATCAAAGGGTATGCACAGTTTGATAACTTTTTGAGCATAGTTCCAAACTACTCTCCAAAATGGTTGGATTCGTTCACAACTCCACCAACAATGCATCAATGTCCCAGTTTTCCCGCATCCCCTCCAACAATCATCATTATTTTTTCCTGTCATCTTAGCCAATCTGACAGGTGTGTAGTGGTATCTTAGAGTTGTCTTAATTTGCATTTCTCTGATTAATAATGACTTGGAGCATCTTTTCATATGACTAGAAATAGTTTCAATTTCTTCATCTGAGAATTGTCTGTTCATATCCTTTGACCATTTTTCAATTGGAGAATGGCTTGATTTTTTATAAATTAGAGTTAATTCTCTATATATTTTGGAAATGAGGCCTTTATCAGAACCTTTGACTGTAAAAATATTTTCCCAGTTTATTGCTTCCCTTCTAATCTTGTCTGCATTAGTTTTGTTTGTACAAAAACTTTTCAGTTTGGTATAATCGAAATTTTCTATTTTGTGATCAGTAATGATCTCTAGTTCTGCTTTTTGCCAAAAGAAACCTTCCCCTTCCACAGGTTAAAGGTAAACTATCCTGTGTTCCTCTAATTTATTAATAATTTCATTCTTTATGCCTAGGTCATGAACCCATTTTGACCTTATCTTGGTGTACGGCGTTAAGTATGGATCAATGCCTAGTTTCTGCCATATTAGTTTCCAATTTTCCCAGCAATTTTTATCAAACAGTAAGTTCTTATCCCAAAAGCTGGGATCTTTGGGTTTGTCAAAGACTAGGTTGCTATATTTGTTGACTGTTTTATCCCTTGAACCTAATCTATTCCACTGATCAACTAATCTATTCCTTAGCCAATACCAAATAGTTTTGGTAACTGCTGCTCTATAATATAATTTTAGATCTGGTACAGCTAAGCCACCATCATTTGATTTTTTTTTCATTAATTCCCTTGAAATTCTTGACCTTTTGTTTTTCCATATGAACTTTGTTGTTATTTTTTCTAGGTCATTAAAATAGTTTTTTGGGAGTCTGATTGGTATAGCGCTAAATAAATAGATTAGTTTAGGTAATATTGTCATCTTTATTATATTTGCTCGCCCTATCCAAGAGCATTTAATATTTTTCCAATTGGTTAGATCAGACTTAATTTGTGTGAAAAGTGGTCTGTAATTTTGCTCATAAAGTTTCTGATTTTCCCTTGGCAGATAGATTCCTAAATATTTTATATTATCAGTAGTTACTTTAAATGGAATTTCTCTTTGTAACTCTGACTGTTGGATTTTGTTAGTGATATATAAGAATGCTGATGACTTATGTGGGTTTATTTTATAACCAGCAACTTTGCTAAAGTTGTGGATTATTTCTAATAACTTTTTAGCAGAATCTCTGGGGTTCTCTAAGTATACCATCATGTCATCGGCAAAGAGTGATAATTTGGCTTCCTCATTGCCTATTCTTATTCCTTTAATCTCTTTCTCAGCTCTTATTGCTATAGCTAGCGTTTCTAATACAATATTAAATAGTAACGGTGATAGTGGGCAACCTTGTTTCACTCCAGATCTTATTGGGAATGGTTGCGGTTTGTCTCCATTTTTATGATGCTTTTTGGGATGGTTTTTAAATAGATGCTGCTGATTATTTTTAAGGAAAAGTCCATTTAATTCCTAAATTTCCTCCAAGTGTTTTTAATAGGAATGGATGTTGGATTTTATCAAATCTTTTTTCTGCATCTATTGGAGATGATCATATGGTTTTTTTAATTTGGTTTATTAACATGGCCAATTATATTGATAGTTTTCCTAATATTGAACCAGCCCTGCATTCCTGGTATAAATCCTACTTGATCAAGTGTATTATCTTGGAGATGATTTTTTTAGTCTTTTTTGCTAATATCTTATTTAAGATTTTAGCATCAATATTCTTGGGAGATTGGTCTATAATTTTCTTTTGTTTTTTAGCCTACCTGGTTTTAGGTATCAATTACCATTCTGTGTTTAATAGAAGGAATTTGGTAGGACTCCTTCATTCCCCTATTTTTATCAAATAATTTATATAGCATTGGGCCAATTGTTCTTTAAATGTTTGGTAAAATTCACATTAAATCCATCTGGTCCTGGGGGATTTTTTTCTTAGGGAGTTGTTTAAATTGCCCGTTCTATTTCTTTTTTCTGAAATGGGACTATTCAAACAATTTACTTCTCCTTTAATTGGGAAATCTATATTTTTGGAGGTAGTAATCCATTTCCTTAGGGTTATCAAATTTATTGGCATAAAGTTGAAAAATAACCCTTATTATTTCTTAATTTCCTCTTCATTGGTGGAAAGTTCTCCCTTTTCATTTTAAGACTACTTAATTTTATTTTTCTTCCCTCCTTTTTCTAATCAGATTTTACCAAAGGCTTATTCTATTTTATTGGCTTTTTCATAGAACCAACTCTTAGTTTTATTAATTGGTTCCATAGTTTTTCCAATATTTTTAATTTCTCCTTTTTAATTTTAAATTTCCAATTTAGTATTTTTGATTGGGGTTTTAATTTGGTCTTTTTTTTTTTTTTAGTTGCAAGCCCAATTATTTAATCTTTTTCTTTCTCTGTTTTATTCAAGTAAGCCCCTAAGGATATAAAATTTCCCTCTTATTACCGGCTTTTCTTTGCATCCCACAAATTTTGGTATGATGTCTCATCATTGTCATTATCTTGAATGAAATTATTAATTGTATCTATAATTTGCTGCTTCACCCAATCATTCTTTAAGATGAGATTGTTTAATTTTCAATTCTTTTTGGTCTATTTCCCTAACTTTTTGTTGAATGGTTTTTATTGCATCATGATCTGAAAAAAAGCATTTACTATTTCTGCTTTCTTGCATTTAATTAAAGGTCTTTATGTCCTAATATATGGTCAATTTTTTGAATAGGTTCCATGAACTGCTGAGAAGAAAGTATATTCCCCTATTCCATTCAATTTTCTCCAAAGATCCAACATACCTAATTTTTTCTTAATATTCTATTTACCCTTTAATTTCTTGATCATTTGTTTTGTGGTTTGATTTGTTCTAATTCCTGAAATTCAAGGTTGAGATCTCCTACTATTACAGTTTTGTTGTCTATTTCTTCTTGCAACTCTCTTTCTTCCCTTTAGGAAGTTGGATGCCATACCACTTGGTCATATATTTTAATATTGATATTGTTTCTTGTTGTTTATGCCTTTTAGCAGGGATGAGTTTCCTTTTATCTTTTTAATTAGATCAATTTTACTTTTGCTTGATCTGAGATTGGGATGGCTACCCCTTTTTTTGACTTCACCTTAAGCATAATAGATTTTGCTCCAGCCTTTTTACCTTTACTCTATATGTATTCCCTGCTTTTGTGTTTTTTAAACAATTATATTGTAGGGTTCGACTTTGATTCAGTCTGCTTCTCCTTTTAT
The DNA here is from genome assembly GCF_902635505.1 of Sarcophilus harrisii. Lineage (NCBI taxonomy): Eukaryota > Metazoa > Chordata > Mammalia > Dasyuromorphia > Dasyuridae > Sarcophilus > Sarcophilus harrisii. Next base: position 545,260,068 of record NC_045427.1, read on the forward strand.
GGGGAGTTCATCCCATTCAATTTCGGTTAGGAATTACTTTAAATCTGGTACCACCATCCCTAATAACCCCCAGATTTTTTTACTTATTCTTGCCCCCCAACCCTTCTTTTCCCCCCAAACTTATTTCCCCCCTTGTATCCCCGATGCTTACCCTCTTTATAATCCCTCCCCTCCCCTTGAGTCTTTTCCCCTTCCTTCCTTATTACTCTTTTTTTTCCCTTTTTCCTCTCCCCGTTTTAATGGGCAAAGAGAATTTTCAAAACAAATGTCAATTATTTTTTCTTTTGAGCCCCTGATGAGAGTAAGATTCACACAATGTTCCTCCCCCTCTAAATTCCCCAAGATTGATAAGTTTTTTGCCCTTTGTGGGATGTGGTTTCCCTTTTTATCCCTCCTTCCCACCTTTATTCTGCCCATCATCCCTTTTCCATATCTACTTTCCCTTTTTTATGTTATATCAGTACAATCAAATTATACATGTATTCTTTTTATATCCAAACAAAGAAATACAATTTTCAAGGTTATTTTTTACCTTTTCTGCATTCTCTTGAGTTCATGGTTGGAATCAAATTTTTTTGTTTTAGTTCTGGTTTTTTCTTCAGAAACAAAATGGAATTCATTTTTTATTAAATTCCATCTTCTTCCCTGGAAGAAAATGCTCAGTTTAGCTGGGTAGTTTATTCTTGGCTGCATCCCGTTCTTGTGCCTTTCGGAATATCATATTTCCAGGCCCTTCTTTCCTTTAAAATGTAGAGGCAACCACATCTTGGGTGATCCTTATTGTGGAACCTCGGTATTTAAATGGTTTTTTTTGCTGCTTTGGAAAATTTTTTCCTTAATCTGATAGTTCTGAAATTTGGGCCAAAATATTCCTTGGGGTTTTTTTTTAGGGTTTTCTTTTAAAGGTGTTCGGGAATTCTTTCAATCCTATTTTCCTTCTGATTCTATTACATCTGGACAGTTCTCTTTGATGATTTCTTTAAAAATGGTATCTAGGCTCTTTTTTTCATCATAGTTTTCAGGGAAAGTCCAATAATCCCCAGATTATTCTCTCCTAAGATTTTTTCAAGTCCTGTAGTTTTTTCAAGTAGATAATTCCATGGTTTTTTCCAGTTTGTCATTTTTGTTCCTTTGCTTGGACTTTGATTCTTGCTGTCTCAATGAATCATTAGTTTTTTTGTTCAGTTTCTAATTTTTAAAGAATAATTTTCTTCATTAGCTTTTTTACTTTTTCGTATATGTCCAATTGAGTTTTAAATGTATTGTTTTTTGGAATTTTTTTCTATTTCACTAATTTTTTTTAGTGAATTATTTTTTTTCCAATTCCGATCCCACTTTCTTCAAGTTCTTTATTTTTTCAAATTCAAATTTTGTTTCCCTTGCACTTCCTGGGAATTTTTTAACTTTTTCCAATTTCGTATTTAGGAAGTTATTGTTTCTTTGTAAGGGGCTTTCTTTCCTTTCCCCATTTATCTTCTAACTCTCTTTTGAGACTTTTAATGGTCTCTTCTATGAGAGCATCATGTAAAGGAGGACAGTCTGATGCATTTTTGCTGTTTGAGGTCTCTTCAGGTTTGCTGACCTGCTCTTTTTCTGCATAGAAGCTGTCGATCGTTCTTTTCATCTTTTTATTCATGTTTTAAAGCCTTTAGGGTAGGTCTCCTAGGCAAGGGGGTTACCAGCTTCCTCTGCAGAGCAGGGAAAGATGTAAACCGATTTCTGGCTCCAAGGTATGGGAGTGCTCTGAGTGAGAGTTTTCCCTTCCCCCAACAGGAAGTGGATTCAGCACTGGCTGAGCTATGGAAGTGCCCAGTTGGGCTGAGTGGATTATCGATTGCCCTCGGCTAGAGACTAAGGGGTGAAAGTGTCACTGCCCCAGGCCGGAGCCTCTTGTGGGACTGTGTGTATTAGCAGCTGACCCCAGATCGCAGACCGCCCGGAACTCTGCCCCAGTGTCTCTGCCCAATGCAAATGGGCCCTGGAAAAGCTCTATGGCCCCAAGCCGAGCCCGCCACTGCACAGATTGGAGGCTAACCCGGGCTGCGTCCTCCTGCCATGCAGGATCACAGCTGCCCCAAGGAAAAGCCCCGTACTGCGGGTTGGGGCTGCGAGCTTGTGCTGAGATCTGTGCTTTCACTTTCAGTTTGAGGCTCTCCTCAGAACCTAATTTCTCTCCCAGTCTGCGCTGATCTCCCCCTGGCCCCAGAACCCACCTTTTTTGGCGAGACTGCAGATTTTCTTTGTCCGGTGAGTTGTTCTACTTCTTATCTTTACGAATTGTAGCAGTGAAGACTATTTTTGAGGCTCGATATAATATTGATAAAGAGGGTAAGAGAAGAGCTTAGAAAGTCGCGTGTGTCTTCTCCGCCATCTTGGCTCCGCCCCCAACTAGGAAATATTTAAAGCCAAATTTGAACTTTTCCTGATCCCAGGCCTAGCACTTCACCAGCAGCTTCTGCCTCATGGCACAGAAAATTCCTAGACATTGGGTACTATCATGCCAAGAGATATGGTAGTGAGTGGGAAGGTTTTTAGTAAGTGGGAAGGCAAAGAAAGCCTACCTAGGTCAGGATGCCATCACCATGGAACTTTAGAAATGGCAGCATGGGCCAGAAAATAGCAAGGAAAAGCATGGGATGGATAGTCACCCTCCCAGGGAGAAAGTTAGAACCCAAAGAAAACACAACTGCCCTCAAACCTTTCTCAATAAAGTCCCATTTCTTTTGACTCTTTGGCGCAATCACCTCTGACCTGAGAATGTACTAACCAAGCACAGCTGCCCTCCTCATTAGTTCCCTATCCCTTAATTCTCCCACCTTCACCATCACTCCTTCATAGCATTGCTAGTTGTGACAGTTTAGTAGAAAGATCTCTGGATTGGGACTTGTGAGTCAGTAAAACTCAATCTGGCTCAGCCCCAGCCCCAGCCCCAGCCCCAGCCCCAGCAAGAAATGCTCATGCTAAGGTTTAACCAACCCAGAGATCAGGCATTGCACTACCACCCAATCCTATTCCCACGACCACAACCACCCCATCTGCTTGCTTCCTGGGATAGTTAGATTTATGCCCACTGGCTCCTGCTCCTCGCACCTCATTACTTATTAGGAAATCAGGTGATAAACTCATCTCAGTGACCCCCACCCCCTCACTGCCTTGTCCACTAGTGATGAAGTAGTCTTCTATTAATGCTACATCAGCTCTTTCTCTAAAAACCTCTATAAGTTTGGACCCTTGGTAGCTCTGGGACTTCAAACACACTGAGCATGCTACTGCATGTCCAATTATCCATCTTGTGCCACCAATGGAATTGTGGGGCGTTCATTCTACTTACTTGTTGTTTACTGTTGCTATCTCCTCATATCTCTGTGATTAACAATAAATCTTTCTTAACCTTTATCCCTGTGTAGCATTGTCTCTCTTCACCCAAACTACTGCTCCTTTTGTTGAATAGGAATCAAGAGAGAACTGGATTCAAATATTACCTTTATCATTTACCAGAAGGATCATCATGGGCAAATCATTTATATTCTCTGCTATAGATTCTGCTTATCTATAAATGAGGATAGTACCACAGGGCTATCATGTGACTAAAAATATATGACTTATCAAATATCCTAGTGTTATGTGGGATGTCCCCAAAGTCTTGGTACTATTAAAGTTTAAATAGCTAGTAAAACTTAAAACTGCACTAAGACTTTTGGGACTCCTTGTATGAATGTGAAGTCTTATTAATCAATACCATTCTTTTTCTCAAAACATTCAAGAGTTCATAATAATGTTGCTCGTCTGCCAAAAACCTTCCAATAGCTCCTCACTAAGCATTTAATCAAGTTAAAACTCCTTAGAATGGTAGTCAGTCTGCTGTCCTCCTGCCTCCCCTCCCCTTACCATTTCCATTCTTACTATATACAATCACCCTTTGGGAAAATGGATATACAATCCTTGTCCCATGCTCTTTCACATCCTTATTGTATCTCACCATCCTTACTCTGCTTATGTAAATATTATTATTCCTTCCTGGCTCTCATGCTGCCTCCTTCATTCACTAAAGTTTTCCTTGAGCTCTCAAGTGAGAAATTAATTTTTTTAAATTGTAGGTCTCACATAGGACGTTATATTTTTTCCCTGTACTTACATGTTACAGCTATCTGGGGGCCTTAATATTGTCTCGTTTTCCAACTACATTAGGGTATAAACAATTTGAAAAAGTCTGTTTTTCTTCACATTCTCTGTGCTTAGCACAGGACCTGGCACTTAGTACACTTAGTAAACTCTTAATATATGATTTTGACTGAATCATTAACTGACTAAAAATAGCATAACAAAGCATGTTTCACTTATTGGGTTGTACCTTTCCCTCCCCCCCCCCAAAAAAAAAGCCTAGCAGAGTGTCTGGCACATAATAATGTGCTTATTAATTATTATTAATTGTATATTATAATTTTATATTATGTATAATAATAATTAATCATAAAGGCAAAGACTATTTAATTTTTTGTCTTTCCTTGCACCTAGCAGAGTAAACATTGGACAGAGAAGGTATTCAATAAATGATTCAATTCAAAATTAATTGCGCTGAATTACTCCATAAGATACTGTTAAAATACACAGATATTCCTTGGGCAACTCTAATCTTAATCCAAGCCTATACCCACATTTCTGTTTTCATAAGTATCTTTTTTATCTTTTTTTTCCAAACAGTTTGTCTTCTTGTCTCTCCCAGAGTACAATCAACTATCCAGTGATTCAGATGAAACCACCTAGGTAGAAAGCTTGCTAGGGAAACAAGGTTAAAGTCATCCATTATAGCTTTCAGGCTCACTTTGAATAATGCTCTTGCAAACTAATTCCTCTAGATGTCTTTGAATGAACCTTTATTACAAATAGAGCAAATTGCTTATCTCCAAGATTTTCAAATCCTGAAAATCATGGAATCTATGAATTAAAAAATAGAACGTTGCTGCTAGCATACAAAATATTAATTCCGAAGCTTTATATAAGAGTAAATTCCCCCTTCTTCTCCCCATCTACAGAGGCTTAATGTAGGGCATACTAGGGGTGAATGTAAAAGGTTCAGAATATACTAACAGATATCCTTTCATAGCGGGCTACCGAGGATGAAACATAGCCAAGAAAAGCCTGCACAAATAGATTTGAGATGGATTCTGTATCTGTTTTCCTACAAACATGGAATTTTAGAGTTGAAAGGAGACTCCAACCTTCTCTGTTTAGAGATGAGTACCTCAAGGCCCCAAAATATAGTGATTCCATAGAGGTAGCAGCAGAGATTTCTAATCAAACAGGAAACTTATAATGTGTTAATAAGACTTTAAAAGTATATAACAAAATTAATTACAATGCCTAAAATTGTTGGTCAGTATCGCATGCTTGGCAGGATTGAAGAGATTAACTATGCAAATAATAAAATATTTAGGAAGTGAAATTGGATATGGAGGATAGGAGTGGAGTATAATTAAGTTTCTTCCAGAGAATCATAAGATTTAGAGCTTGGAAAAGACCTTAGAGGTCCTCTAATGAAAATCCTTTGTTTTAGGGATTAGGAAACTTAGGTCCAGAGGGGAAGAGAATTCTTCAAGTTCATAGCACTTAGAAATGGCAGAGATATGCTAGGTATGACTCCCTGTGCTCACTTTCCACCATGATATCCAAAAGGCATTCCATCCAATTCCGTTCTAGAACACTAGGTTTCCAGAGATCAAAAAATCCTGATGCAGTTCCTTGTGTTCTGGCTACCTCAGAGGCTGTCCTCATATAGTTACAGGGTCCCCTCTTGTATACAACTGACCACACATATTTCTATGTTCCCCCTAGATGAACTCAGATTTTCATCCACGAATATGCTTTGGGGTCAATAATTAACCCAGCTCTCTCTTCATGACTAGAGAGCTGACCCACATAAGCTAATTTAAACTGCCCCTTCACTCTCCAAACTTGGGTCACAAAATCATAGGAACATTGTTTTCTTTAATGAAAATGTCTTTTGCTGAAGATGGAAAGGTACACCATGATTTAAAATTTTTTCCTAACCTGAAAGTTGCAGAATAGACCTGGAGGAAAGGAGGGTGACAAAGGGATAAGGGGATAATATAGGATGCTAAATTGGAAGGTTTTTATATACTCAATTTCAGGGTCATATTGGTGTATTTCAGCATCCAAATGCTATTTTACTGACATGCCTGCACCAAACTGGCATATGGGGCTGATGAAATTGTGAAGTTTTAAGACTTCATTGTCCTTTTCTTATAGTCTCCAGTTTCCTAGGTTTAAGTGTCTCTCTTTGCCAATAGTATGTCCCTGGTTGCTTGTGTCTTTCCCCTTCTACCTCTATTGATTGCCTCCTGACTCTGTCCTGAAATTTTAAATAGTACAGCAATTCCTTCAGCAACTCCTTCCTCCCTGCCTTTGACCTTTAATTCTCAGCTAGGTCATTGGTAACAGCAAAGAATCCCTGAGCTTGCCCAAAGTAACATCAAACTTTGTCCCTTGGTCTAGTGCTTTAGTTACCTTTTCCCCACAGGATTCCCAGTAGATATGGCAAGGGTCCTTGGAAGGGACTGCTATGGGAAAGAGACATTTGACTAAAAAGTAATTCAGAAACTATCTCTGGAAAGTCATCATGTTTCCTCAGAATGCCTGCAGAGACAAGGTGACAATCTCTAGACAAGTAAGAATATAATTCCTTCATTTATAAGTAAATAACAAGTAAAACAGAAAAGTGACTTACTCATGGTCACAGAGTGAATTAGCAAAAATTAGACTTAAACCCATTTATCCCGAATATTAGGTCAGTGTTCTTTTTACTGTGGCATTGCTGTCTCAAAAGAATAATAAATATTCCAATAAATTCTAAATGGGTATTCAACTTAAAAAGAAAATAGCACATAAAAACTGGATGAAAATAAATGGAGATAGATGGAAGGTTGTTCATTTTTACATCAGAGATCAGGATCAAGTGATACATACTGTCTTGTTTCCTCAATATATATGAATAAATCCCTAATTTATATGTATGTGAAGTTTACAAAGCATTTTTTTTGTCACAACAACCCTCTGAGAAAAACATCAACATGAGCAAAAAGGTAATCCATGACCAAGACAAAGTCTGTTCCTTCCAGTATTATTTCTATTCTTTGTAACATATTATTTTGCATTAATAATAGTGGTGATATTAATAACAGATAGTATTTGTTCAGGTAACCAAAGTGCTTTAAATGTATTATATTTACTTCAGCACTTAAGCACTTCAAACCTTTTGACACATGTGCCTTCATTATCCCCTATATGTGCATTTGCATACAGATGAGGAAACTCTGACTCAAAGTGGTTATGGACTACATCAAGATTTACTCAGCTGAGGTTTAAAAAAAAGTGGCTGAACTGGGATTTCACTCAACCAATAAACAGGCATTTATTAAGTATCTACTATACGCTAAGTACTGGCAATACAGAGACAAAATTTAAATAGTCCTTGTTCTCAAGTAACATAGATTTGATCAAGAAAACAATAGGCATATAAGTAACTATACACAATACACACATACATATGATCTATACAAGTTTAATTTAAGGTAAAAATTTAAAGGGGAGAGAATTAGGTAATTATAAAGTATTCCTTTAGGAGGTGTCAGTTTGGTAGCGTTTTGAAGAAAACCAGAGATTTTGAAGAGGTAGAAGAGAGCTGGGAATCCATTAGAGGTGTGGGACACAGTCTATGAAAAAAGGTGAAGAAATAGAATATAGAGTGTATGCAGAATAACATAGTGTTAAGAAGGCTACTGACAAAGTGTATCACTGAGATGCATACTCTTCATTAATAGAAATATTACTATAAATTGAATTTTGTAATGGAATAATGTGTTGCCATTGATTTATATTATAGATCACAGTTGGGAAGAATCTCAGAAATGGTTTTCAGTCTAGTGGGCAATCTGTTCAAACATCCCTGATAATTGGCCATCCAGGCTCTTTTTGAACTGAGGAAAAACATCTCCATCCAGAAGCAGCTCATTGCCCCTTTGGGTAATTGCATCAGGATGCTTTTTTCTTCCACTAACCTAATCCTGTCTTTTGTAATTTCTAACAGTACCTAGGAACAACCTATAGAACAAAACAGTATTAAATGTAATGTCTCTTCCACATGAAACCCCTCCAGATACTTGACAACTATCATATCTTTTCTCCAAGTTAAACATTCCTGGTTCCATCCATCCCCATGTGGCATGTTCTTCAATACTTTCACCATGTTGATCATCAAAATCTAACTTCTTTGTCTTTCTTAAATTGTGTTTTTCTCCAAAACAGATCACCATACTCCCAATGCGGTCTGTCTAGGGCAGAGTACATCAGGAAAATTACCTATCTAGTTGTGAATGTGAAGTTTCTCTTCCTAAAGCTGAGAATGAGAGATGCATTACACCAATTTCATTTTTGAATGATCTGTTAGCTGGAAGTGGCTTCTATAACTTCAGTTTTAAGTATTTTCTGCCTTGTCCTCCCCCCCCAAAGTTAATAGTATGAAAACAAATATTTAAACACATTTAGATAAAAATTACTGGTCCCCCAAAGGGCAATGGAGAGAAGTACAATGCACATAAACATACCTTATTCAATAAACTCCAGTTTCTCTCTATTATTTCTAGGATTAAATACAAACTTCTCTGCCATTTAAAGTTCTTTATAACCTGCCTCCAACCTATCTTCTCAGTCATATTATACATTATTCATAATAGTATTTCTAATACTCCAAGTATGATAAAGCACTGAATTTGTAGTCAGGAAATTCTAAGTTTAAATCATGCTTTAGATATTTACAAGCTGGATGACACTGAGCAAGTAAGTTTACCTCTCTTAGCCTCAGTTTTCTCATTTGTGAAACAGAAAATAATAGCACTCTCCTTATAGGGTTTTTAAAAGGATCAAATGAGTGAATATAAATAATTTTGCATGCCTCAAATAAACCTACAATGATATCTTTTCGGTGCATTATATTAAATGGCTAACTTTACCTTCATATTAGTCCTCACACACTGTAATATTTTTCTCTAAAATATAATGTTCTCTGGAAGCAGGTCTCTTGGTTGGGGTTTCCTTGGGGTCTCTGGAGGCAGCCTTAGTTTCAATTCAGTGTAATCACGCCAAATGCAGCTAGGAGTTAAAGTCCAAAACCTTTATTGTCTCTTTCCAAGTTTTGTCTCCTTTCCTGTGGCCCACTTAGCTTTCTGGAGGCCTCTCTCCTTGGTTCTGAGAGGCCTCCTGCCGATAGTCCTTTGCTTCTGTGAGCTTCTACCTCTAGCTCCCCCCAAATGAGCTTCTAGTGGACTTCTGTCCTTTGGCCTGAGACCTCCTTCTTATATATGCTCTCTTAAAGGTGTGAATCTTGTGGAATTATAGTAAGTACTAAGTACCTGTAAATTAGAGAATCATAATCTCAACAATTCCACTGACTTGGCACCTTGTAAGAATCCTAACAACACACACACTACTCAGCTTCCCTTTTTTTGTGCTTGTTTTGCAGACCTCAAATATAGTCCCTTTGACACTAATTCATTGTTGGTGGAACTATAAACTAATCCAGCCATTCTGGAGAGCAATTTGGAACTATGCCCAAAGGGCTATCCATTGGATTTTTATTCTAAAGAAATCATAAAAGAGGGGAAAAGACTTATATGTGCAAAAATGTTAGTTATAGTGGCAAGGAACTAGAATTTCTCTCAGTTGGGGAATGGCTGAATAAGTTAAGGTATATAAATGTAATAAAATATTGTTCTGTAAGAAATGAGGAGCAGATTGGTTTCCGAAAGGCCTGTTAAGACTTACATGAAGGAATGCTAAGTAAAATCAGCAGAACCAAGAGAGCATTGTACACAGTACCAACAAGATTACAAGATGATCAACTATGATGAACTTGGCTTTTTTCAACAAGTGAGGTGATTCAAGCAATTCCAATAGACTTTTATGATGGATGTGCCATCCACATTCAGAAAGAAACCTATGGAGACTGAATATAGCATTGTATTTTTACCTGTTTTGTTTGTTTACTTGCTTGGTTTTTGTCCCCTTTTGATTTTTTTTTTTTTGTGTGTGTGCAGCATCATGAATATGGAAATATGTTTAGAAGAATTGCATATATTTAACTACATCAGATTGCTTGATGTCTTGTGGAGTGGCTGAGGGAGAGGGAGGAAAATCTGAAACACAAGATTTTGAAACTATGAATATTAAACTATCTTTACATGAATTTGGAAAAATAAAATATTATTTTTAAAAAATATAGTCCCTCTTAAGTCTAGTTTCTTGGAATTCCTAGTTTACTTCAAAGCTCAATCCATGTACTGCCATCTCATTGCCAGTTTTTCTTGTATTTACCAAAAATATTATCTATCTTTGTTTAGATTTTGTATGTATACATATATACATACATGCATGCGTATATATGTATGTTCACATTATATATTTATATCTTTATATGTACATACTGTCCTTGTCCCCCTCACCCACTTGCCCTCAAGGAGTATAAACTCATTGAGAGAAGGGACTGTTTGAATTTAGTTTTTGTATCTATTGTACTTAGCATGGTGTCCTATACCTAGTAAGTGTTTTACAAATGATTGTTGACATGTCAGATATGTTGACATATATATGATATACAATATGCCATAACTATATCACCAACAATGAACTATGTGAGAAGATAACCATCAAAGATATAATCAGATATCTTCAGATAGATGTATAAGAGAAGAAAAATCTTTTACAAAGAAAGAACATGAGATAGCCAAAATAACTCATGTGTTGCACTGACCTGGAAAAAGGTTCTCAACATGTTGAACAGACATCATAAAGAGGATATATGAAAAGACATTGCCAAGACTTTTTAAAACAAGAAGCCATAATAGCTTTTAAAGCTCAGCTTTAATAAGATCAAAGTTTCATGAAAGTATTGAAAATAACCTTAAAGTGAAATCTCCTAAAAAAGTAAAGAATCTTTTTGAAATATAAATAATGATGCTTTAACTCACCTGGAATGTAAGTGTGGATATTTTTACAATGCTTTTGTTTAAATTTGAACACATCTGTTTTAGTGACAGAGCCCTGGAAATGAAGGTGATGATTATGAATTTCATGGAGAAGTCTCATTACCACCCGGTTATTGTCTTTAGGAGAAAATCCATAGGAAGAGAAGTGGTACGGTGGATGCAGTTGGACTTAGAGTTAGGAAGATCTGAGTTCCAATCCCACCTCATACACTTACTGGGTGTTTTACTTTGGACAAGTCATCTGACTTCTCCAACCTGCTTTCTCATCTTTAAAATGAGGGGATTGGTCTTCATGAACTCTAAAGTTACTTTCAGCTATTATTGTTCCTACACTCTAAGGTTTAGTCCCCAAATTGTGGCTGTGAAGCCCCTCTTCCTCACAGAAGATATTTCATCCCTTGTCTTTGCCTTGCATTTGCTGCCCAGCTGATATGCTGGAATGCTTTGTTTCATCTTTATTGTATAGAATTCCTTTCTTCCTGTAAGATTCCAGTGCCACTATCAAAAAGAAGTCTTTCCTCATTCCCTCCCTAAATAACCTTATATGTATTCTGTATATGAATTCGGTATCAATTTATATGTTATCTTCTTCATTAGAAGGTAAGTTCCCAGCAATGCTTATCACTTAATAAATGATTTTTAGCTGGTTTATGTCAATAAATCACTGATACCATTGTGTTGAATAGGATCATCCTTGCTCATTCTATTGGACTTCTTTCATAAAGTCTTCTTAAATCACCAAAGATTTACTGAAAAGAATCAATGAAATGATTTATTTTCTTACATATCCATAGCTCTGGCCATTTGTCTTAGTGCCCTCTTCATTTTGTTTTTCCTCTCACTCTCAAAAGAAAAAAAAAAGAACTTCAAATTCTGTGCTTTTTCTACTATATTGGGAATTTAACTACCTCATGTCTAATATTGAGGAAAAATTCAGATCTTTCTGCTTGGGTTGTTGAAGAAATAAAACTAATAAATGTGAATAGAAAAGATTTGGCAAATATAAAGTACCACATAAATGGTATATTTATACAAATACAAATCTCTTGGAGCTAGGAGATCTGAACTGATGTTTTGTATAGCCAGTCACTTTCCAGTCCATCTTTAGCAGAATTGGGGGGGTGGAAAGGGCAGTTATGACATTGGCATAGATTTCATGAATTCAGTATTCCAATGTTCTTAGCTAAATACATCCATGTATGTGGTAGTTGCAATACAAGATCCCACAATGGTGTCTAGAAGGGGAAATGAAGAATAACACTGGCTTTATGGAGAAGTTTCAAAAGGCAAAATGTAATATCTCAACCTGGATTTTGGCCAGGATATTGTCATTAGCACAATGTTTTTTTTTTATTAACATTAATATAATTGTAATAATAAGTAAAATCACGACAGAAGAACACAGAACCAAGAAACGTGTTTTCCATGACACTAAATTGACCATTACCTCAGCTTTAAAAAAAGAGACATATAAATTTCTGGCCCTGGGTGTATAGAGCCTTCTGTCTCCTGCCCAGTTTCCTAATCCTCAACTCATTCATTCCTATGTTTTATAGCTCACATGACGCTAGCTCCTTTCCCCTTACCCCCCTTCACAGTAGTCAGGGAAACTGTGTTAGCACCTCGTTAGCACCCTACTAGCAAGAATGTCTACTTAACCAGCTCTTGCTGACAGGGTATTACCTCACTCTTTCCAAAAGATTCTGCCCCAACTTAGACTGGGTACCTAGTTCAAGATCATCCCCTAAGGAGAATGACTGAGAATTATCTCAGGGATCTTCAACATAAACTCTGCTAGGTTTCTTGATTCAGAGTATCTGAAAATAAATCAGCAAAAATGTTTTGTTCAGGCTATAGCTCCTGTACCAGATTATCCACTTAGTAAAGTTTCCATGGGGTTCTCTCTTTCTCGGGGTTTAGAGGATCTAGAATTTGGTGACTCTTGTGCTCCAAAGCTACTCACGTACCCTATTCTAAGACACACCATAACACTAAAAAATAAGGGAGCCTTCTGAGAAAGCGGAATAGCTACTTATCCCTTTGATATGATTTAAGGATCAAGAAACTAAAACATCTCATCACTATTTATCACAATGTCTAAAATTCTGCCATTACAAGTTCATTCCTAGAATGGATGAACTTAAGAGTTTAAAAAGTACTTCGACTCCACAGACAGTAGGGTTTATCATCCCTCCTTCAAGAAATTTAGGAATAGAGGAGGAGACAGTTACACAAATAATTATGATAGAAGAAGAAATGAGATAAGAGGAGAGAGGGAAGATTCAGGAAAACTATTTTAAGAAATTTGAAATTCTTTGACCTGACGGAAGGGAAAATTTCAAGAAATTTTTCATGGAAGTTGGTAACAAATGAAGTAAAGGAAATAAAGAACTATAAAAAGATTGTGGTAAGAGTTGTTGAGTAGAGAGAGTTCACTCCAAAAGAACTGAAGAGGAGTAGAGTAAAAATGGGGGAGAAGAAATAGTAATATTCTGGCTATATCACAGAGGACATAAAAGGTAATTGCCTAAAAAAATATGATATAGCCAGATTACTGAGGGACCTTAATTTCAGAATCAAGCATTTCTACTTTGTTTTAAATGGGGATACTTTGAATATGATCACAAAAGTAATTTAGGGAAAGTTACTTAAATAGCTAGTGTGAGGGGTGGGTGGAATGGAGAAAGAGATAGACTAAGACTGGAAAAACTAAGTAGAAGACTATTGTCATAGTCTATGAAAGAAGAAGGGAACTGTTTAAGCTATAGTAGTTGCATCTGTTAGCTGGTTGGTGCAGTGGATAGAAACTCTGGACCTAGAGTAAAGATAATCTGAGTTCAAATCCACCTTCTAATATTTACTAACTGAGTAAAATGAGGATAATAAGAGCAGCTACCTTTCAGAGTTGTTGTTAGAATGAAATGAATTACTATTTGTAAAGTATCTAACACATAGTAGAAGCAATATTATTATTACTACTATTAAATTAGTTAATATTATTAATAGAAAATCAGAGATGTATGTGAGAAATATTTTGAAGATAAAATGACCTGGAAACTGACTGGGAATAAGGGGAAAGAAAAACTATTCAGGTAACTGAGAATATCAAGATTGTCAGCAAAATAAAAAGAAAAGTTAGAATGAGAGATAGTTTGTAATAGTGATGAATATTAGCTCAGTTTAGATAATGATGAATTTAAAAGATGATTTGATTTAGCCCCCTCTCTTTGTACAATTTAGGGATTATTGCTCCCATTTTGTAGATCAGATGACTGAGATCAGAAAGTTTAAGTGACTTGCCCAAGATCACACAACTGAAATTAGAGATTGAGAAATAGAACCTAAATCTCCTGTTTCCTATTGCAATATTCTTTCTGTCATATCAGAATTTCACTGTTAAAACTCTTCTGTTTTAAAAATATCAGGAATCTCAGGGATTCTGAGAGCAAACTTCAAAATAGAATGGGCTATTCCAAAAGACAGTGAATTTCTACTTTGAAAAGCTCATCAATTAGAGGAGAAATAATCTGGATTGGACTAAAAAGTGATCAATGAGATTCTTTTTTATTCCAAGAAAAAGAATGTTAGTGACTACCTCCCAAAAGGGGCATAGTATTTAGAGAAATGTCTTTTTCAGGGTCATACAGCCTGTTAGGGGTGAACCCTTGACATCATAACTCATTAATATAACACTTTACAATTTAGTGATGGAGGTAATGTGAAAATGGAGGTCTTTTTGATCCCTTACTTGGTTCTCATTCTAATATCTCTGATTTTGAGCTATAAGCGACCTTGCAAAGCAAACCCTCTCAATTTTACATGTGAGGAACCTAAGTCCAAGAGAGACAAAACCACTTACTTAGCATCACACAGGTAGAAAGTGGTAGAACTCAGATTTTAACTGAAATTCTCCCATTTCAAATCTAGGTCTCTTTCCATTGACACTTGACATTAAATTGCCTCCCATAAGAAATTCAACAGATGCATGGTACTATCAAAAGTGTGCTCTTTGGGGAGTGAGAGATCCTTGGTTTGAATTGCGACTGCTAGTTGCCGCTTATCTCTTGATCTCAGTTTCCTCATTTATAATATGAGGGATAAATTTTCCTGATAGCCTATAAATGATCTGGAACTGTTAAATTATAATCATTAGGCCTCAGAATATACAGGACCAGAAAGTTCTTTAAAACTCTCAAAAAGAATTGAGTTCATGGTCAATTTGACCAAAAAGTACCAAAAAAAGAAGCTTAAGATAATTCAAGAATAGGAAATTGAATACAGGGGCTGTGGGTAGAACAATGAATGTACCTTTTTAATATAGCTGATAAAAGGTTGTCTAAGATTACATTCTCAAGGGTACTGCTGTCATGTACAGGGGGGTATTTTTTTCATAAGAAAGATAGTAATAGAGGGACAAATCAGAGGAAGAGAAGAAAGAGGAAAATAAGAAAGGAAAGGAGAAAGGAATGAGTCCCTTAAAGAGAAATAATATGGAAAAAAGGACTAGGAACAAAGAGACTCTCTCCTTGCCCCCCCAAAAGAAGCCACATGGAAAAGAGGACTTGAAACAATATGTGTGGAGTCCTAAAATACCAACCACTACAGAGGTATGGATTGGCTTTTGGACAGGCTGCCAGCTGCAAGAAGGTGAGCAGCAGAGCTGGGAAGACTATTATAACTTCAGTCAGTGTAGATGATGACCAAGAATTTTAAATGATGGAGCTGATTGCTGCCAAGAGGTCACTAAGTTTTCTAGAGTTTACAGGTGGCAACCTAGGGAAGGGGAAACTTCTCCCTTTTCCATTAGGAAAGAAGAGAGGGGGATCCTCTCATCTGCTTCATAGCTTCAGAAAATATCTTAAATGTTTCTTTAATTTTCAATTATGTTCAAATTAAGTGATTTTGCATATCACCTGCCATAATTAGCCTAAAATTTTGTTGACATGTTAATAACGGTCAGACTTCCAGGTAATGAGTCCAACAAGATGGGGACCTAGACACTTTGTCCAATTCCAACAAATTATCAAAAATCTCCTAAATGATAAACTAAATCCCACATATTGAAGAATTTTATCTGAATACATGGCAAAAAAATTAAAAGAATAAACATAATGGGTAAAATTATTAATAACTTATATTAGAGAATACTAAATCTTGAGGAGTTTGCTCAGTTCCTCTCCTCCTAATCAAGCTTCACATTCCCAATAGGGATGAACAAATGAAATTGTAAATATATACATAGGGGCCATATTTGTGAACCCTCTACCTGCAGACACTTTACCAATAAATCTTTCCTCCTACCAACCCACAAGGGATAGATAATTATGCTTAGCTTTGGAAGGGAAAAGAAGATAACATTTATATGAGTTGGAGGGTTTTATTTCCCAGGAAAATGAGAAATTGGTTTGGGATATGAGAAAGAGAATAGTAATGGAAAGATATTCTTCAATCTTCTTATATGAATAGTGCCTTATGTCTAGGGTACACTCAAGGTTAGTAATTCGTAAAGGCATATAGAGTTTTTCCAGGAAACCCAGACTGCTGTCCCCCAACCCTGTAAAAAGTTATAGGTGGCGATTGAGTGTAGCTAGAAAAAGAAAGAAAAGACAATAGAGGAACTGGAGTAAGAGGCTAATTGTACCTAGAAAGAAGTAAAGAAAGTTAAAATTCACCTGGAGCCAATATTATTCATTCAGAGAGCTACTTAGGGCAGCAATCCAGGCCAGAGAGTGCTAAAGCCTAAAATGTAGAAAGGGAATAAGGTAGTTAATGGGAAGGTAGAAGGTAGTTAATAGGAAGAACATAAGAAAAAACTGATTAAAATATTTCAAGAAGAAATTTTTTAAAAATTTAGAGAAAGAACAAAGAAATTAACAAAATATCTTAAAATTAAAAGGAAAAATGAGAATTAAACCTTTGAAGAAATTATGAAGCTTTATTAGGAAATATTAGAAGAAAAATGAAAAAAATGAGCCATTGTCTAATGAAACAATGTCTTCTCAAATCTCAAGACCATGAAAAAACAATTCTACAATAGTTCAGAAGATAAATAAAATCAATGAGAGAAGAAATTATGAGAAAACATAAGTCAGAATGTATATTTTGAAAGTAGGAGGGGAATAAACTAAATTATTAGGAGAAAAATATTGAATCAGTGTTGGAGAGTTTTTCCAGAAAGAGAAAGAAAGTGAAGCAAAAGGCAACAGTATTAAAAGAATATAATTTCTATACAAGTCAGAGTTATTAACATTGAAGACAGAATGGGCAGAGATAATTTAAGAATTATAGATATCCCAGGAGAATATGATAAAAAGAATTGTAAACCCTGAAAACTTTATGTGGGAAGTAACATGAGAAAATTATCCAGAACTTCTGAATACAAAAAATAAAGCAGAAATTTAATGATTTCACAGATTGTATGTAGGGAAAAAACCCCAAAAATCAAACAAAAAAATTCCAGATATAATAGTTATATTAAGTAATTTTAATGACAAAATTTCCAAGAAAAAGATATCAAATATAAAGGATAAGAAATAATAATAATGCAAGATTATTCTCCACCCACTAGAAACCACAGAATAGAATGGAAGTGTATTCTGAAAAATAAAGGTTCTTACACAGCACACTAAAAATAACATATCCTGAAGTATTCCCCCCAAAAAAGATATGAGCAGAATATTTGAATTGTGAGCACCTCCAAATGAGAGAGACGGGATAGAAAGTAAACAAGAATAATTATCTAAAAAGGACTAAGCAGTGAAATACATTATCCTCTATTCAGAGGTTATTTAAAAAAAAGAAAAAGCATAACACGTGAATTAAAAAAAGGGCCATAAAAAAGATTCCTTTTAATATATCAATGAATGAAAATTTAAACAGTTTTTATTTTTTTATTTTTTAATAGGAGAAGTGAAGGTAGAAGGGAAAAACTTGGGGAAGATTCTGGAAAGATGGCAGAGCAGGACAGAAAATTCAAAGCTTTCCAGACTTTCCCCACAAATAAAATGAAATTGCTTCTCAGGGAGCATATAAACAGGTGAAAAACAAGACATGGGAAAGAACAAAAGTCCTCCAGTGAGAGTGAAGGGGTTTACTAGTATGAAATATAAACAACTCCAGGATAGCTCTTTAGAAACAGCAGGGGAGTCCTGTGGCTAGCTAGCTTCAGGGACCTCAGTTCACATCACAGGAGCTTTCACCTCCTGGACAACATAGGGAGACCAATAAAATTGAGGGAACAGACCTAGCTGTGCTTCTGAGAGCTGCCCTGAATGAGAAGGACCCAGCACACCCAATGAATATAGAAGCAGTAAAACAGGCTCACTAATGGTTATAAACACTTTCAGGAAGTGAAGCTTTTGGTTTGTGATTTCAGGTCAGAGAGAAAGGCTGAAGTATAACTAGAGGCAACATCTTTTCCCCTCCCCCCCACCCAGGATTAGAGGTCTTTATGCTAATAATTCTCATTTTTTAACAAATGAACTGGCAAAGAAAAAAGAAGCTAACCACAGAAATTTCCTATAGGAAAGGGAAGACTAGGGTTTATCTTCAGAGGAGGACACTGAAGTTAAAAAAAAAAAAAGGTTCTAAAAAAACCCACCAATCATCACTTAAAAGAGATTCTACTTTGAAAACGCCCCTAAATCAGAGAGAAAAATATATAAAATACAAAAAAAGTCTTTTTAAAAATTTATTTATTTTTAATACACATTGTTGCAGAGTGAAAGGGAAAAACCATGGAGAAATTAACAACAACAACAACAAAAAAAAAAAAAACAGAAAAAAAAAAAGAAGTGAACACAACATCTATTGATTTATAATCAGGCTCCATAGACCTTTTTCTGGATGCAGACACCATTTTCTGTCCAAAGTCTATTGGGATTGCTCTGGATCATTGAGAAAAACCAAACCAATCATATTCTTGCTGTTTTTGTGTACAATGTATATCTGGTTCTATTTATTTTGCTCAACATCAGTTTGTGTAAATTTTTCCAGACCTTTCTAAAATCAGTTTGTTCATCATTTTTATAGAACAATAATATTCCATTATCTCAGTAATGGAAGTCTTGTGATAAAAGATGCCATCTACATTCAGAGAAAGAGCTATAAAGATTGAATGCAGATCTAAGCATATGTGTTTGATTTTGCCATTATTATTGTCGTTTTTGTTTTCTTTTTCATTTGCTTTTTTGTTTTTTCTTTCTTGTGTTTTCCTCCCTTTTTGTTCTAATTTTTCTTTCATAACCTGACTAATATGGAAATATATTTTAAATGATTGTACATAAAAACTATATCCGATTACTTGCTATCTTGGAGAGATAAGGAGAGAAGGGAAGGAGAAAAATGTAGAACTCAAAATCTTATAAAAATGAATGTTGAAAACTTTCTTTACATGTAATTGGGAAAAATATTATTAGTGGAAAAGTAATCATCATGAATTGAACTCATAATTCACTTACAGGTGACTCAATGTATTGCATGAAACAAAAATTCAGAATTGGAGGTCACAAAAGTCAGGACAGGGAGGTAGAGGGTAGAGGGAATTTTTTTTTTTATTAAGGCCACAGATGAATAATTAAAGGTTTATTAAAACAAAACAAAAAAAAAAGGATAGGAGGGGCAGAGCCAAGATGGTGGAGTGAATATATGTTTCTTTCTGATCTTCTCCTACTACCCTCACACTAATTACAAAATTCAGCCTCTGAATTAGCTCTAGACTGGCAGTAACCAGAAATATTGGAAGTGCAGCAAATTACCAGCAGAAGATAATTTTGAAGATCACCAGAAAAGGTCTGTTTCAGTTGATCATGGGAGGAGGTGGCCAGGTGTAGGATGTCAGCCCACACTGTGAAAAACCTGGGTGGTATGCAATCTCCTTGGAACAATGCAGACTCTACATGCAGAAAATGTATGGGAAGGAATCTAAACCGGTATTGGCTACTCTGCCCTAACTACAAGCCAGTAGATTAGCAGAGAAGTAAGTTATAAAACATCCAACACAAAAGGTAAAGAGTGAACCCCAAAGCACCAGAGTCTCACGGGATCTAGCCATACCCACCCAACACCCAAAGTGACTCAGCACAGACCCAGTGGAGCCAGGGCTGCTTTGCTGCTGCCTGTAGAGGAAGCTTGGAAAACCTCCCTTGCCCTAAAAGCAGATCCTAAGTTTTAAAAAAAAATGAGTAAAAAGACAAAGAAAACTCTAACTATAGATAGTTTCTATGGTGAAAGAGAAGAACAGACTTTAAACCCTCAGGACGCTAAAGGCAGATAGTCTCCAGATGAAGCCTGAAAAGGTGATATAAGCTG
The DNA here is from genome assembly GCF_902635505.1 of Sarcophilus harrisii. Taxonomy (NCBI): domain Eukaryota; kingdom Metazoa; phylum Chordata; class Mammalia; order Dasyuromorphia; family Dasyuridae; genus Sarcophilus; species Sarcophilus harrisii. The sequence continues at coordinate 545,280,434 of NC_045427.1, forward strand.
GTCCTCATCACACAAGGCTCTCCTAGAAGAAATTTAAAAGGATCTCAGAGCTAGAAGAAATGGGGAAAGGAAAGGAAAACTTTGAAAGAGGGTTTGGAAAAGGCATAAAACTCATTAAAAGATAGATTTGACAAAATGGTAAAAACAAAACAAAACAAAACAAAAAAAAAACTCCCTAAAAAAACAAAAACAGAATTTGTTAAATAGAAAAAGAAAATAACTTCTTAAAAAACAAAATTTGTGAAATGGAAAAAATTACATACAACAAAACAACTCATTAAAAAACTCAATTGGACAAATACAAAAAGTAAAAAAAGGTAAATAAAGAAAAATAATTCACTAAAACTCAGACCTAAACAAATGGAAATAAATGACTTGATGAGACATCAAGAGTCAGTCAAGCAAAACACACAAAAAAGAAAAAAAAATAGAAATAATTGTGAAATATCTTCTTGGAAAAACAACTAACCTGGAAATCTAAGGATTATTGGACTCCCTGAAAACCATGATGAAAAAAAAAGAGCCTCGTCACTTTTTTTCAGAAAATCATAAAAGAGAACTGCTCTGATGTCATAGAATCAAAAGGTAAAATAGCCATTGAAAGAATTCACAGAACACCATCTGAAAGAGATCCCAAAAAAGATACCCCAAAATTAAAACTCCAAGAAATATCATGGCTAAATTTCAGAACTACCGAACCAAAAACCAAAAAAAAAAAAAAAAAAAAAAAA